>NW_027529446.1:1493801-1505227 GCF_008692635.1 Crocuta crocuta | reverse complement strand
CTTTGTTTAAATCTTTGAACTTTTTGCTCATCAGGAATTCCTCTGCGTTCATTTGATGTCCTCAGGATTGCGCTGCAACATTATTTCTCGTGTCTCTGAGTGTTTTGTTGTCCTTCAAATTTTGTGCCTGAGGTGAGTGTCCTGCCTTGCCTCGTCTGGGCCCCGAAGGGCAGTAACTACTTAACAGCACTTAACAGTATGGTTTTCTTCCCATGTGTTTGTTTATGGTCAGTGACTTCCTCTTTCTTGTTTTTTTTTTCTTCAATGTTTATTTTGAGAGAGAGAGCGTGAAAGTGGGGGATGAGCAGAGAGAGAGGGGGAACAGGGGATCCAAAGCAGGCTCTGCCCTGACAGCAGCGAGCCCAACGTGGGGCTCAATCTCAGAACCCGCGAGATCATGACCTGAGCTGACTAAGCCACCCAGGCGTCCCTTTCTTGTTTTCTATTTGTGTTGCATTGACTATGTTTTCTTTAAAAAATTTTTTAAATTTAAAAACGTAGACCATTTCAAGAAGATTTAATGAATATTTTCGTGGTCTGCCTGCAGGCAGGTGCCCTCCTCCCCTGACGCCACACAGTCTGTGGTTTTAATAACATCCCTGATTTCTACGAGCTCCTGGCCAGACTCCTCTTCTGAATTCTGACTCCGGTCCAGCTGGCTACTGGAACCTCCTCCTGCTGGGTGACCCAAGGTGACCCTGGGGGCCCTCACCTCCTGGTGTTCACACCCCTGGGCAGCCTCGGGCCCCCTGGGAGTGTATGACTGGCTTCCACCCAGTGGAGTGCAGCAGAGGCCACGGGCCGTCCCTGTCCTGAGTATATTGCACTATGTAAGACCCTGTCTTAGCAGACCGGAGTTAACGACCCCCTCACTGGCTTGATGAAGTATGTGGCCACGTAGGAGACACCCACGTGGCCTTTAGGAGTGGCGGGTGGCCACCAGCTGGCAGGCTGCCGAAGCCAGGCCCTCAGTGCTCTCCTGATGAGCTGAAGGAGTTTGGAAGGTGGGTCCTTCCCCAGTCTGGCCTTCAGTTGAGAACGTGGTCCCATGTGAGCCTGAGCAGGTGGCCCGGCTCAGCCACGTCCAGACTCCTGACCCACAGAAACTGGGAGGTATTCAAGCTGTTTCAAGCCACCGAACTTGTGACCACAACCCAATGGCTGGCAAGCTGCTCAGATCTGACCCACACCAGACTGGACCCTGTGGCTTCCCACAGCCCCCCTGCCTCAGGCAGCACCTCCTGCGACCACTGAGAGCACATCTCCTGGGGTCAGCGTGACACGTTTCCTCAGCCTCCCCCCCCCCCCCGCCCCAGAACATCCCTAGCCTTGGCCCACCTGTGCCATACCTGCTGTGGTTAAACAGCACCACCCAGGCCTCGTCACAGGGCTGACTGCTTCCATCCTCAGCAGCTAAAACCTGACTCAGGCCCTGTCCCACCTCTGCTCAGTCCTCCCCATGGCTTTCACTCAGGGCAGAGTGCCTGGGAGCCCCAGTCGCACCCATCCTCCACCGCCTGTCCTCAGCTGTTCCTCCTGCCTCCCTCGCTAGAGCCACAGAGCCTCCCCACTGCTCCCCAAACACGCAAGCCATATCCTGCCCCAGGGCCTTTGCATCTGCTGTGCCTGCTGCCTGATGTGCTTATCTGTATCCCCATGGCAGATGCCACCACCCCCTGCTGTATCCATTTTCTCCTGGATTGTGCAGTCTGCACCCTTGGGAGTAGACTGCAGGATGGCGCTGAGCCTGGACTTCCGTGGGTCCCTTTGGGAGAAGCTGAACAGGGAAAGAACAAACTGGCACATTCTCTTCCTTCTTTAACCCAATCCTGACAAAGAGAACAGCCTTCTCACCCCACACTGTGGCCTCACGGCCCCAGAGGGCACAGCTCGATGGCCACAGCTAGGACATCACTCCTCAGGACTGAGTGCGCCGCAGCGATGGACCATGGCTCCAGAGGGCTGCCACAAAAGTGCCACGAAAGCACGTGGCTGCCACCCCATCGTCTAGGGGGCCACTTACTGTGCGGCTGCTCGTGCAGAGCCCTAGAGGCGCTTCCTCTGGCCCCGCCGATACCCTGACTGTGACGTCACAGGAGACCCCGAGCCCGGCCACCCGGACGAGTGACGTCCACGTCCTACCCCACAGAACCTGTGGCGTGGCTAACTGATAAGCGTTTGCTGTTTTAAGTACACCTTACGCCCACCGAGGGGCTTGAACTCACAACTCCAAGACCAAGGGTCGCACTCTCTGCCGTGCCAGCCGCGGGCGTCAGAGATGTTTTTGTCTGTTAACGTCCGGAATACTTTGCTACACGGCAGCCGACCACTCATTTATACGTAGGCTCTGGACCTACATATAGGTGTCCTGTGTTCTGTCCGCCCCCCCAGCACCACACTTTACTACTGGGGGCCTTTCTGGCCCCTTCTCTTCACACTTCCCCGGGCCCCTCACCCTTTCTGCAGCGACCGGGTGCCCGCCGCGCCTCTCCCCTGACCCCCAGGGCCACCTTGCCCAGTCGTGTGGGGTGCTGACCCAGTGTCTGCAAGGGCAAAAGAGCCCTGGGGTCCGNTAAGCTCGGCCTCTTTTTTCCTTGTTGTCTGTGAACTTTTTGTTAGGTTTTCATGGGAAGAGGTGTTTGTAAGAAAACTTCGCAGTGATGGTATTGTGTGTTGCCTTAGCTTCAGGAGCACGCGGGAGGGACGGGGAGCCGGGGACCCTGCAGGGCGCCGCGCAGGAGTGCTGATCAACACGGCCGATACCCAGGAAAATGGATAAAGATTTGAAGTTCGAAAAACAAACCTCCAGCCACTTACAACTTGTACAATTTAAAATTAATACAGGTCCGGGGCGCCTGGGTGGCTCAGTCGGTTGAGCGTCCCGACTCTGGATTTCAGCTCAGGTCATGATCTCACGGTTCGTGGATTTGAGGCGGGAGTTGGGCTCTGTGCTGACAGTGTGGAGCCTGCTTGGGATTCTCTCTCTCTCTCTCTCTCTCTCTCTCTCTCTGCCCCTCCCCTACTCATGTGCAAACACTCTCAAAATAAATAAAATAGGGGCACCTGGGTGGCTCAGTTGGCTAAGCGTCTGACTTCGGCGCAGGTCATGATCTTGCGGGTCATGAGTTCGAGCCTCATGTCAGGCTCTGTGCTGACAGCTCAGAGCCTGGATCCTGCTTCCGAGTCTATGTCTCCTTCTCTTGCTTTTTCTGCCCCTCTCCCACTCGTACTCAGTCTCTCTCAAAAATAAACATTACAAAAATAGGTTAAATAGATAAATAAAAATTTTAAAAGTAAGATTAATACAGGCCCTAAATGCCAGGGGGCTCTCAGACTGGAGCCCAGAACAGAAAGAGTACATTCGTGGGACGGCTAGGGAGAGCGGAGCAAGGTCGGCGGAGAGCGCTGTGCCGTGTGCATTTTCTGATCTGCGTCTCTGCGCTGCGGTTACGTGAGACGAAGCTGCTGCAAGGTGTGTGGGGACCCACTGTCTTCTCTGCAGGTAAAGTTGTCCCCGGATTATTGATTTTATTTTCTTACTGTTTTTAAATTTTATCTTATTTTTTTTAAAAATTGTGAAATGTTTATTTTGAGAGAGAGAGACACTGCATGAGCAGGGGAGGGGCAGAGAGAGGGAGAGCGAGAGAATCCCAAGCAGGCTCCCCGACACCTTGCGGTGAACCCAGCACAGGGCTAGAACTCCTGAAGTGAGATCATGACCTGAGCTGAAATCAAGAGTCAGACACTTAACCGACTGAGCCACCCAGGCGCCTCTAATTTATTTTTGAGAGAGAGAGTGCAAGCGGGCAAAGGGCAGAGAGGGCAGACAGAGGGTCTGAAGCGGCTCCAGGCTCCACGCTGACAGCAGAGAGGCCGACATGGGGCTCACTCTCACAAACCGTGAGATCATGACCTGACCCGAACTGCAACGCTCTGCGGAACTGAGGCACCCAGGTGCCCCCCAAAATCACTGATTTTAATTAACTGAGGTAAAGTAGGAGAAACAAAGCCTTGCCCAGGTGTGAGCCAACGGCCCAGAGTATGTTATCCTTTGCATTAATTTTAGAGCCATGAATGTTAAAATGCATAGCTGGGAAGAGCCGCGTCCCGGCTCCGCTCACGTGGACAAGGTGTGCTTATGGCAGGAGAGGAGCAGCCATGAGCAGAAAGGTCATGCCTGCACCAGTTTGTAGATGACGAAACTGAGCTTGGAGAGCTTCCCTCCTCTGCCTGCCTTCCTCCCCCTCCTCCTTCTCACGCACACAGTTCCTACGGCCCCAGCGTTATCCCCCGCTTTGCTGGTGGCTTCTCTAGCACGAAGTGGGCCACTGCCGCCCCAGGGCCCCACGGTCCTGGTAAGGCAGGTGAGCCTCGGAGATGGGGTTCTCGGCTCCCGGTGCACCAGCCCCACCCCTCAGTAAGAGTCGCACGGCCGCCCCGCCCCCCCCACGCACCCTGCACGTACCACACGGACGACCACGAGGCCCAGACACAGGCATCTGCTTCCTCTGCCTCTGTTCTGCAGGACGGGCAGGGCTCACCTGGCCGCGGTCAGAGAAGCACCTGCCTCCGCCCCGTCCCTCCCGGGTTCCTCCGGGGCTTCAGACTGCCCCCTCCCCCCCCCCCCCCCCNNNCCTCAGCTGGGATGGCGGGAAGAGGAGTTCCCAGCCTTAGCAAGAGACCGCCCAGCACACAGTCTGCGGACCCTGCAAGCTTGTTCTGCACACGGATGAACTTGGGACCACACACGCGCTCATCAAGGATGGGGCTCAAAGCCAAAACAGGCTGCGGGCTCCACTGGCCTCGATCCATGCACTGCGGCCGGATCAGAGCCTATGTCTGACGTCTTGTGTGGTGTGCGAGGGCCGTGAGCCACTGCGTCTCCTGGGGACTGGCTCTTGGATCCGTGCGAGCTGCGGTGGTCGCCATCCCCGTCCACCGGACCAGGAGACCAGGAAGGAGTTCACACACACGATGCCTCGCAAACCACATGCAAGATCAGACACCATCTCCCAGGGCAATCACAAACACGACACAGACATACACAGGCTCACACGCGTGGTGTGTGTCACACATTGAGTGGCACAGACACAGCCACACGCAGCTGACCCACAAACACCCGGGGACGCAACCACGCGTGGTCACACATGGCCATACAGCCACACAACCACACACGTGGTGGCACAGTGACAGATGTGCACACCTGCCCAGGCCCGCAGGCAGGTGGCGTGGGCTCCGGGTCTACAGGGGCAGCGTCCTGCGCGGCTGCACACGGAACCCGAGTCCACTCCCCTGCAGGCTCCCAGAGGCTCTCCCTCCGCAAACGAGGCTTGTGTTTGACGTGAACACATGGACCCCCAAAGCCCACGCCTTCCCGGGGGGTCCAGGGAGCCGGTGAACCCTGAGATGTGGCCACTTCAGGAACAAAGTGTGTACCTCTGACCAGACTGCAGAACTCCGGTGACCACCTGCCCCTGGTGCCAGGGAAGCTCTCCTGCCACACAGAACCAGACCCGTGAGACCCCTCCTCCCACGTCAGGCCTTCGGATCACACCCTTCCCAAGGTGGCCCGAGTACCTTGTCACTTCCAGGGAACTCAGATGCTGACCGGAGGGCCGGGCACCCAGCAGCCGTCACCGCCTCTGCCCCCGGTCCCTCCCGCACTCCCCTCCTGCCCAGGCTCCAGCTTAACGGGGACAGAGGGCGGGAAACTGCTCCTGGCTGACTGGCCTCATCCCCGCCACCTGGGGCATCCCCGCTGCCTTTCCAGCCGGCTCTGTCTCCGCCCCGGGAGCCACCGCACAGAGGGGCCGCCCCAGCCCTTCCGGAGACCCAGACTCACCCACCGATGAGCACAGACGCCGCCGAGCCACAACCACCCCCACAGCCCCAGCCCAGCAGAGTCGCCAGCACCAGGGAGCCGGGGCGGGGCTTGGGGCACCCGGGCTGCGGGGCGGGCGCGGCCTCCCGCCTCCCCCTCCGGCTCAGGTGAAGGGAGCAGGTGAGTCTGGGGCCGGGCCAGGCCGGGGCGGGGAGGTCTGTGTAACTACTGTAGTTTAAAAAATCAACTTGGTTTCGTTAGTTTTAGGTTTCTGGAAAAGCTGTGGAGAGCACCATGTACTCTACGCCGTTTCCTCCGTGAGTGACATGTGGTCACAATAAATGAACCAACAGTGACACATTATTAGTAGCGAACATCCACACTTTATTCAGATTCCGGTTTTCCCTAAGGGGCTCGCGCTAGCCCGGGCCCCCCAGGCCGAGGCAGTTTCTCAGGCCCCTTGTTCCTGATGCCGTGGGCGTCAGTCGGGAAAGGGCCAGTCAGGAGGAGGGTCGGCGTCGCTCAGGGCCAGGCTGGGACAGGGGCTTGGCCTCAGCTTTGACACGCCTGCCGCAGCCACGCTGGGACCCTGGCCTTCGCCACCCGCTTACCCCTCCCGCACCAGCCCAGGGAACACCCTTTGTAAGAACCATCGTCTCTGCCCAGGACGCTCTGGGGACATTTTCTGAACGGTCTCCAGGGACCAGCTGTCTCACTACCATTGGTGGCAACGTCTTCATGCCCTCAGTGGGGACTTCTGTGGGAAATGCTATAAGCCATGGGGAGCCGAGCACGGTGCTAGAGGGAGGACAGTCCCTCCGGGCCCTGGCTGCCTGCTGCACGGCCCCGTTTTCTGAGCACGTGCAGGGAGGTCCTAAAGCAGCAGCTGTCACACCCACGGGCAGAAGCGGCAACTACAGCCCCAGAGGGAGGGTAGTGATGTGACCCAGGTCGCTCGGCTCCAGCACGTAAGCCAGGACTCCAGACCTGGGCTCTTCTCACAGCTGCACCTGGCCTTGAGCTACGACAGCTGTGTGGGGAGCGGCCGCCCCCTCTCCCCTCACCCGGACAGGAGCCGCTGGGCTCTTTCTAGGACTCTTGCCCCCTCACCTTCTGGTGACACTGGCCGTGCCTTCCCCATGGGGCCAGAGACCCCTGCCTCTCTCCTGCCTGGCTCCTGGCCCTCCCAGCAGCCATGCTGGTCTCCCTTCCTGGACACCTGCCTCCGAAGACAGAGGCAGGTGTGGACCCATGTGCTGTCCCTCCTCCCCAGGCTCAGCCACCTGGGGCAGAGTGGGGTCTGAGCCTCACATGTGGGTCCCCTGGGGGAACTGAGGGCCTGGCACACAGCAGGCGCTCAATGAAGGCTGATGGAATGAATGACTCATGAAAACCAAGGAAGCGCTGGGACTTCCGTGAAAGAACCACACGGCAGTCCTCACGGCCCCGAGCCAACTAGCCCACACACCAGCCCTCACAAAGGCACGGCCCACCATGGGGGGGGGGGGGGCCCTGGCCCCTGCGGCCTGGCAGAGACCGCGAGCACCCGGTGTCGGACTGTCTTGGAGGAGCCGACACATCTCTGCTGGGTCCGGGCCAGGCCAAGAGGAACAGCCTTGGGCGACTCGCCTTCTCTCTGCAGGAGAGCAGGTGTCTGTGGCACCGACCCCGAGGGGGCGGGGGTGGGCCCGCCACCCCGGGAAGATGCTGGCGAAGAAAGGGCTTCACTGTGTTGACTGGTTGAAAAATACCAAAAGAAGGCGATTTTGTGACCTGTGAACACCACTTGGAAGGCACATCTCCGTGTCCGTCAGCGCTCTGGCCACAGCCACGCCTGTCTGCCACGTGCTGTGACCGTTCGGCTATGGCCGCAGGGCTGAGTTGTTGCAGGGAGCGGGAGGCCTGGAGGACCCCAAACACTGGCCGGCTGGCTCTTCACAAAGTCCACAGGCTGCCACCCCCAGCTCCACAGCATGCTGCTTAGATGACCACGGACAAGCGGACAGCACCCAAAACATGGGGCGGACTGAGCGCTGGCTGGGCTTCCTTCAACTCTCCCACGCCAGGAATCAGGACACCGGCCCCGCCCGGCTTCGCTGGGCGGTGTGGACGGCGCTCCCCCAGCCCGGTGCAGCCACCCTCTCGGACCAGGCCACTCCCGCCCCGCGCCGCCAGGCTGGGTTCTGCCAGCTGCCACACCACGGAAAAGGCGAGGGCCAGGCAGCAACTATCAAAAGCTGTGTTGGGGCGCCTGGGGGGCTCAGCTGATTGAGCACCTGACTCTGGCTCAGGCCATGATCTCACAGTTCGTGGGTTTGAGCTCCATGTCGGGCTCGTGCTGACAGCTCAGGGCCTGGAGCTGCTTCGGATTCTCTCCCCCTCTCTCTCTGCCTCTCTCCTGCTCACACTCTATCTTTCCTTTAAAAATAAATAATTTTTTTTTTTAAAAAGCTGCGGTTAAGATTCAAACAGAAGGCAAAAACTGCAAATGGAAACTTCAGGAACTAACAGCCGCCTTGAATTCCTTGATGTTTGTCAAACACAGAGGATGGAGAGAGATTCCGGCTGTTACACTGATATACAAAATGGCTTAGAGTAAGGTATGGGCTGATGTGCAAGGGGGGCCACTCAGGCCCGACACCTGGCCGCCCAGGGCTGCACCCCGCTCTGGCCCCGGAGTCGGGGGCTCTCTGGGGCCGGCAGGTCCAGCTGGTCTCCCTCCCAGGTCACCTGTTTCTTTAAGAGACACACAAAAACAGGTGGAAGACGTCTGGTTGTTTCTGGAATAAACGTTTCTCCTCGAGAAGCATGGCCGACGGACCGAGAGTCTGCCTGGCGCTGGTATTGTTGGCGTGGATCATGGCTGGCCCCACGCCTGCTGTCCACAGCTGAGCAGCGGATGCTCGGGACAGAGCTGGGGGGTCTGCGCCTTTTCTGAACTTGAGTCTGCAGGCTGTGTGGATGGGCACGAGCCACGGCAAGGGGGCCGCCGCACCGCGGCATTTCTGTCACGACGTTCGGAGAACCCTGTCGGTGAGGTAGAAGACAAAATGCCAGTTCCAGAATATTCTCCACGTTCCAGAAGCTCCTGGGCGGTTTAAATAAAAAGTGCGCCTGCCTGGCCGGTGGTGTCGCTAGAGGCCAGGCCGGGGTTGAGAACTTGCAGATGCCGAGGGGAGAGTGCTCGCCCCCTCAGTCCCTCTAAGCTGAAAAACAAAACGGAGCCCGCATGACAGACACAGCCACTGTGGAGGGTGCAGCCTGGCACCCACCTGCCCCGACGAGGGTGGTCTGAGAGACTCACACCCAAGCGGTGACACTACCCGAGCTCAACAAGTCGTGGCCATTTATTAACAGGCGGAGAAGCTGGAGCGCAGGCCCGGGCAGCCGGGCTGCAGGAAGCGCCAGGCGGGGCTGACGGGGCGGCCCCTGCGTTCACACTGGGCACCGCTTTCAGTCCGAGCCGACCCGCAGGCAGGTCCGAACCGGCCAGCTGGGCCCACGTCCTGAGTCCAGATATCCAGGGCCCGGGTGCTGGACTGGGCTCTGCTGGCCAGTGTCCCCGGGGAGGCCAGGACCTGGGTCCTCCGGCGCAGGAGTGCTGGGAGAGA
This sequence comes from Crocuta crocuta, assembly GCF_008692635.1. Taxonomy (NCBI): domain Eukaryota; kingdom Metazoa; phylum Chordata; class Mammalia; order Carnivora; family Hyaenidae; genus Crocuta; species Crocuta crocuta. Next base: position 1,495,795 of record NW_027529446.1, on the reverse strand, counting down.
ACCTGAGGGAAGTGGCGGCAAGGTAAGCACCAGATGTGGGCGGATCTGCAACCGTGGGCGGCGGGGGGGCGGCGCTTCCTGCCCTTTCCGAGGAACCACCGAGTTGCCAGGCAAGACCATGGAGCTGGGCGCTCGCACAAGGGTGACCTCGTTGGTCGGGGGCGGGGGGGGCGCTCACAGCAGCCACTCGAGCTGGGAGCAGCAGCTGGAGAGGGTCCGGGGTGCGGCTGGGCTCTGCTCAAGGAGGAGGAAGAGCGGGGGCATCGGCCAGACCAGAGCACCAAGTTGAGGGGGCCGGGCATGTCCAGTCTCGGGGTCTCTCGGCGCAGAGGGGCTGCAGCGAGGGCTGGAGAGTCTGCGCCACCTTCTAGGCCGAGGTGCCTACCAAGCCTGTGGGTTCAGGGGTGCAGCTGGCTGGGCTCGCAGGGTCCTGGGTGGGTGCCCCGGCCCCCGTCTCCTCGGGCACAGACAATACTGGGGGCTGCTCCGTGGGGAGGGGGCACTTGGCCAGTCCCTCGCCTGGAGGCGGCTGGGAGAGGCCAGTGTCTGAGTCCGGCTGGGGATGGGGACCGTCGGCTGAAGCCGCTGTCCACGGAGACTGAGGTAGGTCCTTCTGTAAGAGAAGAGGCTGCAGTCAGACTTGAACTGATCTGGGAAAGCTTCAGGGGTGGTGGACGGGGGAGGGCAGATGAGTCACCATCCCCAGAGGGTCCAGCTCCAGGCCCCGGAGTCACCTTCCCTTGGGGCCAAGTACCAACAGCCAGAAGGCAGGGCCACAGGGCGGCAACCCAAGGCAGAAACCTTGGATGTTCTGACGTCTCTGGCTAGTTCCCCAGCTCCTGAACTTTCCAGACCTTTGCTCTGTAGCAAAGCCAGCACTCCTCGGGACTGAGAGCCTTTGAGGATGGTGGGCAATGAGGCTCAGAGCGTTGCCCAAGGCCCCATCATCGGTTACATGATCTGGTTCATCAACCAGGTTAATCCGGGGCCCTGCTCCGTTCAGCGCCTCTAGGCCAGGACGGAGAGGGTGCAGGTTTCAACTTCCCCAGAACGTGGCACGGGAACACCACACTCCACCAGCACCCTTGGGAGGGACGCATGTCACACTCAGGAGCTCCTGTTAGTGACGAAGCTGGTCCCTGAACTGCCGCCTCGGTGATTTACTGACAGGGCAGCAGGAGGCAGCCACAGCCTTTCCACACCCACAGGGGGTCAGCTCGGTCCCTGAGCCACGGGAACAGGCACCCTCCGCCCTTTCCATCGAATGTGCTGTGCTGCATGGAGAGGGGCGCCCATCCCTCTAGTGTCAAAATCCAGTGACAGCAAGCCAACGGCCGTGATCCGCTCCATGCAGGCGACCGCGCTGTGGTTCCCCCGCGTGGGCTTGCGCAGCTGGCCCCGGGGTCCCCTGCTCCTTCCCCACCCTGGGCCCTCGGCTCCCACCCTGGCAGAGGGCCCCGCTGGCCCCCAAGCTCGGCATTGTGTTCCCAGTGGCAGAAGCAGCCGGAAGCCAGTGTCCTGTTAAATGAGGTGTTACGGCCCCTTAGGCCTGGCACCTTTAGTAACGGGCTGTTGGCACCACCCTCAAGCCGCACCCAGCGTCCCCTCTGCTGGGATAGCTCAGACCCTTCAGAGCCGCACGGACACGACACCGAACAGAACCTTCTGGGAGCGGGGACAGAGGCCACGGGGTTTAGTCGTGAAACTAGGTTTTACTCAACTTTAACTCTAGTTAGGGCTTATTGGGTTATTATTTCTCGCAGACAGTCATAGCAAACTGGTATTCACCGCAAAGCCGCTGCCCGTCCAGAACATGCCCAGCTCCCTGCGCCAGAGCGCCAGGGCGCAGCTGATCACCAGCGTGCAGGGCACCAGGTAGAGGAGGGCGGGCTGGCCGCGCTGCATCAGGGCCAGCGCCATGAACGTCACCAGGAGGCCGAGGCCGTAGGCTGCGGGGAGAGACGGGCAGCGCGTGACCGGCGGCGGCCCCGGAG
>NW_027529446.1:1489531-1493587 GCF_008692635.1 Crocuta crocuta | reverse complement strand
GGGCAGCTGGGCTGGGGCTGCCTCCTCCGCGCTGGCCTCACCTCCCGGGGAGAGCTGTGCGTCACTTACCCGCGTGCGACGGGAGCCAACTGCGGAGGGGACAGGTCCGCGGGCTCCGCAAGGAACCGCACCCACAACCGGGCGCGGCGGCCCCGAACCCCCTGCAGCGGCACCCTGTGAAGCCCGAGGGAGGGCTCGGGGTCGGCAGGGGGGACCAGGGCGCGGGACCGCAGCCGCAGGAGCCGGGGTGGGAACAGCCACACGACCCCGAAGTACGCCCGGAAGGTCACCGGCTCGTCCTGGCGCCGCCAGGGGCATCAACAGGGCCTCCCCTCCCCCGGGGGGGCCGCCAGGGCCTGTGCACGCGGACCTCTGCCCTCGACGGGAGGGGGGGGAGTCGTCGGGCAGCCCCTCCCCCAGCCCGGCTCCCCCACGGGGGACACGCGTGCGCGCCGACAGGCGCCATCGGGCGGCTCGCTGCCCCCCGGAAGCGCCGACCGGAGGTGCGCGGTCCCGCCGGTATGGAAAACTTGAGAAGCCGTCGGGCTCCACACGACAGGTCAGTTCTGTGCCAGTGGCTTCGGTCAGCAGCGCGGCAGGCGGGGGACACGGACACAACGGACGGAGGGCGGATACAAGGCGGGTGCTTACCCACGGTGCAGGCCACAAAGTAGACCCGGGACGACTGCACCTGGATGTCGAACCTGTGGCAGTAGGCCACGAGCAGCCCTGCGGGGAGAAGGCGCGGGCCCCGCGCGTCGCGTGTGTCGGCCCATCCGCTCTCAGAGGGGGCTGCGGCCAGACGGCCACCCGGGGGGCAAGCCCCACCTGCTCGCCTCGGGCTCCGCCCGCTGGACGCCCCCAAGGCCGCCCACCCCACGCCCCAGTACCTGGCACCAGGATGTCCCCAAAGCCCAGGAGGGAGAAGGGCCGATCACACAGGGCCAGCGGGGAGGCGTTCAGTCTGGGCACCTTCAGGACCATGGGGAGCTGGGGGGGGCAGGGGGGCGCAGGGGGTGACCTGTCCGAGGCGCCCGCGGCCCGCACTCCTCCATCAGCACCCCAGCCACAGGCCCCTGTGTACCTTCTCATGGGTGGCCGAGTCTGAGGGCCCGGTGGCCACCTCCACCATGATGCTGTTCCCGCTCTAACAAAGGGAGGGGACGCATCAGAGAGGGGGCACGGGGACGGGTGCAGGGGCGGGGTGGGGCGAGGACGCCCACCTTGGTCAGGAAGGGCGTGATGAACACAAAGAAGACGTCGTAGACAAAGAGCACCAGCAGCAGCAGCGTGCAGGCCTGGGGAGAGGAGGGCGTGAGGGGCCGCGCTCCGGGGTCCCAGGAGCACAGACCCCCACCTTCCCCCACAAGGCTTAGCCGTGCCCACTGGGACAAAGCATGTGGGGGGGACTCTGGGCAGCTCCAGTCCTGCCCCCTGGGGCCGCGAGAGACCAGGACGGCACGGCGGTCAGACCTCGGTTCTGGTGATGGCAAAGCCGGAGGGCAGGCGGCTCTGGCCACACGCGCTCTGCGGCAGGAGCTGTGGGTTTGGGGAGGTGACGACCCTCTTCACGCCTTCCCATGCGCTTCCTGGGCCGGTGCTGCCTGACCCGTTTGCCCGTGTGTGCACCTCTCACCCGCAGGAAGTGAACCTGGCACAGCGGCTGCCACAGGGAAGGGCCCCGTCCAGGCATGCTCACCGCCAGGGGGGTCGTTGGCGTGGCCGCCACATTGGGAGGCGATTCTGCGACTGATCCTTAAACCCTGACACCAGGGAGGTGGCGGGATGGACAAAGGCACAAAGACCACGCCGCCCGCAGGGGACCAGGGACACTCCGCGCAGACACAGGAGCCCCCTCCCAGCCAGCGGCTCCACCTCCTCGGGACCCGCACCTTGAAAGTGGGGAGGCGGATGGTTTTCAGCATGTAGAGGCAGAAGGCGACGCCCAGCGCGTCCTGAAGGACCCAGGCCCACCTGGGGAGCAGAGTGGCAGTCACCCAGCAGGGCAGGGGCTCCACCAAGAGCTATGACTCAGTGGGTCGCTCCCTCCTCGGCCACCTTGGCTTTCAACTTTTGCAAGCTGTCCGTGCCCAGCCTGACCCCATCATGCTGTGAAGGCGCACAAGCACGGGACCAGGTGGGGGGGCAGTGTGGCAGGAACGGGCACACACACTCTAGGGCTCTCTCGGGTGGTGGCATTCACCCCCACCTCACAGGACAGGGCGGGGGGACAGGGCAGGGAGATCACCCCCACCTCACAGGGCGGGGGGACAGGGCAGGGAGATCACCCCCACCTCACAGAACGGGGCAGGGGGACAGGGCAGGGACATTGTGCAGCTACTGGACTCACCGTTTGCTTCAAGACTTTTTTACGCGATTTAGCAAAGCCAAACGCTCACAGCCAGGTCCCACACCAAGTCTCTGGGCCCCAGAAATGGTGGCTCAGGGACCGGAAAGCAGGAAAGGGGCACGACTGTCACCCCAACAGCTGCAGGGAGCCCCGCCCCCCGCAGCCCACCCGGCCTGGGCGCCAGGCCGCCCGCACTGGGGCAGGAAGGAGGCTGTGGCCCAGGGTACTCCTCAAACCAGGATGAAAACCTCTCCTGGCCACGGCGGCCTCGAAGAACAAAGAGAAGGTTCGCAGGAGGCCAGTGGGCGCCCCGACGCAGAGGGAACCGGGCCTGTTCTAATTTTAAAGAACAGAGCGAGTCTTGTGGCTGGAATCTAACTGTGAGAGCTCGTGTTCTCTTTGTGTACAAAGGACTCAAAATATTTTCACGTTTTCCTTCTGCCCAATTAAATCTGTCGTGGCTCCAAACGGCACCGCAGCCAAGAGCGGCCAACTGCCTCAGAAAAGGCTCAGAGGGAGCGCCAGACGGTGTCAGGAGCCGGCGGCCGGGCAGCCAGGGCCTCCCCGCGCCAGCGGGCACCCCCGAGGACACGCGCTCGCTCGGGGCGCCCGGGGCCAGGCGGCCTTGCAGGAGCCCGTATCCACATTCCAATCACGGTTCACGTGGCGGCTGACAGGCCCAGTGACACGGGCCGCGGGTGGCGCCCGGCTGCAGGGGGGTGAGCACAGGGAGCGTCTGAGGACAGCCCGCGGGGGCGGGGGGGGCACTCACTGGTCCTCGTTCCGGAAGACGCCCCACACCACGCTGACAGCCAGGCAGAGCAGCGCCAGGAGCAGCAAGCTGACCCGAGGCCGCTTGTGGAAGTAGGGCAGGCTGTTGTCGGGGACCCTGGGGGCGGGGGTTGGGGCGCAGCCATCAGGGGGTCACCTCCACCCCTCCCCCAAGCCCCGGGCCCCCCATCCTTACGGGGCCTTCCTGCTGCCCCCACCCCACGTTCCCTGTTGAACTCCACCCTCATCTGTTAGGAGATTTCTAGGAGGGAGGCCCCTAGATGCAGGGCAGACGGAGCAGGTAGGCGCGTGGAGGTGGGCAGACCCGAGCCAGTGCCAGGCCTGCTCTGCCCACAGAGCCCCTGGCCCTGGGCCAGCAGCCCTAAGTGGTCTTGCCCCACAGGCTAAGCTCCCTGAGCACCCACCTGACCCGACCTTGTCCAAACCTTTCAGCCACTGGCCCGGACAGAACCAGCCCAGGCCCCCGGCAGCCGAGAGCGCCCGGGCCCAGGCCAGCAGCACGTCCGGCCATGTGGTCAGTGCCCCACTTCAACCCCGGCGTCACCACTGGGCCTGACCCAGAAGGGATGTGGAGAGAGGGAGGCTGGGGAACCACCACCCACCTGCCCGCCCCGCCCCGCTCCTGAGGCCACGCGCCCCGGCCCACACCGAGTGAGCACGGGCGGCCCGCCCACGCCAGACTGGCCAGGGGCCACGGGACAGGCCGGGGTCCTCGGCACTGTCAGCAGAGCCGAGGGCTTCGGGGGCCAGGAGACCACCTGGGACAGGCCGAGGAAAGGCAGGCGGGGGGGGCTCAGTGAGCAGCACTGGGGGTGCAGGGCGGGGCAGGGGCCACCCGCAGGGGGCTTACCTGCATCTGCCGAACGGCAGCCTCTGGACCAGTGGAGACAGGCAGCTGTAGAGGCCCGTGGAGG
>NW_027529446.1:1462292-1489520 GCF_008692635.1 Crocuta crocuta | reverse complement strand
GGTGGCCAGGGCCTGGCAGCAGGAGGGTAGTTCCCCACGCAGAGGTGCCCTCCTCCAGGCTGGCGATGGCGGCCCGCATGCACCCCACCATCAGGCAGCTGAGCTCAAGTGGAACCCCACAAGCGGAGGCAGGACCTCAGCTTCCCTCTGGGCGAGCGGGGGGCGCACCGAGCTGGTCGTAGAAGTAGTAGAGCAGCACGAGCATGGAGCAGCACATGACCACGAAGACGCAGATCATGACGGGCGTCACGTCCACAGCCTCGTCCTCCTGCTTCTCGGGCCCGTCGTCTCGCTTGTGCTTCATGTACCTTCTTGGGGGGCACAGGCGGGTCAGGGGCGCCCTGCCGGCCGCACAGGGACGGGGAGGGACGGGCAGGGGTGGCAGGGCCCAGGGGTCCTCGGCGCTGAGGGGCACCCTCTCCACGCCCATCACACATCCCTGACGTCCCTTCAACGAGAAAGCCAGACCGCACCCCAGGGAGCTGGAAAGACCATGCAGGGAGGGGCCGCAGGGGGACCTGCACCCCCAAGAGCCAAGCTGTGACCGCTGCTTTTGATGGAAAGCGGTTCGATGCCCTCATCCAGTGTGAGGGCCGCCACGATCCCGACCCGGCGCCGACCACGTCTCGGGCATCCCTAGGCTGCCGGGAAGAGGTCTCCCGTGTGCGCCAGGCACTCACTTCTTCACGTCCCGGCTCCCAGCCCAGTAGCCCCCCAGGGCGACGGTGCCGACAGCCATGATGAAGATGATGACCATGTTGTAGTCCAGCATGGGCTCGTTGGGGGCGTACAGCGCTGCCCTCACCGATCGGCCGAAACTCTGCCTCAGAGGATGCACGGAGCTCAAGGCTGGAGCCGCCGTCCCCTGTCCCCTCGTCTGCCCGGGGAGCCCAGACCGGCCCACACGTGGAGCCAGGGCCAGGGAGAGCCTGTCCTGGGGGCCCCACGCCTTCACCTCCACTCCCACCCCAGAAAAATCAACTCTGGGGAACAAGCATCACACAACATCAGGTAAGGGGCCACGCGAGTGCGGGGACAAGAATCCTGAACCTAGGTGGGNGCACTCACTTCTTCACGTCCCGGCTCCCAGCCCAGTAGCCCCCCAGGGCGACGGTGCCGACAGCCATGATGAAGATGATGACCATGTTGTAGTCCAGCATGGGCTCGTTGGGGGCGTACAGCGCTGCCCTCACCGATCGGCCGAAACTCTGCCTCAGAGGATGCACGGAGCTCAAGGCTGGAGCCACCGTCCCCTGTCCCCTCGTCTGCCCGGGGAGCCCAGACCGGCCCACACGTGGAGCCAGGGCCAGGGAGAGCCTGTCCTGGGGGCCCCACGCCTTCACCTCCACTCCCACCCCAGAAAAATCAACTCTGGGGAACAAGCATCACACAACATCAGGTAAGGGGCCACGCGAGTGCGGGGACAAGAATCCTGAACCTGGGTGTGTGTGTGTGTGTGTGTGTGTGTGTGTGTGCGCGCGCGCGCGCACGTGGAGGGCTGGACCTTCACCCCGGGAAGCATCTAGGAGGCCAACAGAGGTTCCCCTGGGGGGAGCTGTGAGGCTACAGTCAGGATCAAGACATATCTTGCAAATTGCTAGAAGCTTCCACAAAGACTGAACGTTCCCATTTTACTTGCATCTGGAAGCGCGCCTGTTGGGAACCAACCCCCCCGCAGGTGGGTACACACAGGCCTCTGGTCAGAAGGGGCCGCGTGTGGGCAGGGAGAGCGCGCTCAAGGTCTCCGGCCTGGCCTGGAGCCAGCGTCCAGCTGCCACATGGCACAGGGGTCCCAGAGCCTGGGCGCTTTGACCCCTGGGTCCAGCGACCCCGTTCCCGCAGGTCAGTGGCACCGCCAGCCCCAGCTGGGTGGCCTCACTCATGGGTCCCCACCCACCAGGTACTCACAGCCAGGGAACAGCTGCAGATGGGAGGCAGCTTGAACCCTACCTTGAAAATGTCCAGCATGTCTTTGTAGCTGAGCAGGGCCACGGGAATGCCGATCTCGTCATACTGTGTCTTGTTGCCTCCTGGAGGGACCTGGGGGCCAAGAAGGGGGTGTGCGGGAGGGGGGCCCTTGGCTTCCCAAAGTCCACCCCCAGTGAGAGGGCCTGAAGAGCCGGCCCGTGTGGAGGGAGTGGAGGCCGGGGTGGGTGTGGGTGTGTGTCTGTATGTCTGTCTCTCCCCGTGGGGGGAGGAAAAGCTCTCCTTCCACGTTCAAGCCTTGGGGTCAGGTCGCTCAGGTGCCAATCCACCCTGGGGGTCCTGCCTGGGGGAGAAGCAGGCACGTGGGACACAGGCCCATGCCCCCTGCTCCTCAGAAGGCACCCCCGAGCCCTGCCCCAAGGCCTGTAGAAGGGGATCCAGTCTCCCCAGAGCCCCCGGGACTGCTCTGGGACAGGTCCCCCTCCAAGACACACAGGTCCACAGCCATGGTCAGCAACGCAAATTCCCGGTCTCTCAGGCCCCCGGGGCCATACCAGCGTCTCCTTGCTGACGATGAGCAGCCCGCGCGCCCCGCCGCCCTGGGCCAGCCGCACTTTCTCGTAGAAGGTGCAGTTTCCCCGCGCCACCAGCGGAATCTGGTTGCTGAAGCCTTTGGCCGGGAGGTCCGGCGGAGAGCAGAGCACGGAGGCCGTCCAGTCCCGCAGCTGCAGGAGGGACTGGGGAGCGTGGCGTTTACACCACCTGGTCTCGAAAAGTCAGCAGGGGCCACACGCACACACACTCATGCGTGGCTGTGCACGTGCCCGTACGTGCACACACGTCCACACCCCCGAGCGCCAGGCCAGCAGGAGGGACGAGGTGGTGTGTGCTCAGAGGAAACCCCTCAGAAACCCTCCCTCAATCCCTGCAAACAGAACGCGGGGGGCAGCAGTGGCGTCTACAGTGAGAATCACCCCCAACCCCATCCAGCACGTGGGGGTTGGCCGGTGCCCCGGCGGGGACTGTGCCTCAACACCACCTGGACATCTGGTTTCCGACCAAGCAAGCTGAGGCCCAGACAGGTTACGGGCCCCTCTAGCGACATCCAAGAGCCCAGCAGCCCCTCAAGTGTGACGGGACTTCCTCTCCTCCCGCTGGCCCCCTGCAACAGGAGACTTCTAGCGGGTCCCTCCAGACCCGGGCTGGGGAGCGGAGGGTGGCAGCCAGCAAAAGAGACCAGACCCCAGGGCAGGAGGGGGCGCCCCAGAGCACCCCAGGCCCGCAGGACCCCACGGGGGAGGGCCCGAGCGGGTACTCACCGCTTTGGCAAGGTCATGTGGCAGGTGGGCCCACTGCGGGTTGTAGAGGATGCAGTAGTCCTTGCCCTTGGGGCCCCCTGTCTCGGAGACCACGTGCACCATGCCGTACTCGCAGGCCACCTGGGGCGACAGGCGGCAGTCAGCTCAGCACCGGGGCTTGATGAGGACGACCCGCCCCCGCACCCCCAGCTCAGGGTTTGGGCTGGTTTCCTCCCTCCGACAGGCAGATGGGACAGCACCATCCACATCTTATGGCAGAGGAACGAGGCAGGGACAGGCTTCTCCGGGGAGGCCTGGGTGCTGACCGCGGCCGTGGCTCTCATGGCAGGGACGGCACCACGTCACGGGGCCCTCCCAGGATCGACGGGAGGGGGAGAGTGAAAGCCCACGGCTCTGTCACGAGGGGGACACGGTGAGCCAGCAGGTCCGGCCCCAGGCCCCGGGCGAGCAGGAGGCCTGGAGGAGCTTTCCTGCACCCCAGCAGGGTCGGGGACCCCCACTGGCCCTGGAGACCAGGTCCCTGGAACACGTGCCCATTGGCCACTGACCAGCGAGGCCAGCGACGCAGGGCACAGCGGTGGGGTCCCACGCAGGACTGAACCCCTTGCTCTGGGAACTGCCAGACTTTGCAACAGAGGAGGCTCGTGCTGACACCACCATCAGGGCACACACAGCTGTCCCTGCCAGAGCCCACGCCCGCAGAGCCCGCCTCCCCACACACCTGACCCCGAGCCCACGCAGCCCCGGCTTCCCCAGAGGCAGGGGGCCGCAGGCTGCACACGAAGGGTCACCCCGAGTAGGTCACGAGGACCCAACCAGCTTCGTCTGAACTCACAGCAAGACGCAGGGACAGATCTGAGTCCTTGGAGCACTGGACGCCCCTCGAAGGCAGTGGGGTGGCTGGGGGCCAGGGACAGAAGGGGCTGACAGCCCTCTCTTCTGCTGAACGCCAGCTTAGTGTACGTGACAGTTATTTCACACAAAGGTGTCCCCGCGTCCCGTGCATCCTCGTCTCCACCCCTCCCTGGAGCCGCTGCCTGGCTCTCTGGGAGACTTGACTGCAAGGCCTCTCCAGCCTGCTCGCCTACAGTAAGCTGGGGCTGGGGCGCACGGTCCCCCACAAGCACCACCTCTGTCCCTCGAGAGGACTTCATCACCGGCGGGCCACACAGCATGTGGGGCCCAGGTCTTGGCTGCTCTACTCCCGCTAGGCTCGCCCCAAGTCTGAGTAGCCCCCCAGGGGGCTCAGGAGAGATGCCCCGTGCGAGGAGCCGAGGGGTGAGTCCAGCCGCCACACCCGGGGACCCTGCACCCGCCTGACCCCTGAATCCTGCTCCACGCACCTGGGGCTCCCGGGACCCACACTTCTCTAGCTTGGGCTCCCCTTGGGGCGCAGACACCTCCAGGCCGAGATGGAAACTCACTCCTTAGCACCCTACGACTCTGCCAGGGACGCAAGCAGGTGCAGCTGCTTGTCTGACCACAGACGTGTGACGGGATCCAGCCGGCACCGCCAGACACGCACCTCGCTGTCGGGCAGAGTGTGTGTGTGTGGGGGGTGGCCTGGCCGAGGGTCCTGATGGGCCATGGCCCCCAGCACCAGGCCTGGCGCACTGACAGCTCTCATCCGGCCAGACCCTCCGCAGGAACACAGCAAGGCCTCAACTGCTCCAGGAGCTTCTCACCTGGGCCCTGGTCACTTTTGGTGGTGGCAGCGTAGATGGACCCCTGGCATCCCAAACCCCCAATCTGGAGGCTAACGGGAGGCACTGGGTGCCCGTCCTGTGACTCTCCAGGGCCCCGACCACCTCTCTTCCAGCTGGCACTCCCGTTCTGACGTTTCCGTCTGTCACCTTGAGCCAGGCACCCGAGGCCACTCAGACGGCTGGGTGTGCTCCGCAAAGCCATGCTTACACAGCGCCCCGCTCTAAGAACCCGGGCTATGGCAACAGGGCAGGGGGCTACCCGAGGCCGATCAGGGGTCTCCTAGCATCTCAATAAAGCCGTGTCACTCCCCGACCCGCCCCGGCCAACCTCTGCACGCACACCTCAGTCCCTCCACCAGAGGCAGAACTTCCTCATTCCTGACTTCCTCCTCCTCCAGATTCTCCCCACCAGACTGCCCTCCAAGCGCGTCCCTCAGCCTGGCCCTCCGTCCTGTGCCTGGCTGTCTGCCCCTTCCAGCGGGCCCCACAGCGCCTCCTCACCGTGGGCCACGCCCACGGGCCTCCTGCGCCCCCCTTCTGTGCTCCTCAACCCATCGCGCCGGGGCACAGCAGCCCCCTCCGGCGCGCAGGGCCCCGGCAGCTCTCCGTGACCACCGCAGAGCCGGGCACTGGCAACGCAGGCCGCGGGGCCCACAGAGCCGGACATACTCACCGTCTGGGCCTTTGTGGGGCGCGTTTGCTGCCCCCTGTTCTGGAGGGCCCAGTTGTTAGGGAAAAGCGTCACGTGTGTAGAGGCGCAACGGGAGGAAGGTCTTCGGAGAGCACGGACCGCCTTCCCCACGCCCGACCAAGCAGCCTCCTGGTATATCCACCTGTGCTTCCGCCAGACGACAGAGCGCGGTCCCCTCCCCATGGAGTTAAAGGAACCAGAGGATGCTCTCCAAAAGGACCCAATGGTACAAGTGGCCCTGGGTCTAGCATGGCCAGTCCCAGTCTGGGAGAGCGGACAGGCCACCTTCTGACATGTCACAACCGCCAAGTGGGTTCAGAAATGGCGTGGGAAACCAGCCTCAGGGGGACCATGGGGTCCATGGGGTAAGTGCTGGGAGAGGTGTTGGGGGGGAATAGGTGGAATAGGAGCAGAGGGGAGGGGTGGAGGGGCAGGGGACNTACGGCAACATCGTGTAGCAACGGGGGGAGATGTGTATAGGTGGGGAATCCCTCACCCAGGGCCACAAGATGGCAGCAAATGAATTTGGGGCGGTTGGCAAGCGGCCTCCTACCCGGTGGAAAGCTAGTCTTATTTTCAGACGGCAGGACCCAAACTTCTCCAGAGAAGCACACCACACGCCACAAGGCCATCTTCCCTGTCTCAGGGCAAACAGACTACAGACCAAGGCTTCCCTCGGCTCCCACACAGGACAAAGTTCCTGCCCGGGAGAAAGTCCCAACGCCCCAGCTCTGGGCGGGGCTCAGAGCAGCCCTGCCCACCGCCCCGCCCGGAGAGGCTGCCCTCGGCCCCCAGCCATGCCCGCTGCCGCCCCTCCCCTGCCCAGCCGCGCAAGAGGGAATCCGAGCCTCCTTCAAGTGCATCTGAACCCTTCGGGGTGTCAGCTTTCTCAGGGGTGACATTATATCAGCCTGTAGACCAGCCACAGTGGACGCCTCACCTCAAAATAAATCATCAGCTCTCACACCTCCACCCCTGTTCAAGCTCCACCCATCACCAGCAACTCCTTCCCTCTGCCTTGAGACCTGGCAAACTCTTTTTTTAATGTAAAGTTATTTATTTAATTTCTTATTATTTACTTACTACAATTTTTCTTTTTATTAAAAAATATAAAATAACCATATTATAATAGTATGAAATACGTACTCAGCTCAACTATTTTTTAAAAATTTTTATGTTTATTTATTTTTGAAAAAGAGAGAGAGAGAGAGTGTGTGAGCAGGGGAGGGGCAGAGAGAGGGAGACACAGAATACGAAGCAGCTCCAGGCTCTGAGCTGTCAGCACAGAGCCCAACGCGGGGCTCGAACTCCCGAACCGCGAGATCATGACCTGAGCCCAAGTCAGATGCTTAACCGACTGAGCCACTTAGGCACCACTCAACTCACTAATATTTTGTCACATTTGCTTCAGCTATTATTTTCCCCATACTTCTTAATAATATATTTAGTTTTTCTTAATTTGCATCCAAGTTAGTTAGCATATAGTGCAATAATGATTTCAGTAGAATGCAGTGATTCATCCCCTCCATATAACATTAAGTGCTCATCCCAATAAGTGTCTTCCTTAAAGCCTTTGCCCATTTAGCCCGTCCCCCAACCCACAACCCCTCCAGCAACCCTCAGTTTGTTCCTGGTATGTAAGAGTCTCTTGGGGCACCTGAGTGGCTCAGTCAGTTGGGTGTCTGACTTCGGCTCGGGTCATGATCTTGTGGTTCTTCAGTTCGAGCCCCACGTCAGGCTCTGAGCAGACAGCTGAGCCTGAAGTCTGCTTCAGATTCTGCCTCTCCCTCTCTGCCCCTCTCCCACTTACACTCTATGTCTCTCTCTCAAAAATAAATATTAAAAAAAAAAAGACTCTCTTGGGTTTTGTCCCCCTCCCTGTTTTTATATTATTTTTGCTTCCCTTCCCTCCTGTCCATCTGTTTTGTATCTTAAATTCCACATGAGTGAAGTTACATGATATTTGTCTTTCTCTAATTTCGCTTAACATAATACCGTCTAGTTCTATCCATGTTGTTGCATATGGCAAGATTTCATCCTTTCTGATTGCCGAGTAATACTCCATTGTATACGTACACCACATCTTCTTTACCCATTCATCCCTCGACAGACATTTGGGCTCTTTCCATACTGTGGCTGTTGTCGATAGTGCTGCCATAAACATTGGGGTGTATGTGTCCCTTCGAAACAGCACACCTGTATCCTTTGGGTAAATACATAGTAGTGCAATTGCTGGGTCGCTGGGTAGTTCTAGTTTTAATTTTTTGAGGAACCTCCATACTGTTTTCCAGAGTGGCGGCAAAAGTTTGCATTCCCATCAGCCATGCAAAAGGGTTCCTCTTTCTCTGCATCCTCACCAACATCTGTCATTGCCTGAGTTGTTAATGCTAGTCATTCTGACTGGTGTGAGGTGGTGTCTCACACCAGTTTTGATTTGTATTTCCCTGATGAGTGATGTTGAGCATCTTTTAATGTGTCTGTTGGCCATCTGGATGTCTTCTTTAGAAATGTCTATTCATGTCATTTCCCCATTTCTTCACTGGAGTATTTGTTTTTTGGGTGTATAGTTTGATAAGTTCTTTATAGATTTTGGATACTAACCCTTTATCATTTGCAAATATCTTCTCCTGTTCTGTTAGCTGCCTTTTACTTTTGCTGATTGTTTCCTTCGCTGTGTAAAATCTTTGTATCTTGATGAAGTCCCAACAGTTCACTTTTGCTTTTGTTACCGCTTGCTTCTGGAGACGTGTTGAGTAAGAAGTTGCTGCAGCCAAGATCAATGAGGTTTTTGCCTGCTTTTTCCTCTAGGATTTTGATGACTTTCTATCTTACATTTAGATCTTTCATCCATTTTGAGTTTTGGGGTGTGGCGTGAGAAAGTGTTCCAAGTTCATTCTTTTGCATGTTGCTGTCCAGTCTTCCCAGTACCATTTGCTGAAGAGACTATGTTTATTGCTTTGGATACTTTCCTGCTTTGTCAGAGATGAGTTGTACATACGTTTGTGGGTCCATTTCTGGGTTCTTTGTTCTGTTCCATTGATCATGGGTCTGTTCTTGTGCCAGGACCATACTGTCTGGGTGATCACAGCTTTGTAACACAGCTTGAAGTCCAAAACTACAATGCCTCCAGCTTTGGTTTTCTATTTTAGGATTGCTTTGGCTATTTAGGGTCTTTTCTCGTTCCACACAAATTTTAGGATTGTTTGTTCTAACTCCGTGAAAAATGCTGGTGTTATTTTGATAGGGATTGCACTGAATGTGTACATTGCTTTGGGTAGTATCAACACTTTACTAACATTCATTCTTCTAGTCCATGAGCATGGAGTATTTTTCCTTTTGTGTGTGTGTGTGTGTGTGAGAGAGAGAGAGAGAGAGAGACAGAGAGAGAGACAGACAGACCTGGCAAACTCTCACTCACCCTTCAGAACACCCTTTAGGTGCCTCTGCTTCTGAAAAGCCTCCCCAAGCAAACTGGGTCACTCCCTCCGCGGTGCCCCCATTACCATCTGTCCACTTCTCACTTTGCTCTCCTTCAAAATGTCTGCAGAGCTCAAAGTCCCTGTTCTCAACTTGCTTAAACATCCGGAGGGGGGCTGGGGAAGAGACATCCCGGAGAGCTTCTCCACAAGGAGACCAGGGGCATTCCAGGGAAACGGGGGAGCCCAGAGCTGAGTGTGCTCCACAAATAGAAAAGGAGGGGAAGCATATTCCCAAGCGGCCAAACCACAGAGGCCTCCCAAACGCGCCGGCAGCCGTGGGAAGCCTCTCCTCCGGATGCAACAAGACACACACATTCAAAGAGGTCAAGCCTGCTGCGTAGTGAATGGATTGGGGAATGCAGGAGACAGATGTGACCACAGGGAGAACACTGCCCACCAGGAGCTCCGGTGGGGGGGTGGCAGGCTGGAGTGGACAGACCAGGGTTAATGGCTGCAGGCGCAGGGCTGTAGGGACACCATTCCCGGAGCTGCATAACCCAGGGGGTCAGAGGACTTGAAAATAAAAAAGGCACGTATGATGATGTGCATCAGCCGTCTCGCGGCACGTATCCTACCACCCAGGGAGACCTTTCACTTAAGTGCCCCCAGAAGATGCACACGGCACAGAAATCACCCCATGCATCATCTCGCTCAGTCCTCGCTGTACTCCTCTCTTCCTTCTGCAGAAGAGCAACTGACGCCTAAAGAGGGGACCTCCCTTGCCCAAGGTCACGGGACAAAATGCAGGGCGGCGATTCGACCCCACTCCCGGGATGGGTTCCTGGCCGCTCCCGGATACTGTCAGGCACTGGGTGCCGCGCTGGACGGCTACCGCAACCACCGGGGTGGGCGCTAACAACGCGCGCAAGGGGAAACTGAGGCTCGGGGAGGGACACTCCTGCGCAAGGCCAAGGGGCCAGGCAGCAGCGCCCCCGGCGGCGGTTGGAGACCTCGAGGCAGAGCAGGGGCTGCGGAGGTAGGGGAATTCCCAAACTTCAGACCCAGGCACAGCTGAGTGACGCTGCAGCTGGGGAGGGCTCCAAGGCAGGGAAGAGAGACTGGCCCGGGACAGGCCGCAAGGTCACGGCCGGGCTCCGGGCCCNCGTCGGCGCTGTACGCCTCACGCGCTCTGCTTCCCCTGCAGGACAAAGAGAAGAAGAAAAAAGAGAGCATCTTGGACTTATCTAAGTACATCGACAAGACGATCCGGGTGAAGTTTCAGGGAGGCCGCGAAGGTGAGAGCCCGCCGCCCCCACGCCCTAAACGGTTTAGGGTGAGTGACTGCCGAGGCCGGAGTGGCGGCCGATGCCTGGGCACCGCCTTGAGCGCTTTGCTCGGATAACTCGTACCAGCCTTCTAACGTGGGAACGAGAGGCGCGGGAACGGGTCCGAACCACCCGGAGCCACAGAGTTGCAGCCGGGACTGGGATTCCCGACTCGCCTCCTGTGCGGTGCTCGCTCTCCGAGTCCTCCCGGGAAGCGGCCGCAGATGCTCGCTGATCCCCCTACACCAGGGTTCCTCAGGCGCCGCACCGGGGACATTGGGGCCACATGGCCCTCGGTTGTGAGGGCTGCTCTGGGCGCCCTGGAGTGTTAACCAGCACCCCCAGATACCACCAGGTGCCAGAAGCATCCCTTCGTTCTGACAACCAAGCCAGAGCTCTCCCGGGTTGAAACCACTGCCCCTACGGTCAGTCTCAAAGTATGGACCCCAGAGACCTGTTAAAAGCGGGCTGAATCTCCTTATTTGCTCCTCAGTTCTTCCAGGCTCCGCACTGCCTTAGGGTAAAGGACAGCCTTTTGTGCCCCTGAGGGGCCCGGGGAGCACTCCGCTACCACAGGCACGTGAGATATCCGGTTCCTTTCTGCCTGGAGTGCTCTTACCAGGCCAACTTGTTGCCCCTGTCAAAGTGCAAACCTCCACTGAGTGAGTTTTAAAGATCCCTTGGCTTTCTTCAACAATTCACGAGTCGGGCAGCGACCCACCGTCTAGCAGACAGAAGGGAGCGGAGAGGCTGTACAAACCAGGAGGCTTTTATAGGCAGGAGGATGCAGGAACAGACAAAGCGTGGATTGTTTTGGGGGGGGTCCATCAGGAAGATGGCCTCACTTGGCTCTGGCCAGGAAATTGCAGGCTGACTGGTTGAGATTACATTCCCGGGAGAGCTGAGGCTGTCTCCGTCTGGGGGTGCGGGCTCGGCACCAGTGACTCCGTTTTGGGTTAACCTCAGTCCTTTTCCTGCTCTCAGCTCCAGGTTCTTGCTCAGGGGAGCCTTCCCTGACGCTCCTCCCCAGGCCATGCGCCTGTGGCGTAGGCTCCTGGTGTCAGCCATCACAGCTCCCCGCGTGTGCCCGTAAACACACTGGGTATCCCTGCATCTTCACCCTGAACCTAGCGCGGAGAGGGCAGGAGCGAGGCAGGTGTAGGCACAGTGGCCTAGGTGCCCCGGCTGCCCTAGAGCCCAGCCTCTGGGTCCTAGTGCCAGACAGCTTGGGTCCAAGCCCCAGTGAATTCATTTGTCACACAAGGCTGTCCGTCCACCTGCCTCACCTGGAGGCAGTCCTGACACTGTGAGTGAGCACTGGAGCACCTTTCATTCGCTCTGCTGCCTCTCCGGTCTTCAGTTTATTTCACAGGACGCAATCTAGATGCCTCCTCGTGGATGATCGGGTGGCATCATCGTGGTTTAACCATGGTGCGTGCAAGGCAGCAGCAGGAGAATTTGAACGTGAACAAATGTCTGCTCTGTCTGCACCAGGCTGGCTCCCAGGCATTTGAATGAGGCGCAGCTCTTGTTTTCGGGGTGTCTGTGCTGGTTTGCTACCCTCTCTAGCAAACTGCCACGAGTTTAGCAGCTTCGACAACACAAATTTATCACCTGTGGCGTCCGTCAGGAGTCTGGGTGCCCTGGGCCCAAGGTCTCTCAGGCTGTAGTAAAAGAGTGTCTTAGAGCCTCTTAGCTCAGGCCCCGGGCCTTCCTCCAGTGCTGGTGCTTGTTGGGCGAATTTGGTTCCTCGTGGCTGCAGGACTGGGGTCCCCATGTCTGCTGCCCGCCGCCCTTGCCCCGGGACTCCGTCNTGGGCGAATTTGGTTCCTCGTGGCTGCAGGACTGGGGTCCCCATGTTCTGCTGCAGGTGTCCAGGGCCCTGCTCAGAGGCTGCCCGCCGCCCTTGCCCCGGGACTCCGTTCACCCCAGGCAGTTGGCTCTTTGCAGGCCAGCAGGGAAACCTCCCACGCTTCCCGCGTTTTCTTCCAGAAGATTCTCATTCCTTCCACAGCTCATCCAGTCAGGTCAGGCCAACCCAGCATAACGTCTCTTAGGTGAACGGAAGGTCCACCGACTTGGGAACCCTCATCACATCCGCAGAGCCCTTCTTCCTCATCGAATAACCTAATCATGAGAGTGACGCCCCACCAGTACTCACAGCCCCCCCCACTCTTGGGGGTGGGGCTGCACACGATGGTCACCAGGGAGGGGGTATTGGCTCCATTTTAGAACCCTGCTTGCGCTGCATCGAGGAGGGCAGACCCGCAGGGACGGGCCCCTGGCTCTGGGCCACGTGCCTGTATGCTATTGCCGTCCACGCTGTTCGTGACCCCGTTGGGGAGGTGTCCTCGTGATCTGTTTTGCAGGGCAGGGACGGGCAGGGAGAGAGGAAGCCACAGAGCCAGGGGCTCAAGCCCAGGAAGTCCGAGGCTGGCAGACATTTTCTGTAAAGGGCCAACAGGAAACACTTTAAGCTTTGCAGGCAGGACGACCCCGGTCACAGCTGCTCAACGCTGCTTCTGCAGCATGAAAGCAGCCACAGACAGACAGTACGTGGCCAAGCGAATGTGGCTGGGTGCCAGTGAAGCCGTGCATAAAGTGCAGCAGGCTGGGTTTGCCCGTGGGCCACAGTTTGCAGACCCCTGCCCTGTGCCACATGGGGCTGCGGGTCACACCCAAGCCCCTTCTCTGTGCGGACCCGACAGCTGCGCACTGTGGTGATGCAGTGGGACACCTGCTTCTGCCAGCCGAGCCTGGGAAGGGGAGGAGTGAGGCGGGAGGGGCGGGGGGCTCTCGGGGCACGTCACGCCGCACCGTGAGTCCGTGCTCTGCTCCCTCCTGTGGCTGAACAGTCCACTCTGCCAAGTTCTGTGTGGCTCGTGAATTACCTGAAATTCACATTTCCGCGTCCCTAAGTGAAGTCTCACTGTGGCACAGCCACACCTGAGCGTCTACGCATGGTCTGGCTGCTTTCGCCCCAGGAGGACAGAGAGGAGTCCTGCCACACGTGGCCCACGTGGTTGAAATGTGCGCCGGCCAGGCCTTTGCAGAAGACATTTACCGACCATATTCGGGGGCAGGGGGGAGTTTGGGGTCACCCTCACTGCTCCCCTCTGGAACCCCCCCTCATTCTCCCTTTGGTCCCCCATCCCTCCCGCCCCGGAGAGGCTGCTCCCACATCTGCCCCTTGCTGGGGGTGAGCCCTGGTCTCCGCGTCCCAGGCGCCGTGTGCCTGTCCCCGGAACGACCGTTTGTCTTACGCTTTTTCCTTTCTCTTCTCGGGTGATTCCTACAAGCCAGCGGCATCCTGAAAGGGTTCGACCCGCTCCTCAACCTCGTACTTGACGGCACAGTCGAATACATGAGAGGTGAGCACGGCCTCGGGCCTCAGCAGCTCCTCACTGGGCCCTTATCGCTGCTCCAAGCCCGCCTACCTGCCCCTGAGTGAAGGACACGGTCCTTGTCACCCAGGTAGCTGCTCCCCCTGTCTGCTGTGTCCTCGAGTGGACTCTGCTGCTAACCTGATTCCCTGGTCCCTGTCACCGAGGTCCCCAGATCCCCGGCAGGCCAGCACCTGCCCATCAGCCGGCTAGTCCCCCAGCTCAGCCTGCCTGAGGCCGTAAGGGGACCCCCCAGACCCAGACCTAGGAGGGAGGCAGGTCCTGCCCCCCCCCCCCCGGGCACTGTCACCCTGGTGAGAAATTAGCAGGCCCCCAGGGCCCCCTCTGTGGGGAAGTGTGGCCTCGGCAGAATGGCCACCACCAGGCCTGTTGCTTTGCCCTTGTTTTCCTTCCTCCCGCCAGGTCCGTCCGGGCTGCAGGCCCGCCTCAGCCTGATGATTCTTTTCCTTAGTGGGGGCAGCCCCACCGCACGCGTCCACTGGGAATCCTCGCACCCAGAAGCAAGCCAGACGCCCGGTGCGCGCTGCTTCTCCGCCCGGAGCCTGCTCCTCGCGGGGCCGGCCCCGCCCGGCAGGGGTGTGTGCCCTCTTCTCTCAGCCCAGAACACTGGTCCCCCTGTGGGATCTGGCGGGAAGAGCTGCTCCCTAGACCTGGGCTCTGGCGCACTGGGCCGCCGGCCCCTCCCCGGCATCGCGCAAAAGCAATAAAGGTTTTCAGTTGCTGCCGATTCCTTGGGGTCCCTCTCATCCCACCGTTGACACGGGGCAGATGGTGCCCCCACACGGCTTCCGGGAGTCCCAGGCCGAGCTTTGTTCCAGCTGCTGCTGGCTTGGACGCCAGGGCCCCCAGTTAGCTTCATGACAGCGTCCCCGGGGCCCTGTCGTCGTTGCAGAAGGAGGGCGGGTGTGGAGCACCGTTGCCAGAGCTCTTCGTGGCCCTTGTGGTCCGGGGGTCACCAGCGACAAGGGCTGCGGGNCCCTCCCTCCCCCCGCCTCACTCCCGCCCCTCCCTCTTGCCCGCAGACCCCGACGACCAGTACAAGCTCACGGAGGACACCCGGCAGCTGGGCCTGGTCGTGTGCAGGGGCACCTCCGTGGTGCTCATCTGCCCGCAGGACGGCATGGAGGCCATCCCCAACCCCTTCATCCAGCAGCAGGACGCCTAGCGGGCTCGAGGGCCCGGGCCACGGCCCCCCGAGGACTCGGAGCTGCCCCTCCTGCCCTGTGTGCTGCCACAGGAGCGGGATTTCTTTTTTGTATAGGTTTTGTTTTGGTTTTTGTAATAAAACTGCAAACCTCAAGTGTCCAGGAGCCCCAGAACCTTACTTCCAGCCTCGGCTTTCTGCCAAAACCGACACCCAGGGATTCCGTTTGGCCCACTGGCTTGACAGGCGCCGGCCACAGTGCTCCCCGGCACCGGCGGGTTCAGAGCTGACCGCGCACGCTGTCCAGGCGGGGGGGGGTGGGGGGNTCGGTGGGAAAGCCCCGCGGCCTGTCCCTGCCGCTGCTTTGTCCCTCCAGGGCCGCCCTACGCCCGCCGGCGTGATCCCCGAGGACCAGGGCCTTCTGGGCCATGCTGGGTCCTGCTGCTCCCGACAGCCACGGCCACGCAAGAACAAAGCCACCACGTCATCTCGGCTGGGCCCGGGGCCCACCATCACCCACGTCCTCGGCGCCCCTCCATGTCCCCTCAGAAAGCGGCACGTTTTCCCTGATCCTTGGTTTCTAAACTCCTGGTACTTGTTAGGACCCTGCCCCCGCAGGATGGTCCCTGCTGGGAACAGGCTTCCTCTGCCTGAAAATCACCCAAGAGGGTGGGGGGTGGAGGGGAGGGAGGGGCTGGGAGCAGGAACTGGGCCCGTGCAGGACGCCGGCAGCAGACAGGGCCGGGGCTCCAAACGGGGGCTGGGTGGGCGCACGTGTCAACCTGTCCGGCGTTGCCACCGGACCGAGAAACTGAAACCAGCTGGCTTCTGGCTAATCGTGGGGATCTGGGCTCCGGCTGTGTTCGCTGCTGCTGCTGCTGGGAATCCGTTATCAGCTGCCTTATCAGAGGCCTCATCCCAGAGCCAAATCCTCAGCAGCTGGACAGGGGGGTGGGGGTGGGGGACGCCGGGTTAGCAGCGGGCGGCAGCCCCCGGGGAAGGCTGTGACCTAGAATCAGCACACCCAGTGTGCCAGCGTCCAGGCCACCAGGCCTCGCCGCTGGGGAGTGACTCCCCAGTGCCCATGTGACAGCCGGGGCCCCACACACAGGGAGGCCACAGGATGGAGGGACCGAGGCCCCAGGCCCTGGAACATCTGCTGGTTCGCACACCCAGGCCACCCAGTCTGAGGCCACGCCACAAAGGCTGAGACTGAGACCTCGGGGTCGCTACTGAGTCAGTCCAGAGTCCTTGGCCCTGAGGAAGGGTGGGGATGGGATGCAGCAAGGCCTTGGAGGCCAGTTAGACTTGTTAGAGCCCCAGGGGCAGCCAGGGGGCCAGTACAGGGATGCCTGGCCTTCCAGCCCCTAGCTTCTCCAGCAGACCAAGCACAGCTGGTCCCTGCCCCGCCCTGCCTCACCATTGCACATCCCTGTGCTCCAGACCGGGGCCTGCCCAATCCCCACCCCCCCCCCCCAGCAAGCTGCCTTCTGCAGCCGTAAATCTAGGGTTCAAATCTGCCACTTACTGTGCGGCTTAGAGTAAGTGTCCCAACCTCTCTGAGGCCCTATTCCTTCTCTCTTAAGTTCAAGAAAAGGCATGGCATATCGACTCTGGCCAGGCACCGGGCCACAGCTGTGTGGGGAGCTGGTTAAGAGCGAAAGCTTTGCATTCAAATCTGGAGATGTGAACACTGTGCTCTGGGACCCGCAAAGAGGGAGAGCTCAACCCTGGGGTCTCAGGCAGCACTCCCTCCCCAGGAAGGGGGATGAATTGGGCCTGTTCCACTTAACTATATCTGCCCGCGAGAGTCCGTTTGACCCCCTTTGTAAAAGACTGGAAATAATCTAGCTGCCCCATCGCTGGGGGATCTGCGCTCAAAACTCCGATTTCTGGAGCCCCTGGGTGGCTCAGTCAGTTAAGCTTGGTCATGAGATCATGATCTCGCGGTTCGTGGGTTCAAGCCTCGCGTTGGGCTCTGTGCTGACAGCTCGGAGCCTGGAGCTGCTTCAGATTCTGTCTCCCTCTCTCTCTGCCCCTCCCCCTGCTCGCTCGCTCTCTCTCTCTCTCCCACTCTCCCTCTCTGTGTCAAAAATAATAAACATTGAAAAAAATTGAATGGTTCTACTGACCAACTGTAAAGCAACTTTTTACAAAGAGGTGGCTCCCTGCACACAGGGGTAGGTGACACGTAGCCACAAATGGTCTGTAGGTCTCCTCGCAAGGGGGGAGTCTTTTTCTCCGCCACCCTCCCCCCAAATCTGGGGACTGACTTTGCTGATAAGGATGTGGTGGCAGTGAGGCCAGAGCTCAGGGGGCCTTCCGGCTTCCACCATCCCCCCACTGGACCGCTGCCCCAAGGCCGCCGTGACGTAAGGAAGCCGGGCACTTGCCGCAGGCTGAGAAGCCCTTGTGGGAGCTTGTTGGGTGCCAGCCAACAGCTGGCACCGGCGGCCCTCAGACTTGTGAGGTCTCAGAACTCCCGGCCAAGGTGGGCCCCCTGAGCTTTCCCGGTGACAGCTGTGGACACATTTCACAGCCGACCCACGGGATCATGAGGAAGAGTGGTTTCATGCCACCAAGACTGGGTGTGTTTGTTATGCAGTGACAGGCCTAGGGGACTTGCTGATGCAGTGAGACAAAGTTGGGTGGTCTGGCCCCGTTCGTGTGAGATCGCTTAAAAAGATCTTGCTCCTCTGCTTGTAAATGTATAGGGAAAGATCTGGAAGGATTGTGCTGACCTGGAATTGAAGAGGGTGCCCTGAGGGCAGTGTTAGCCTCTTCTTAACATTTTAATATTTTACAAGGAGAGAGTTAATATTTAATGGTCTGTTGAAATTCTAATATTCTATGAAGAGCCAGAGAAGAAGTCCAGAAACGGGAAGATACAGAGAGAGAACAAGGAGACGAGAAGGCAGAGCTGGGAGGGAGACGAAATGAGGGCACAGCTACCTGGCGGCCACACCGGATCCCATCCTCCCGCCCTGCTGGCCGCGGTATAAATCCCTGGTCTGCCGCCCTACTTGCCAGCGGCCATGCCTTCCAGAGGCTTCCCGCTCACCCCTGCCCAGATCCCACCCTTTGAGCTCCCGGGCCCACGCCGGCCTCGGCACACGGGGCGTGGGCTGCGGCCGTCGGACCAGGGACTAGCCCTCCTCCATGTGCACACGGTCACGGCGGCCCACGGCTTCCGGGTGCTGGCTGAGAGGCCTCGGGCACTGTCTGTTGAGGACCCGTTCTGGGAGACGGTGCCGGCAGCCCCCGCAGACAGGGAGAGAGGGGCAGAGCCCGGCCTGCGCCCAGACCAGCAAGACATCCCCCGGACACTGCCCCACGGCAGATTCTGGAGTCTTCCGAAGGTGGACAGGATCTTGATGTTGCTCACGGTCAGCCCTGCCCTTCCCACCCCAGCTGCCTTGTCCCCCCAAATAGCTCCAGTAACTGGATGGGCCAGTACGTACTTTCTGGTCCACTTAGCCCCCCCCCCAGCCCTTTCATTACCCCACTTACAGATGGGGAGACTGAGGCCCAGTCGGTGGGGATTCCAGCCCAGACGCAGGCTGCCCCCAGCACCCTCTCCCCTCCCCTTCTTGTGCTCTAAAGCCACCGAGGCTCACTGCCCGCCCCTGAGGCCCAAAGCTAGATGGGTGGCATGCCTGGGGTGGGCACAGAAACCGCCTGCCCTACTCGCCCTGGCCGGGCGCCCTCACCCTCACTCTGCAGGTCGGTTCCGGCCGCCAGCAGCCAACGGAAGACCTCACTCCGACCTCGGAGCACCGGCAAGAGGACCCGGATGCTGCCGAGTAGCGTGGGACCCTCTGCTGCAGAGCCCGGAGCCTTCATGGCGTCCAGAGTGTCTCCGTCCGTCAGGGCCTCCTGGCCAGGGAAACGGGGGAGGGCGCGGCGGCGACGCGGAGGGAGGAGGCTGATCAGCGGGCAGGTTTGCAGGTGGAGGGCGGCTTGCTGCCTCCTCGGGCGGCGGCTTGAGCCCAGGGCGTGAGCCCCCCGGGTCTGCCCCCCTCCCGCCTCCTGCTGCCCCCACCTCTGCAGGAACAGCTCCACCCACCGCCTCCCTGCTGTTGCCGGGGAGATGGGGGAGACCCCTGGCCTCGAGGCCTCCCCCCAGCCTGACCAGAAGGTGTCGCTGGAGGCTCTTGGTCTCCTCCCAAGAAATAGTCAAGGCCAAGGCCCCACACGCTGTGTTTGAGCCGCGCCTGAGGGAGTTCATTAAAGCATGTGCACCCCCCCCCCAGCGTGTGAGGGTCTGTCTGTTACCNGCCTTCTGTGTCATCACAGCTGGGGGCTGCCAGGGCGGCCGCTGACCTCCCGGGAGCGGCCCCGCCCCTCTGCGGCCTGCAGGCCTCTTCAGGAGAATGGGTGGCGGCGCCTCCCCTAACGACCGCGTGCCCGGGGGACAGCGGGGAGCAGGACACGGGGTGGCTCGCTCTGCTCCGGGGTTTCTCCGGGCTGCGCGGATTTACCTGGCTGAGGCGAGAGGAAGTGCGCGTGTTAGTAACTTGAGGCCCCGGGATCCAAACATCGGAATAGGGGTGCAGTCACCAAGGGGCGGGTCGAGGGTGCGCCATGGGACAAGGAGCCCCACCAGGACGGGGCAGAGGAGGGGCGGGTTTGGGACCTGGGGGCTCCCTCAGCCCCCATCCGTGGCCCGCACGGCGCGTCGGCCCCTTGCTGGAGGTGCGGGCCTCCAAGGGGGTGTGGGGGGCCCTTGGCAGGTGAGAGGCACCCCTTGTGCAGACAAGGAGGGTCTGTTAACTGTCTGGCCCCCTCTTTTCGGGGTCTGCTCCGGGGAGTAAGTCCAGCCGCCGGCGCGGTGCCGGGTGCAGGGCCGCCGCCTCCGGAGCCTGGCAGGCGGGGGCTCCTTCACGGGGCTGCGCCAGCAGTGAGCCAGCCGCCGTCCTGGTCACCAGACGTTGGCCTCTGGGGTCTGGCTGCTGCGCCAGGGCCGGGCACCCGTCCCCCAGCGGCAGGAGGGCAGTGGCACTCAAGGACTTGACACCCTTTGAGTTACTTCTCGAGACGCCAGCTCTAGGGCCTGACCTTGAGGGAAGCGACCTCCGGCCACCATCGCTGCCCTGTGGTCTCCGGGCCGCCCTGTGCCCACTGGAGTCTGAGCCCCGGCGGGCTGGCCCAGCGCTGCCTTGATGGCCTCTCCCACGAGGAGCACAGCAGCGGCCGTCGTCCCTGGGTGTCCGGGTATCTTTTTAGAAAGACAGGCTGCCGGGGGCCAGCCCGGCTCCCGAGTAAGTGTCCCCAGAGCCACACTTGCCTTTCGGCCACAAATAAGGTGAAGGGCTTTTCAAGGTCAGGAGTCCCCAGCTTGTGGGCTGTTCTTCTCTGTTCCACGCAAGTGGGTCGGCGTCTGGGCCTTTTAAAACCTGGTACAGGGGTTTGGCAGTGAACCTGAACTCCGGAATCCATATTCTGCAAAAGCCCATCATCCTAGAAACACCCTGGCCTCCACCTGGTATGGCTTCCTCGCGCTTACAGATCAGGCCGCCTTCCCCGGTTAGGACGCACCCCAGACAGTCCTCGCTGGGGACCCGGCCTCTGTTGGTGCCACTCCCCGGCCGCGCCGGCAGGAAGCTGCTGGAAAGGGCTGCGGAGGAGCATGTCACCCACGTGTTGCAAGTAAGCGTCCTGAGACGTCGGGCAGNAGTCGACTGTCCCTGAAGCCGGGGCAGGACTGCGGGTGCAGCGCTGAGTCACGCTGGTGGGTGGATGTCGCTCCGTTCAAAGGCAAGCATTCTGAGATTCCAGCCTTAAGGACGCGCAGAAGACAGCAGCCTGGGGATGAGGGACTGTGAGCCAAGCGGGGTCTGCCGGGGTCTGGGGTAAAACAGTGCAGGGGTGAGGTGCTGGGTCGGGGGGCTCAACCAGTTGAGTGTGCGACTTCGGCTCAGGTCATGATCTCACAGTTCGTGGGTTCGAGCCCCGCGTCGGGCTCTGTGCTGACAGCTCGGAGCCTGGAGCTGCTTCAGATTCTGTGTCTCCCCCTCTCTCTGCCCCTCCCCCACTCATGCTCTTGCACTCTCTCTCTCAAAAATAAATAATAAACGTGAAAATAAAAGACAGTGCAGGGATGAGGTACAGTGGGGTTGACCCCGGGGGCCCGGACGGGGCGCAGTACCGGGAGCCCATGATTCAGGAGAGTGTGTGTTGAAGCCTCGCCAAGCTTTAGGCCTAATGGTGTTTGCAGAGGCCATTACTCTTGCCCTGTAAGCACTTTCTATCAGAGCTACAAACCTGGCTCCTTCCGGGGCCCCCTGTCCCACACGCGGGGATTAACCCAGTCCCTTGCCTGCCTGGAGACAGCACGAGGCCAGACCTCCCCCCCCCCAGGGAAGAGGCCTGGAGTGGCTCCCAGGGCAGATGGAAAACCTCCTCCCAAGCGCGGGCTGGGACGCTCAGGTCCCCGCAAACCAGGTGGGGGCTGAGTGAAGTACTTTGACCTTGGCTCTCCCTCCGCCCGGACAACGGGCAGCTTCAGAAGCCAGGAGGAAATCAAACAGGCTTACCGGCCGCTTCTGGGGCCCCTGTGGTCCCTCCCCCAGGATGGTGACAGTCAGACACGGCCGTGACTGGTAAGAGGCGGGACCCTGGCTCCCTTGGGACCCACGGGCTCCCCGTGCCAGCGTCCCATCCGTTTACACAGGGGACGCGGCGCTGGAGGGGACGTGCCCGGGGCGTCCGTGACCCCAGTGGTTCTGGGCCGCCACGGACCAAACCGGCTCCCTCACCTTGCGGCCTTCTCTGGGGTCGGTTCAGAGGGCCCCGAGGCGGGTCGCCAGCCGTGAGGGTGGCTGCCGAAGCCTGGCCAGCCTGTCCTCCCTCCTTTCCTCTCCAGCCCGGTCCCGACTGTTGACGGCAGAGAAGGCCACACCCCGTGGTGATTAGCTGCTGTCGGGCAGCCATGGCTGGAGCTTTCTTCCAGTTCCGGGGCTGACTGGCCTTCGAAGGAGCCCCCCAGGACGGGCTGCCTGCCGGGCGTCCGGGTCCACGTGGGCCCCCACAGCCCTTCTGCACGATTGGAGGACACGTTCCTGTCACTGTCCGCTGGCTCGGAGACACCACCGAGGCACGTGCTCCCCGAGGGCCAGTCCCTGACACCCAGGCTGGTGCCCCGACTTGGGGTCCCTCTGAGGTCCTGGCGTCCTCGCCAGCGGGCGTAGGGGGCAGGCAGCCTGGAGGGTGTCGGCGGGGCTCTGGGCTCGGGCCCAGACGTGGGGGTTTGCTCGGTGTTACGGCCGAGGGCGAGGAGGACCGCCTCGCAGCTGGGAGCACGGTCGGAGTCGGCTCCCGAATCTCCCGTAAATCCGCCAGGGCCCTCAGAGGCACGACCCAGGCGCTCAGGGCCTCGTAGGGGCAGGGAAGCCCCTTCTGACTCGGCTGCAGTGACGGCGGACGGACGGGCGGGTGGGCGCTGGAGCCCGAGGACCCCTTCCCACCGCGTGTGCCTTGCGCTTGCCAGGATGGCCCCAGAGGCCGCGAAGGCCGGGCACAGGGGTCTCGGTCCATTTCTAGTCTCGTACGGAAGAGAGGGAAGTGCCGTGCGGTGTTCTGGTCGAGACTCCAGTTTTCCCGCCAGGCTTCCCGCCCTGCCGCCAATGTTGGGGCCAAGCGGTGTCACAGATACGGGGAAGCATCTCCCTCTTGAGCCGCCCAGTAGGACCTGGGAGCTCCACGCTCCGTCCCAGGCGAGTGTTTGGGGACGGACGTGGACTCTCCCTGTCTTCCCGGGACGGGCCGGCTCCCCCCTGAGGATCTCCACAGGGACCTAATGAGGGTCTGTCCCCACGGCTCCCCTGATGCCACGCCCCACCATCAGGGTGGTGACCGGCACAGGGCGGGACCGGGTCCCAGGGCCTGTGCCTCAACCTGGTGCCCGGCTGCTGGGTGTTTTTAATGTTTTGTTTATTTTTTTAAAACAATTTTTTAATGTTTATGTATTTATTTATTTTTAATGTTTTATTTATTTCTAGGAGAGAGAGAGAGAGACAGCGTGAGCAGGGAAGGGTCAGAGAGAGAGGGAGTCACAGACTGAAACAGGCTCCAGGCTCTGAGCCGGCAGTCAGCACTGAGCCCGACGCGGGGCTCGAACCCACGAACTGCGAGATCATGACCTAAGCGAAAGTCGGACGCTTAACCGACTGAGCCACCCAGGCGCCCCAATGTTTATTTATTTTTGAGAGAGAAAGAGACAGAGTGTGAGCGGTGGCGGAGGGGGGAGGGGCAGAGAGACAGAGGGAGACACAGAATCTGAAGCAGCTCCAGGCTCCGAGCCGGCAGCACAGAGCCCGACGCGGGGCTCGAACCCACGAACTGCGAGATCATGACCTGAGCCAAAGTCGGACACTTACTGACTGAGCCCCCGGGCACCCCTGGCTGCTGGGGTTTTTTACAATTTTATTTATTTACATAATCTCCCTTTATTTATTCATAATCTCACAGCCCTGAGATCGAGTCTCCTGCTCTTCCGAGTGCGCCGGCCGCCCCCACCCCCCCCAGTGGCCCCTCACGTTTCCCTTTTGTTGCCCGGAGGCTCCTGGGCTCCTGGGTTTGCAGCTCGCTGTCCCCTCGCTGTGACTCTGTCGAATCAACAGCGTTAAGCAGAGCCGCAGGGTCCTGGATCTGAGCCTCGTTCCACTAAGGACCCCAGAGCAGCTGAAACTGTTTTTCCCCCGCAGGCCCCCTGGGCAGCGTGGCCCGAGCGCCTGGCCGGCTGCGGGCAGAGAGCAGGACCCACGCCGGCTTTGGTAAGGGGCCCCCACAGGGAGGCGGGGGTCAGGGGGCCTGTCCCCGGGCAGCCGTGGGGGTCAGAGCCGGGCTCGTCCTTCCTTGTGCCCCAGATGCCGTTCTCCAGGGCGCAGGCCACTTCAGGGCCCCGCAAGCCGCTTGGCCGAGCAGAACGGATGCCGAGGCCTCGAGGCCACAGGGCAGCCGTGCCAGACTCTGGACTCCCCTCCGGCCTCTGCCCGCGCCGTGCCCTCCGCCACCCCCCTGGGCCCACAGAACTTGTCCTCGGGGCCCAGCCGTCCTGTGACACTTGCCTTGCAGCCCGGATTTGGGGCCCGGTCGTTTCCCCAGCCCGATGGCAGGACCTGTGTTTGGGAACCCCGGATCCCAGGGGCACCACGCTCGGTGCAGGGAAATGTTGACTCAGTGAATGATAACCAATGACCTTCACGGTTGGTTAGTGCGGATCAGGCAGTCTTGCAAACAGTACCTGCCCAGGGCCATCCTCTGACAGTCTAGAAGGATTTGCTGTTGCTACATTTTTTTTTTTAAGTTTATTCATTTATTTTGAGAGAAAGAGCGGACAGAGAGACAGGGAGAGAGAAAATCCCAAGCAGCCTCCGCACCATCAGCGCAGAGCCCCATGCGGGGCTTGAATCCACAAACTGACCTGAAACCCCGAGAGCCCGATTCTCAGCCAGCGGAGCCCGCGGGTGGTTCGGCCCCGGAGGGGCTAGCTTAAGGTCACACAGCAGGGACCCAGCACAGCCCCAGGGATCGGGACTGGAGCCCAGGCCTCAGTCCCTGCCCGTCTGGTGGTTTCACTCCCAGTTACAGAGAGGAAGCCACCTGTCTGGGGCCACATCTGCGGCTCCCAGGCCACCGGTCCCCACAGCCTCCCCTCGCTGGCCATGACCGCCAGGCCTGCACTTCACACCGAGAGAGGCCACGGGAGGAGGCTTTTAACTTTAGAAATAATTACGGCCACCTGAGGGCTCCTGCAGGCTTTCCCAGGCGTGAGGGCACAAGATGGGAAGAGCCCGTGGCCCCCTGGGCAGGCGGCCACCTCCCTGCCCCCCAGCCCCTCTCATGGCCCCCCCCACCTGGAGCTGTGCTCCCCACCTGGGTGGCCCGTCACCATGGCAACATCCCCAGAACACGCGGTCGTCACCTTGGCCATCAGGTACTCCCACCCCACCACCTGGGACACTTGACCCCCTCTCCTCACCCCCTCCTGCTGGGGACGCTGGGCCCTGAGAGGCCACAGGGGCGGCTGAACCCCCTCCGTCATCCTGCCGGATGCGTCGGAGCAGCGCACTCCAACGTGCACATTCTGTTTGCTGAGCACCTACTACGTACGTGCTCTGGGGACATGGCAGCCGGCGAGACAGGCGTGGTCCCTGCCCTTGGCAGGCACTCCCTCGGGACGGGGAGCGGGGACAGAAAGGAGAAGACAGGCAGTGTTTTGAGGGTGATACTTAGAGGAGAACCGGGTTCCCTTCCCCACTCAGAAACCCCACCTCTGAGGTTTCCCTCAACGGCCCCGGGTCACTCAGTCACTCACCCAGGATGGACCGGACGCCTGCTGTGCGTACCGGAGCCACAGCAATAGAGAAGGAAGGAAGGAAGGGCGCAGGGGAAACTGGCTAAATTATCCGTCAATTGCAGGGAATGTTAACCGGGGAGAGCGCCAGGGAGGGGGGCGCGGGGGGAGATGTGAGTCGGCGGGAAGCAGGAGGGGGCGTCGGGCCTCGGAGCAGCTGGGCAGAGCGGCCGCCTGCCATCGGGACTGGCGTCTGTGCGTCTAGAAGACGGGGACCGTTCTGGCTCCCGCGTTAAGGTGTGGAAACTGAGGCTGGACGGGAGTCTCCCACGGCCCCGTCGCCAGGCAGCGGAGGCAGGATCCGGACTGGAAGCCCGGCCACCGCTCCGGGGCTCCTCGCAGCCCGCTGGACGCATCGCCGGTGCCCTGCCTGGGGGAGGCGTCCCGTCCCCCGCCCGGGTGGGGCGCGGGCTGTCTCCGCTGAGACTTCCACCTGCCTCATGATTATTTCATGACTCTGCTTCCCCCGCCAGCCCCGCTGAGCCCCCTCTTTTCCCTGAGTGTCTCCTCCCTGCAGCACTTCGCCTGGCATACAATAGGTGCTCAGTAATGCTTTGCTCCAAGAGCCCTGAGACGCAGCAATCAGGAGAGGCAGGCATCAAAAGGGAGAAACAGAAGCTCAGAGAAGGGAAGTGACCACCCCGAGGTCACACAGCACATCCGCAGTGATGACTTCCCTGTGCAGTGTTCCAGGCTGGTCGTGGGGGGGGGACCATGAGGACGGTGCCCACATCCTCCTTCTGGACGTCTCTGTGGCCAGGAAGGGAGCCACCCCCCACCCCAGTCCACCCCCCGTCCTGTGGAGGTCTGGCCTGCAGCCTCCTGAGATGCAGTTTCTGGGCCTCCAGCCAACGCGACAGTCTGGGAACAGAGCCTGCTTGAGTCACAGGTGGCTGGGCTGACGCCAAGCCGCCATCGAAGCAGCTGGGAGGAAGCAGAGGGCAGGGGCGGGTGGGAGAGTGCAAGGTCACACCCGAGGCAGCCTCGCCCTCCTCCTGCCCCTCCCCTGGGACAGTGCCATCTCCGGGCCTCGCTTTGCCCATCTGTGAAATGGGGATGTTGAAAGTGTCCCCCTGGGGACAGTGAGTGCAGCGAGTAGCCAAGGGCCTACATTTAAAATGAGCTGAGCACTGGTGTTAGCCTGGTGGGGAAGGGGACGCCCCCAGCCCCGTCCTCTGCCCCCGTGACCCCCAGCCCCCAATCTATAGTGACATCCACCTCCCACGGTGGCCCCCACAGTGTGAGCGAGCCCTCTCACTGGGACAGGCCCTGTCCTGGAGGCTGACACACCCCACTGCTCATGCTCTTTCTGCCCTGCCTCGCTTCCGGGGAGCCCGGGGATCCCCGCCCGGAGTCCTCACCCTGAGCCTCCCTGAGTCTGGAGTGTCCCGACCAGGCCCTCTCCTCAGACAGGGAGCGGCCCCTCCTAACCTGAGGTCCCCAAGCTGTTCGCAGTGTGTAAAAGTGAAAGGTGCTGAGCCCGCTTCCTCCGCCAGGCCCAGGGCGCCGTGGTGGGAAAGCCCAGTAACTCAAACACACGCCAGTGATTACCAGCTGGCCCAAGAGGGATGAAGGGAAAGGCACTGCAGGCAGAGGGAACAGCAGAGGCAGAGGCCCTGAGGCTGGCAGAGCAGAGGGCAGGGTGGGACGGAGAGGCGAGCGCGGATCCAGACACACGCCCTCAGTTTAGACATGATCCTGAGGGCAGTAAGGAGCCATGGTCGGTTCCGGAGCACAGGGGTTCGGTGTCCTCTGGGGCCGACGTGGGGAGCTCGGGAGAGGCTGCGGCAGGCGGACAAGTGCCAGGGGGCAGTGGGGGCCTGGACGGAGGAGAGGGCATCGAGGAGGGGCAGGTCCCCGCCAGGCCGCCCCTGCGTTTCCTGCGCCACAGCCTCCGCAGGCCCACCAAGGGCACGGCCGCGGGGCCCTCGGGCCGG
>NW_027529446.1:1457617-1462249 GCF_008692635.1 Crocuta crocuta | reverse complement strand
CTGGGCGCATCCCTCCCCGCCAGACCCCCGGCGCTCCCCCTGGAAACTTTGGGGGCCACTCCCCACGCTGGGGTCCCCCCGCCCCTCCCCTGGGGCGCTGAGGAGCGGGGAGCCGGGTGGGCGTCTCTCTGGGGCAGCCAGGACACCAGGAAGGATGCGCCCCCTTCCACGGGGGAAGAAGGGAGCGCTGGCTGGGTCGGGGAGGGGAGGGGGTGTGAAAAGACGGAGGAGATCGAGGCTGCGTCCCCGTCCCCGCAGCGGGGTCTGGTCCAGCCTGGAGGTGCCGAGGTGCCAGGAAGGGAAGGGGGCGTTTGGGGTCCACGCCAGACAGGCTCGGTGTCTGGGGCTGGGGACGCCTCAGCCTGCTGGGGAGGTATTTGGGGGCGCAGGGCTGAGCCCTCTGCACTGTGGGCCTGTGTCCAAACAACAGCAGGGATGGGGTGGAAGCTTCTCTGCAGCCCGAGTCTGGGCCAGGGTGCCCCCTGGGCCTTTGGGGCCTGGCTCGTGAGCCCCATTCAACAAGTTGGGGTGAGGGGGCACAGTGCCCTGTGCCTTGGTCTGGGCCCAAGAAAAGACCCCGTCCTTACTTTGCAAACCGCCTTAATAACTGGTTTCCTCAAAGTGTGTTCTGTTCTAGAGACCCAGGCACCCCAGCACCCCAGTTCCAAGGTTCAGACCCCAGACCCTGCGTTATAAACAAGCAGCCCCCGGTGAATCCGTGTGTGCACAGAGATGGTTGAGAACCTCTTGCTTCTGGGTGGTGGTGGTGGGGGGGTGTCTGGTGTGACATGGCGTCAGGCTGAGGGACCATCTGGGACTTGATGGGTGGGGAGACCTCTGGACCAGCAGGGCTGTGAGACCTGGAGCAACCCAGGAGGGCTCCCTGGAGGGAGTGTGGAGGGGGCAAAGAGCATGGATGAAGTGCTGAGCAAGGTGGGGCTTGTCTTTGACCGGAGTGCCGGCCAAGGTGCAGCCGTCTGGGGCAGGCTGTGAACTGGGAGACCCCACGGGCCGGTCCCACAGCCGCTCCCGGACGGCACGGGGTGAGGGGCTGCCCAGCGCGGGACGGGGGTTCCGTTCCCCGTCCCAGCCGGTGACTTCTGGAACCGGATGGCCCCTCTCTGAACTCCAGTTCTGAGCTGATGTGACCAAGCAGACGGGTGCGCCGGGCCCTGGCGCAGTGCTGCCGTGAAGCAGGTGCTCGGTCCCCATGGGCGGCCGCCGTCACTGCCCTTGTTCTGACAGCAGCTCCGCCGGGCCCTGCCCAGCCTCAGTGTGCTCTTCCGTAGAATGGGGGTGGCTGCGCCTAGCCGCCCCCAGACGGAGCCCAGGATCTGAAGGTGCCTCGCTGAGTGGGCCCGGAGAGCAGACGTGAGCCAGCCGCCCGCTGCTCTTCCCACAGTGCTGTCACTCCTAGGCGCCCCTGAGTCACCACCTCGTCACCAGGTAGACAGCCTCCCGGGGAGCTCCGCCAGCAGAGCTCGTCCCAGGTGGCTGAGTGAGCCGCCACCGCCCCGTGTCCATCCTGGGCCTCAGAAGAGCGTCCTCTGCCCTCTAGCGGGGCTCTCGCATTTAAGGGGAAGGGGTCGGCGTCAGACCCATGTTCAAACGTTGACTCTTAAGCTTAGTGATGCTAGGTGAGCTGGGGATCACTCTGACCCTCAGTCTCCTTTTCTCCGAATGGGCTTCACCATGGCTGGGCTGGGGTGGGGAGCAGCCACAGTCTGTGGTGAGCATTAAAAAGCGGCTCCGGATCTAGAAGCCTCACCTGTAGAGGGCAGCTGACTGCGCCTGTGCGCAGGCTGGCACGGAAAGTGGGTCGGGAGGCCCCCAGCCCCCCAAAGGGTTAAGGGCGGACGAACAGCAGACGGGAGACTAATTAGAGCTTAATGAATTGTCACGGATGAAAGCCCAGGAGGGTGTGGATCTAGGACACGGTGCCCCAAACGGTGGAGGGGGGGTCGGCAGCATGTCCCCAAAAGCAGGGCCTCCTCAGGGGGCGGAGGGGGTCCAGCTGCCAGTTTCCACCCCCCCACCCCCCCCGTCCCCGTGTGGGTTCTGCCCTGGCAGTCTCCAGCCTCCCCTGACCCTGCAGGGGCAAGGCAGTGTCTCCTGTGGCCTGGCGGGGGAGCAAGCTGGCTCAGAGTAGAGGGGGTGGGTGGAAGGTTCTGGGGACCTGGCCCGGCCGCCTCTGTCCGAGGGGAGGGGCCTGGGCCCCCCGGCCACACNGGGGGTGAGGTGAGGGCTCCGCAGTTGCCCAGGTCCCGCCGTGATGGGCAGATTTCGGGGCCCCTCCCCAGTGGGCCCCCACACGTACGCTGGTGCTGATGCAGACCCCGTGGGGAGCTCGGCCCCTCGCTCTTCCCGGCCCCTGGAAGGAGGCGCACGGCTCCGCGGGCCCCTCAGCCCACCTCCTCAAGGCTGCACGGGTCTCCTGGCCACCGTCACAGGCCGCCACCAACTTGGGGTTAAAAGCACACACACTGGTTCTCTGACAGCTCTGGGCTCAGAAGTCCTAGGGCCCAGGCGTGGGCAGGGCCGGCCCCCCTCTGGGACCCCAGGGAGCCCCATCTCCCCGCTTTTCCGGCCTCTGGAGGCGTCGCATCCTTGGGCCGTGGCCCCTCCTCCCTCCGCCCGTCTCTCTGCCCCCCTCCCATGAGGACGCTGGGCGCCCCAGCCGTCCAGGACAGTCTCCCCACTTTGAGGTCAGCTCAACGGTACCCTTAACGTCTTTGGCGAATGGGACCCTGGTTGCCACCCAGGGTGACACCGCGGGTCCAGGGTCTAGGACGCAGGCATCACAGGCGGCTGTTCTGCCCAGTGCGGCCCCCACCTTCTCTGTGGGTTTTCTTTTTCTTTTCCTTTTTCTTTTTCTTTAATGTTTTATTTATTTCTGAGAGAGAGAGAGAGGCAGCGTGAGCAGGGGAGGGGCAGAGAGAGAGGGAGACACAGATCGGAAGCAGCTCCAGGCTCCGAGCTGTCAGCACAGAGCCCGACGCGGGGCTCGAACCCACGAACCGTGAGACCGTGACCTGAGCCGGAGTCGGACGCTTAACCGACTGAGCCCCCAGGCGCCCCTGTGTGGGTTTTCTTGGACAGCTCTGCCCACGTGGGGCCCGTCTTCTGCCTCCTTCTTCTGTTTGTCACCCGGAGGCGGGGAGGCAGGCGCCCCGCAGGCGCCCGGGAAACGGCTGCTGAGTGGGTGAGGGAGCGAGGGAGGCAAGCCCTGGCCAGCGCAGAACAGGGGGTAGGACTCAGGGCCCCTGACCCCAGCCGGCACCCCCGGGAGAAGGACCCTTCGCGGCCGACTCCCCATTTGCCCTCCTGGCGGCGGGGGCAGAGGCTGCAGTGAGGGGCCCCGAGGCCCAGGGCACCACGTGTCCGCCCGAGGCGGTGGGGGCGGGGCGGACGGCCCCCGAGTTCCCGCCCTGCTCCGGGGTCGCTGACGCTGCGCCGCGCGCACGGAGAGGACTGGGCCCAGGGCGCCCGGCTCTGTGCGCCTTGCGGGTGGAGACGGGGCGTGTGGTCCCGGCGCCCGTGACGCCCTTGTCCAGGCGGGTGATTCGCGGTGACGGGGGCAGAAGGCAGATTCCTTGTCCCCTTGCTCAGCGCCCTCGCGGCTGCGCGCCACGCTCGCACCCGGGTCCCAGCGCCTCGAGGGCGTCAAGGCCCCGGCCAGCCCCAGCTGCCACCCCCAGGCCCCTCCCAGGGAGACGGAATGTTCTGGAACTGGGGAGAGGTGAGGGTTGCACGACCGTGTGAACGAACTCGAAGACACTGAATTAAAAACTGGAGGTGGGACACATGCACCCACGAAGGCCCAGCGCCAGGGAGGGCCTGGCACCGCAGGTTTCAGGAGGAGAAACGGACACACAGCGTGACTGGGGAGCAGGTGTCTCCACGCCCGGACCCCCCCCATCCTCGGCGACCGCAGCCACCCCGCAGGGGGCCTGGTCACCGCAGGACACACTGTCCTTGCAACACCAGTCCCCTGGGCGCCGGGCGGCTCCCCCGAGGGATTTGCATCTCGGTAGGAAGCAGGGTGGGGGGTTCTGGCCACCAGCCCTGAGGTGCCCGCCTGCCCCGCTGGAAAACGGGGTGGCTGAGCCCTGGTTCTGCAGGGGTGGGGCTGCCCCGGGCACAGCAGTCATCTGGACACAGATGCGCGTCTGCCCTCGTACCCGGCTCCCCGCGCTTGCCAAGCCCAGAGCTCTGTGTGGCGCGGGAGGAGGGGCTGTGGTCCCGGGGGCCCCACAGTCCTGCGCAGCTCGCTCAGGGCGGGCTCCTGGCTCTGCGGAGCTGACGGAAGTCATAGCTCTGTGGGGGACACTGGTCCCCTGACCCTGGGAGAGCCGTGGAGAGCAGGGTGTGGAGTCCTGGGTTCAAGTCTTGCATCTGCCTGTCACCTGCTCTGTGGCCCTGGGCAGGTGGCTTGGCCTCTCTGGGCCTCTGGAACCCAGGCGGGTGATCAGCTTGTTTCCTCCTGGGACGTCAAGCGCCTGCCGTGCGCCGTGCATCCATAGACGGGGCTGTCACCCGCGGCGCCCCGGCCTCCCTGTCTGGGGACATCTGTGGCTGTCATGACTGGCGGTGCTGCTGGCATCGAGTGGGGGGGGGGGCCGGGACGCAGCT
>NW_027529446.1:1452040-1457533 GCF_008692635.1 Crocuta crocuta | reverse complement strand
CCCCGCAGTGCCTGGGGCCCCCCCCCCCGAGAATGACGTCACCCCTCAGTGGTGACGGCTGTCATCCGACCCTCCCACGTCCCCCCCGGTGTCATCGGGCAGGTGGGAACGCTGAGGCCCCAGCGGACGGCTGTCGATGCTCAGGTGTGAGCCGGGCTCCCTGCGAGGGCAGGAGACCCAGCAGTGGGGCTGACGGCTGACGGATTGGCCGGGGGTGGGGGTTGCCACGATCCCAGCTTGTGCAGGAGGAGGGGTGGAGTGGGGACGGCTCCCGTTGCCTGGGCGCTGCTCCCCTCCGCCCCGGAGAGGTCGGGGTGCGGCTGGGTCCCCAGGACTGGAGCTCAGGGGAGATGTGCTGCCCAGAACACAAAACCAGGGTCATGAGCTAACAGAGGCAGCCGGGAGGGGGGCCCGGGTGGGTGCCGGGTCCTGGGCAGGGAGGGTGTGGGCGCAGGTGGGCGTCACCTGGCCTGCCCTTCCTGCACCATCTGCTTGGCTGACGTGCTCGCCTCCCGTGGGCAACGGGCCCGGGCCCTCGGGGCCCCGCAGAAGAAGGACCGGTGCCCAGACCCCCCCCCGGGGGGCACCCGAGGGTCCTGGCCTCCTGACCCCAGCCTGAGGCCCGGCAACAGGAAACCCTCCCTTCTCGGGGTGCCCAGCCTCTCGATCGTCCGAAAGTGACAGAAACGGGGTCCCCAGGACCTCGGGGGGAAGCCCTGGCCCCCCGCCCCCCCGGCCCCGTGGAGGAGATGACGAGGCCGCGCCTGAGGGAAGGTTACGGGTGACGGGCACAGAGAGGGCGCGCTGCTCGTCAAAGGTCACACGGGAGGGACGCGTCCCCGGCCTCGCCGCGGCCGCACGGGCTGTACGGCAGGAGCCGGGCCCCGGCCGGTGACCTGCGTTCGTCCTCATCCGTATTCTGTGCCAAGCGGTTTGTGAGAATTCTTTCCGAGTCACAACCACCTTAATGTCAACAGTCCCCCGTCCTCTCCGGCCGCAGCGCCTCGCCTGGACCGCGAGGCGCCCGCTCTCGGCGTCTGCCCCTGCTGTGCCCTCCACCCCACTGCCCTTCCCGAGCCATCTGCTCGGTCTCCGAGGGAGCAGGCCTCTCTCGGTGGATCCGATCCTTGCAATCCCCCCGACACCACCCGCCACGCCACCCCTTCCCCGGATACATTGCTCTCCACTCGCGGCCACGGGAAGGGGACGGCGCATGCATTTACCTCCCCGGTTATCGCTCGGCTCCGCGAAAGCCAGCGCTTGGTCTCACGTGTCCCCAGAGCCTGGCGAATGCTCCCCCGCGGCACGCGTTTGTCAACTGACTGGTGAACCGAAGCACTGAATGACGGGAAACGGTACCTCCGGAGGTGGTGACGAAACCAGGTCTGGCGTTGCGCTCACTACTCAAATAAAACAAACATCCCCGAAACTAATGCAACGTTATATGTCATCTGTGTTCAGTTAAATAATTTGTTAAAAATAGGACCAGTAAAAGCAGAGCCGCGTTTCAAGTTACAGCTGGACGATGCCGGCACGCCCGAGGTTCTGGTGTGCTGTGTGGACCTGAGCAGGTGACTGAACTTGCTTTGGGCCTGTGTTCCCGTCTGTGAGTTGAGGGTGACAGCACGGTCCCCCCCGCCACGTGGTCGTTGTGGGAAGGTCAGGTGGAGGCCTGGCCCCGGGGCTGGCGCAGAGCGGAGGTTCTACAAGCGTTTGCCCTGTTGTTGAGGACGATGATGGTGAAGTTCAGGGTCCAGCTACTGGGAGACCAGCAATGAACAAGGGTTTGAACAGCATCTGGAGACACTAGGATGGGGCCACCGGCTGGCTCAGTCGGTGCAGCGTCAGGAGTTCAAGCCCCACGTTGGGTGTAGCGCTTACTTTAAAAAATAGACCAGGATGGGGACTGTAGT
Source organism: Crocuta crocuta (assembly GCF_008692635.1). Taxonomy (NCBI): domain Eukaryota; kingdom Metazoa; phylum Chordata; class Mammalia; order Carnivora; family Hyaenidae; genus Crocuta; species Crocuta crocuta. The sequence goes on along the minus strand of NW_027529446.1, from coordinate 1,455,620 downwards.
ACAGAGAGTCACCAGGGAAATGACATTAGGGGTGAGACCCAAACAAAGTCGGGGAGAGAGCCGTGCAGGGACGGTGTTCCAGGCAGCGGGAACATCATGTGCAAAGGCCCTGAGGCAGGACCCATCTGTTGTGTTGGAGGGACAGCACGAAGACCGGGGTGGCTGGACCAGAGTGAGCGAGGGGAGGGACGGAGGAGGGAAGGACGGGGAGGGGACGGGGCAGATCATGCAGGGCCTTGGGGGCCTCAGGGAGGACTCAGTTATACTCGAGAGAGCTGAAATTCTCTGCTGCAGAAAGAATAAAGCAGGCAGCTCTGCTTGCACAAGGACTCCGTTTAGGAGCCGAATCATACCACCCATTTCCTCACTGGGGCAAAGCCAGAGAGGCCCCAAGTCCCTCAAACCAGAGGCCCTGTCCCCAGTCCCTGGGGGAGAGGACAGCTACCCTGGACCACAGGGAGCAGCACAGGCTGGGACAGGGGCCCGGGGCACCCTCACACTCAGGGACTGGGGAACGGTAGGAAGCCGCCAGAATTGTGAGCTGGGCAGCGGGACAGGGGACCATCGGTCTGGCTGTCCTGTCCCCTCCTGGGACACAGCCTCTCCGTGTGCCGTTCAGGGCAAGAGCACGGGGAGAATGACCTAGAAAAACAGCCTCCGAAGGAAGTTTGCCTTGGGGAGCGACTCGGTCCCGGCACCGCCCAGGTCAGAATTCAGGACAGCTGCAGGGGAGCGCACACCAGCTGCTGTCGCGCCCTCCCGCAGCCTCCCTGCCGTCGCCACCCGGGGGGACCGGGACGTCCCGGACGCCGGCCCTTCCCTCACGGCGCTGCTCCGTGTGGTAGTGAGTCCCCCGGCGCTTTGGGGGCGCCTGCACCGTGTTCCTGCGTCCGCCCAACTCGAGGATCCGGTCGGGTGCTTCGTGTCCTTGGGTTTCGCCGTAAATAGGGTTGTGCCGTCTGTAAGTGTCTGGCAACCTGGGTTTTTAACCCCCATCTAACCGCATCTCGGCGGTCTTCGCGGGCCCTTACGTGCCTCCTAGACCCCCACACCCAGGGGTCCCGGCTCACGTCGTCCCCGGCTGGCGGGCACGTGGGGTGGCCCCCGTTCCTGTCTGTTCCACGTGACACGCAGCAAACCCCCGTCCGTGGAGTCCGCGTTTCCGTCAAGGATCCTCGGCTGTTCCTTGAAGCCTCGCGCCTGCGCCCCGCGGCCCCGGAACAAATCGCCACGGTTGGGGCCGCTGAAAACGGTAGGAAGTTATTGTGTGTGTCCCGGAGGCCGGACGCGCAAAGTGCAGGTGCCCCGGCGCTGCGCCCCCCAGCCCCCGGCGGTGGCGGCGATCGCGCAGTCCGGGGCTCCCTCCGATCCGCTGTCACGGAGCCCATTCCTGCGCGGCTGCGTCCGAATCCCCCCTGCCGTCAAGTGGCCGGTGGCGGAGCAGGGCCGCCCTGCCCCCAGCGCGCCCTGGTCCTCGCGGGAAGCACCGGCAAAGCACAGACTGCCGGCCCCCCCGTGACAGGGGTCCCCCCCCAGCCTTACGCGGCAGTTACTCGGGGCTCCGCGTGTGTTAACTCCCCAGAGGGTCCAGGAAGGAGGCGCCGGGCAGACAAGGAGCTGTAGCCTGAGCCCCCGACACGCGGGGTTCCCTGTGGGTACCGTGCGGAAACAGGCCCGGGGGGCGCGGGGAGCCTGGGGGGCCGCAGCTGCTAAGATGCCGAAAACAGCCGACCGGCTAATGGGGCGGCCGCCATCCCTGCCGTCTGGCCGGACCCTCCCCACCCACACCCCACCCTGACCCCCAGGGTCTGGGCTGCAGCCGAGAAGAGTGGGGGGGAGGAGTGAGGGGCGGCGGGGCCAGCAGGGGCCCAGGCGCCCTGCACCCCACGCACCACCTGGCCCCCCTCCCCCAGCACCTTCACTCACTCCTTCTGCCTCGGGGCCTTTGCGCTGGCCGCCCCCCCAGCCTGGCCCTCCCTTCGCCAGGCGCCACGGACGCTCCCCTGACCATCCTTCGTGTGTGCATCAGCCTCCTGTGGCCTTCGCAACAACACCCCACAAACGGAGTGGCCTGAAACAACGAGAATCTATTCTCTCCCCGCTCTGGAGGCCGAGAGGCTGAAATCACCCTGCTCCAGGCCCTGTCCCCTCCAAGGCTCCGAGGGAGGGTCGTCTGCGCCCCGTCCAGCTTTCGACGACTCCCCACGAGCCTTGGCTTACAGACCCGTCCCTTCCGTCCCCGCTCCGTGTGCACATCCGCGCGTGTGTCCCAGTTTCCCTCGTGTGATGGCACGCCCGGTGGAACAGGGGCCCCTTCACAGGTACTGGGGGGCCAAGGCCCACTTAGGACTTTTTGGGGGACACAAGTCGGGCCCCTGCCGGGTCTCTGCTTGCGTGTCACCTTTCCAGCGGCGCCTCCTTCCACCGGGGTCACCTGCTCTTCCTTTCCAAGCACCTCGGGCGCGACCTCTGGCCTTGCCGCCTGTGTTGATGGAGCCCTGAGGTCCATCAGCAGGTGGTGCGCGTCACACACAAGTCTAGGCTCTGAGAAGCCAACAGTGACGAGTTCAGGTGCCTCGGGGAGGTGACGATCCATAGGGAGCAGACAGGCAACGGGCAGGGCTTTAACCTGGAATTTCACGTGCTGGTGGGACCCGTGGACACACAGGAACAGGGAGCGGAGGAGGGGCGAGGTGGGCGGGGCCAGCGGGGGGTGTAGACGCCTGTGCCCCAGGGGGTGGGTGTGAACCCCAGCAGCGCGGGGACTACATCTGCCTTGTTCTTCAGTGTGCTTGGAGACTGGTATACAGTAGGCACTCAATAAATGTTTGGGGGGCTGCACCCCAAAATGTTACACTATATTCATAAAGTTCTTCTCCAGGTCAATAAATGTTTCCTTTTATATTTTTTTTCATTGAGGCAAAATTCATATAACACAAAGTTTGCCCTTTTAAAGTACCCATTTCAGGGGCGCCTGGGTGGGGGGCTCAGTCAGTTAAGTGTCTGACTTCGGCTCAGGTCATGATCTCGAGGTTCGTGACTTTGAGCCCAGAGTCGGGCTCTGTGCTGACAGCTCAGAGCCTGGAGCTGCTGCGGATTCTGTGTCTCCCTCTCTCTGCCCCTCCCCTGCTCACATTCTCTCTCTCTCTCTCTTAAAAACAAACATTTAAAAAATTTTAAAGTATACATTTCAGTGGCTTTTAGTATATTCACAGAGCTATGCGACCATCAGCACCNCCCGTGGAGGAGCCTGTTCTGGACGCGTCACGCACGCGGACTCACACGCGCGTGGCCTCCCGTGTCGGGTTCCCTCCCTGAGCGTCGTGTGTTCGGGGCCCGTCCGCGGGGCGGCGGGTGGGGGCGCCTCGCTGCTGCGCGCGGCCGAGGGACGTGCGCTGTGTGCATGGGCCCCGTTTTGTTCATCCGTTCGTCTGCTGGTGGACACTCGGGGTGTCTGCACCTCTCGGCCGCTGTGGACGACGGGAGCACAGGTTTCGGGGGGGCCTGTGCCCGGGTGTCCCGGGTGCACACCGGCAGCGGGTGTGCTAACGCGTGCTAACGTTGCCCCCGCCCCCAGGTG
>NW_027529446.1:1449813-1451850 GCF_008692635.1 Crocuta crocuta | reverse complement strand
CACCCCTGCTGGAGCTCAGCCGCAACCGCATCCGCTGCCTCAGCCCCGGCGACCTGGCCGCCCTGCCGCTGCTGGAGGAGCTGGACCTGAGCGAGAACGCGATCGCGCACGTGGAGCCGGGCGCCTTCGCCGACCTGCCGCGCCTGCGCGTCCTGCGCCTGCGCGGCAACCTGCTCAAGCTCATCCCGCCCGGGGTCTTCGCGCGCCTGGACAGCCTCACGCTGCTGGACCTGAGCGAGAACAAGCTGGTCATCCTCCTGGACGACGCCTTCCAGGACCTGCGCAGCCTCCGCCGCCTGGAGGTGGGCGACAACCACCTGGTGTTCATCTCGCGCCGCGCCTTCGCGGGGCTGCTGGCGCTGGAGGAGCTGACCCTGGAGCGCTGCAACCTCACGGCGCTGCCGGGCGAGTCGCTGGGCCACCTGCGCGGCCTGGGCGCGCTGCGCCTGCGGCACCTGGCCATCGCCGCCCTGGAGGACCAGAACTTCCGCAGGCTGCCCGGCCTGCTGCACCTGGAGATCGACGACTGGCCGCTGCTGGAGGAGGTGGCCGCCGGCAGCCTGCAGGGCCTCAACCTGACCTCGCTGTCCGTGACGCACACCAACATCTCCGCCGTGCCCGCGGCCGCGCTCCGCCACCAGGCGCACCTCACCTGCCTCAACCTGTCGCACAACCCCATCAGCACGCTGCCGCGCGGCTCCTTCCGCGACCTGGTGCGCCTGCGCGAGCTGCACCTGGCCGGCGCGCGGCTGGCCGTGGTGGAGCCGCAGGCCTTCCTGGGGCTGCGGCAGATCCGCCTGCTCAACCTCTCGGACAACCTGCTGTCCACGCTGGAGGAGAGCACCTTCCACTCGGTCAACACGCTGGAGACGCTGCGCGTGGACGGGAACCCGCTGGCCTGCGACTGCCGCCTGCTCTGGATCGTGCAGCGCCGGAAGACCCTCAACTTCGACGGGCGGCTCCCGGCCTGCGCCACCCCCGCCGAGGTGCGCGGCGACGCGCTGNGCGACGGCCGCAACGACACGCAGGCGGCCGCGCGCTTCCCGCTGGACCTCACCACCATCCTGGTGTCCACCGCCATGGGCTGCATCACCTTCCTGGGCGTCGTGCTCTTCTGCTTCCTGCTGCTCTTCGTGTGGAGCCGCGGCCGCGGGCAGCACAAAAACCACTTCTCGGTGGAATACTCGTTCCGCAAGGCGGACGGGCCGGCCGCCGCCGCGGGCCCGGGGGGCGCGCGCAAGTTCACCATGAAGATGATCTGAGGGCCGCGCCGCCCCCACGCGGGCCCAGCTGACCACCACCTATGCATCTCCCGGAGGGGCCGCCCCCCGCGGCCGCCGCCCGGCGCACCTTCCCCTTTTTTTGTAGAGACCCGACCGCAGGACTTTTTTCATCAGGATGCACCTCTTTGCATTGTTTCGCAAAGCATTTTCTAAAGATTTCACCCCGTCTTCCTGCCCCTGCGGAGGCCCCGGTCTGGGCGGGGTGGGAGTTGGGAGTCTCCAGAGGCGCCCCCCCCGCCCCCCGCTCCCCCAGAGCAGGTAGTTCACACCCCGGGGGGAGACGGTCCGACGCGTGGAGGGCAGCCCAGCCCCCAGGGGAGGCACGTGAGAGCCCGTGCGGGTCCCACCCGGATGCCCCACGCCACACCCCGCACCCAGCAGCACATGCGCGTTCACACCAAGGACACACAACCGGACACCCAGCTCCGAGAGGGAGCGCTCTCACCGCCTCCCCAGGTGATCCTGACCCTGAACAGGTGCCCCCCGCTGCTGAGCTCACGAGGGCCCGCAGGGCTCTCGGGAGAGCGCAGCTCACACCTGGGACCACCCCACGCACACTCAGGACACACGCAGCTGAAACACACACAGCACACCCCAGACACACAGCTCACACTTGGGACGTACCCAGGCCACGCTGGGAACAGTCAGCCGCCAGCCAGGGCGTGCTCAGCTCACACCCAGCCCCTGATCACTGGGCCGTCTTGGGGGCATCTCGGTGGCTGAACGAAGGTCTTGCTGAGTCGGCAAATGCCCG
>NW_027529446.1:1448032-1449730 GCF_008692635.1 Crocuta crocuta | reverse complement strand
GCTAGCCCCTGGCTCCGCCCCCAGGCCCCTGCCCACCCGACACGCTGGCCCAGCAGGGTGGGCTGCCCACTAGGAGAAGCCATTTCCCTAGCTTCCTCCACCACCCCAACAGCTGCTGCCTGCTTCCTGTGCTGGCGCCACATGGGAGGGGCCACTGCCCTGGCCCCTGGCTCAGGAGCATGGCTTCTGGAGTGACTTTCCATCCTGGGTCTACACTATACCTTGAGCCAGGCTCAGATGAGCCCGGAGGGTGGCCCCACAGTGCCTGGCCCCGGGACCCATCACGCATGTGGGGAGTGAGGCCAGAGAGTGGGAGGTTCTTGGGGTCCCCGTTAAGTGCATTACAGGGGCAGCAATGGACAACGAGGCCAGGGCAGGCTGCAGGGGTGTGGACCGGGCTGTTAGGAGCCGAGACTCCTCAGTCTCTGACACTCTGTGGCAGAGCTAGCACGAAAGATGCAGGGAGCTAAGGGCAGACTATAGCTCAGGTTGAGGAAGAACTTTCCCAAGGTCACTGCCCCGTTATTCTTCAGATGGCGAGTTCCCCATCACTGGGGGTAAGCAACAGGAGCTGAGGTTTTACAGAAACACTCAGACACCAGACAGGGTCTGTCCGTGACCCTGCCTCTCCCCAGGCTGATTATTGCCCCCGCCCTCCCCCTGGGCCAGATGACAGGCATCATTGGAGGAAGGGGCACAGGAAATGTGGGACCCCCTCGACTAGTAAGGAGCTTGGCCGCCCACCGGGAGGCTAGGACAGTCTTGTTAGGGACCTCACAGCAAGGCTCGACACGAGCCCTCTTCCTGCCCAGGTGCGTAGTTGAACCTGGTGACGGAGCGCCGCCTGGATTACCAGTGTCCTCATCTGTAAAATGGGTCTGAGGCCAAATCCAGCGCTGCGTATATAAAGGCCAGGCCCATGGATGGATCATGACGGCCCATGACTTGGATCCTGGATCCTTCAAGATCTTTCTGAGATGAGCTGGAGAGAAAGCTGGGTCAACACTGGGGGTTTGAGCAAAGGACTCAAAACTCGGGAGGGGACACGGGCCGTGGGGCTGGAAACGGCAGGAGGCCCTGGTCCTTCTCCCGCGGCGGCCAGCGGGGTGGGGGGCAGGACGCCCCACTCGTGGCGGATGTAGTGACGGCCAGGGGGTGCCCTGCCACCCCACGCCCCACCGAGGTAGGCAGAAGCGACTCGTTTTCTCCCTTCACACCCTCCTAACCTTGGTTGCCATAGCAACCCCAAGGGCCCCTCAAAATGACATCCAAGTGCCTTTAGCGTCATCAAAGATGGGAGGGGCGTGTTCTCTCAGCAGCGTCAGGACTGGACGGAAAGTCAGCGAGTAGGGATCTCCCACTCCCTCAGGACCCCCACCCCCCANGTTGGAATCCAATAAAAATGAAGCTGATTTAATAACGGACTTCAGGGGTTTTTTGGTTTTTTGGGGTTTTTTGTTTTTAATTCTCACGGGAGGAATGAGGGCAGGAAGGATTGGCTGCTGGGGCCCCCCCGGGGGTGGGGTGTCAGGTTCCAGCCCCAGAGTGACCTGCAGAGATGACATTACAGGTGGCACTTCAAGAGTGCCCACGCTGTTCCGCACGCTGTTCCTCGGCTCCTGCCATGCAGGTGACATCTGGGCGCTGGGTCCCATCATGACCGCACTTCACAGACAGGCGCAAGGAGGGAGGGCCAGA
>NW_027529446.1:1446471-1448005 GCF_008692635.1 Crocuta crocuta | reverse complement strand
GGGCTGGAGGGGTCCCTGCAGTTTCCCTGCTTCTGAGGCCTCGGGGAGAAAGAAGCCAGCTTTTTTTTCTTAGAATTATTTTAAATATGTCTATGCTCAAGGTGGGGCTCAGACCCACAGCCCCGGAATCAAGAGTCGCGGGCCCTTCCGACCGAGCCAGCTGGGCACCGTGAGACGAGGCGGCTGGAGCCCCACCCCCCACCTGCCGAGCGGGGACGCTCGGGCCCAGAGCCCCGTCAGAGCTGGACACTCGCGGCTCCCGAACGCCCGTGCTCTTTCTGGAAGGAGGTGGGCCGAGTCGGGGTGGGCAGCCGACTCTGACCTGACCGAGGTGGCCGGGGACAGCCTCTCACATGCCACTCAGTGTCAGTCGGTCCGGGTCCCAGCTTCCCCATCTGACGCGGGGAAGGAGTGTCCTTTCCCACAGAGGCAGGATGGGGACGTGTCTGGGCTCTGGATGCCCCTTCCCTGCCTGGTGTCACAGGAGCCGGGAGTCGAGGGTGCTGGGCCACGCGACCCTCCCTCGGAGCCTCCCTTCCCCTTGAACCAGGTCCAAGACCCAGGATTTCCTGAACCCCGCCTTTTTCCTGGGGTGTGGCCGAGGGGCCCCCCATTGCTGAGGCAGCTGAGGCCCAGCTGATAGAGGACCCGACCCGTTGGTGGCTGGAAACCAAGGAGGGGCCCCTCAGAGGGTGTCTGTGGGGTCCCCCAAAACATAGGACACGGGTCCAGGTAGCACACGTGGCCCGTGACGGGGGTGCCTCACTTTCCCCTCCCGGGCGGAGCTAGGAAGGAGCAGTTCCGTCTGCCGGCACCCTCTCCGGGGAGTCCCTGAGCTGTGGCTCCTCGTAACAAACTTAGCGGCTGAAAACAACTGAGATTCATTAGCTGACAGTTCTGGAGCTCAAAAGTGTAAAATGAGTCCCGGGCCAGTTTCCCCGGGGTCCCAGGGAGCCCCGTCTCCCCCCTTTTCCCGCTTCCGGAGGCGCCGCAACCTTGGCCCGCGGCCCCTCCTCCACCCTCACAGCCGGTGGCGTGGGGTCCGCCCGTCTCCCCGCCTCCCTCTCGGGAGGACCCCGTGAGGACGCTGGAGCCCCCCCCCCGGGGCACCCAGGGTCACCCCCACTGCATCTAACCAGCAGAGCCTCAGACGCACCTGCAGCCTCAGTTTCCCCATCGTGACACATAACAGGTTCACAGGCTGCGGACACCGGACGGGGACACCTTGGGGGCCATGACTCTGCCCTTGGCAAGACTCATGCCTCTTGGCAGATGAAAGACGGGCCTCACGGTCCCCAGAGGGCCTGACACGGAGGCGGGGTGGCCGGCTGGGGCGGGCCCGGGACGACTCACAGGCTGATGGCCAGTTTTTGTGGTGAGCGAGGCAAGTGGGCCCCGTCCCTGAGCATCAGTGGGGAGGGTTGTCCAGTGGGGCTCAGCGGGTGTCCGTGGGCCCTGTGCCCCCCCCCCCGCAGAGGGCCCCGGGGAGCACTCCCAGGAGAGGCCAGCCTGGGGCCGTCAGGGGATCCCCCGT
>NW_027529446.1:1444717-1446427 GCF_008692635.1 Crocuta crocuta | reverse complement strand
TGGCCACGCGGCTGTCACAGCAGGGCCAGGGCCAGGGTGGGGTGGGCGAGCGCTCGCCTCGGGCACGGAATTTAAGGGACACCTAGAACAGTCCTCAAGAAAAACATCCCACAAAGTCCATTCGTGTCCCGTGTGCACAGTGAACACAACAGTCATCCGTGAAATAAACACGGGGTCTGCGCTGGTGCTCACAAAACATTTATGAAAACAGCCAGTCAGCCCGTGGCCATCGTTAGCCAGCGAGGCTTCCTCAATATTACATTAAAAGGTTATTTCTCTGGATCTCTGAGTGGGGTTTTTTTGGCATCACCTTAAATCCTGTGCCTGCGGGGAGTGCGTGACATGCCCCCCCCACCATCGTGGCTCAGAGCCGTGACCTGGCTGGGGACCCCCAGGGTCTCATGAAGGGAAGGACGGCCGAGAACTCACGATCGGGGCTCGGGCAGCGAGGAGGCCGCTGGGCAGCAGCTGTGGTCCCACGGGGACAGCCCCGGTTTGAGGGATCTAGCCCTGAGATTCCCTGGAGCCCCCACCCTGCCTCCCGCCGCCGCCGGATTTGAAACCCACCCAGATCGCAGCTCACGGAACCTCCAGCTGGAAGGGCCTCAGGGTCAGCAGGTCAGTTTTGCCCCAAATGTGGCAGAGGACGCGCGGGGAAGATGTTCATGGAGCGGCTTTATCTGCTCCACGCACCCAGGGCCGTGGGTGAGGACGGGGCACCCAGCAACAACCCGAGGACCTGTCACCGGGCCTTGACCTGCTGTGTGACCCCGCACGGATTCCCACCCTCTCTGTGCTCATTGCTCCTGAGGCCAACAGGAGGGGGCAGAGAGAGAAATCCAGCATGAAGTATAACCAAGCGGCTAAGCCTCTTCAACTTCGCACCCGCGGGGACTTCCCGGCCTCCCCAGTCCCTGGGGAGAGGCTGGGCTCAGAGCCAGGACACCCTTCCCACCGGCCGGGCAGGTCGGGCGAGCCTCCAGCCCAAACACAGCTCCAGGTCCACACTGTCTGCTCCCCCTGCATTGTCACTAGTCATGATTCTCCGTGTATGGGATTATATATCAAAAGTCCTTTCTAGATAAATGTGTTAAGGTGGGGGGTGGGGAGTGAGATCCCATTAAAATTTATTTTTAATATTTATTTTTGATGGAGAGAGACACGGAGCACAAGCGGGGGAGGAGGGGGCAGACAGAGGGAGACACAGAATCTGAAGCAGGCTCCAAGCTCTTAACCGACTGAGCCACCCAGGCACCCCCCCCCCATTCCATTTTTTAAAGAATCCTGCTGGCGGCTGCCGTGAGGCAGCACAAGGGAACCGCTCTCCTTTATTCTCTGGAACAGAGAGGGGTGGCGATTTGCCCAACGTCACACAGCAAGTCAGAACGGAGCTGGGCTCCATGGAGTGGCTGCACCTGCCCAGAGCACAGGAAGCCGAGGGTCCTGGGACAGGCAGGGGGCTGGTGTGCTGGGCACGTCTCAGACGCCCTGCACGAGGGGCAGTGAAAGCAGGCAGAGGAGAGCCACCCTGTTGGCCGTTGCAGTGACCGGCGTTTCCCGCTGCCCAGGGGTGGCCGGGGTTCCTTGCCCTCCCGTGTGGGGAGCCTAACGGTTCTGGCTGCCGGGCCCCTGCTGTGACCCTCGGACCCTCGGACCTTCCCCTGTCGCCCCCCCCCACTTGCAGCCCTGGGCCCCCCCCTTAGGCCCCGC
>NW_027529446.1:1438520-1444665 GCF_008692635.1 Crocuta crocuta | reverse complement strand
TAGCTACTGCCGTCTACCACCAGCTGTCCCCCACCCCCATGGCCCACCCTCAAAGCTGGACATTCTATTCTGTCCATGTCACAGAGGCACCGGGTCCTTCCCCCTGCCCTGAAAAGTTGATGGGTGACATTCCTGCCTCCCCTGTGAGGACAGGAGTCCAGAGAGGGCGACACACCCTCCCAGAGCCACACAGCAGGTCAAGGCCAGGCGAGAAGACCAAGGCTGCCCCACTGTCACCTGGGTCCCTGCACCCCCCCCCCCACAGCCATCGTGTCCTCCCCGATGCCCCGCATGGGGCCGCCCATGCCTGCCCCCAACTCTAACTCTGACCTTCAGCATGAGCAGCCCCGAGCCGCCCACAGAGACGCCTGGACGTGAGGCCCCCACCTGCTCGGCTCAGCCCACCTACAGCAACCTCGGTGAGCCACGCTGGGGCCCCAGCGGGGGGACATGGGCTGGCTGGGGCGGGTGGCCCGGCTGAAGGGCTGAGCCTCTCTCGTCACCATTTAGGGAGCCCTCTGCCCGGTGGCGGCTGAGCTCGCTTACAGTGGCTGTTTCAACATCTTTCATAAAACCCTCCGTTAAGAAAAGGCTGGGATCAACTTGTAAAAATGAGGAAGTTGGAGTTCCCAGAGGCGCTCATCTGGCCAGAGCCACGCAGGAAACAGGGCCACCTGCTGCGGGCTGGACACTTCTCGGCCACTGACTGTTACTCCTCTGAGCCTCAGTTTCCTCCTCTGTAAATTGAGGTGGTGCTCATACCCCCCACGGGGCACGGGGTAGCTGGATGCTGGTGGGGCAGTCGTGGCTGATGGGTGGAGTCAGGTGCCCAGGGCCCTGGACTCTGTGAAGCCTCACCCCTTCCCTGCTCCCCCCTCTTTCCCCAGGTGAGGTCCGCGCCCACCTGCTGCCCTCCAAGGCCTGCCGGCCCCCCCGGAAATCTGGGTCCCCCCTGGCTGACCCACAGCCCCTGCCCCCACCCCTGCCCAAGAAGACCCTGTCCAGGACCCAGTCGCTGCCCATCCACGGGGTCCCCAGCCACACCCCTGCTCCAAAAGGGCAGCCTCGGAGGGCCTTTCTGGGGTCCCACAGTGTGGACGAGAGCCAGGCGGATGACGGCAACGCTCGGCCAGCCTGTCCCCCCGCAGAGCCGGCCTTCAGCTCCTTCGACGCCTGGCCTGGCCTCTCCGGGCGCGACCTGAACTGCCCCGAGGCCATGCACGCGGTCCTGGAGGCGCGGCAGCTGGAGGGTCTCCGCACCGTGCACGCCCGGCTCCAGGCCCGACTCCTGGGGGGCCACCCGGGCCCCTGCCACCCCGGCCATGGCTTCCGCCTCCTGGACAGCTCGCCCCACGTGGAGAGTGGGGACGCCCTCTACTACCGCATGGTGCGGATGAGCAATGGGGCCTGGCACCTCCTGGCGGCCAAGGTGAGCCCTGCCCCCAAGCCACCCCCTCGGAAGTTTCCCATTTTCCATTGTAACAACCCAGGCCACGCACAGCGTGGGCTCAGCTGCCAAGTGTGCAACGAGCGTGACCCAACATGGCCCCCGACGTTCGAGTCGATGGGGGTCTCCTCCAGCCCCCACCCCCGCGCCTCTCAGGAGCCTAGGAATCTGCACTGTCACCCAGTCTCGGGTGAACCCGGCCGCTAGAAAGCCAAGGCCTTCCCCGCACTGAGTAGTCCTTGCCGGGAGCTGCCCACGCGTTCGGAGCGCTGCCTTTGTGCCTGCGCGTTGGGAGGAGCCCGGACTCCCGGGGGCCGTCGGTGTCACATGTGCCCTAAGGATGCTTCTGTCTTTTACCCACCACTCAGGGGGAAAGAAAAATTCCTCTTCAACCACACCCCCAAGGACCCTCAGCCCTCTGACAAAAGCTGCCAGTGCGCCCGTGATGTTGGCAGACGGAAGCGCTGAGGGGAGAAAGTTCTGGCTGGCTGTGTGCTCAGGAGACACAGCGGGGTCCTGGGTGCATCTCACAAGGCCTGGGGTGTGTTTAAAAATAATAATATTAATAATTCGAACGTCATTCCCAGAGCTTATGCTCTCCTGACCTTCTAGAAAGAGCTGTGTGCTGTCCAGTCTGCAGCCACGGACCATGTGTGACTCATGAGCACTTGAAATGGGGCCGGCCCCCCCGCCCCCCCCGAGATGTGCTCTGAGCATCAACCATACACCAGGTCTCGGAAGGCTTCGTATGTAAAAATCACTGTACTGTAAAACCCCTCCTTAGTAGATTTTATATTGATGGCCGGTGCCTGGTAACATTCTGGATAAAGCCGGTTAAATAAAAACCACTGTGAACATTACGTTCACATTTCTTATCGCTTTTTAAAATGCGGCTTCTGGAAAGTTTTAATTATNCCAGGAGGGGCCGCTGGGGCGCTGGCTGCAGGTGCGCCGCGCGGGGCTGGTCCTGCACCTGGCCGAGCGCGCCTCCGGGGGCGAGGCGCCCGGCCTGGAGGACTGGCTGTACTGCGAGTACCTGGCCGAGGCCACCGAGGCCTCGCTGGGCCACGCCCTGGCACTGCTGTGGGACTGACGCCTCCAGGGGCCGCGTGCCTGTCTGTTCCGGGGGTGAGGGCCAGGGGGCACTGCGGGAACGTGGGCGCCTCCTCTCCATGCAGGAGACTTGAGCCCGAGTCATCCCCCAGGCAGGCAGGGGGCTGACGGCCATCGCCTCCGGAAGCTCCCTGATGCCGGGCCGGCCCGGCCCTCCTCCGGTGTGGACACTCGCTGGCCACCGTCTCTGCGAGAGTGTGGGTCCCCTCCGCCCGCCTTCCAGCGGAGGTGAGGACGCCCTCTAGTGCTGGAGTCTGATGGTCACTGTCTTCGTGAGAAGGTGGCCACTGTCCCTCCGACGGCGACGGCATAGCAGAGGCGTCTCTGGGCCTGGAGCACCCCCTTGTGCTGAGGACGTGTGTGAACGTCCTTGTCAAGAACGGCTTGGGGTCTCGGGGGGAGGGAAAGCTCCCAGAGCCTGAGACCCCAGGCCACCGGCAGAGCCCACCGCAGAGGAATCTGAACTCACCTGCCCCGCCTGCCCCGCCGCCCCTCTGCACCCGCCGCCCTGCACCCCCTCTGCACGTCCCCCGGCCCTCTCGCAGGCGCTCTGGGAAATTAAGTCCTGTCCAGCCACCAAGCCTCTCGCTGGGCTGTTCCCTCTGCCAGACCGTCCAAATGTCACCTCCTCTAAATAAAGTTGCCCCTCCTGAGTCCACTCTCATCCCTCACTCTGCTCCCGCCCCCTCCTTCCAAAGCTCCTGTCCCACCTGGAAGTCTTTATGTCATCACCGGTCACCTGACCACCCACCAGGCCAGGAGCACCCTGAGGGAGAGGCCAGCCTCAACACACAGTAGGTGTTTAATTAATAGCATAGGGTGATGCAATAACCTGGCAGAGAAGACTCGTCAGGGAACCTAAGGAAGAGAAGGGACCTGTTTACACCCCTGAAAAATGGACACAGAAGCCCCGAGGGGTCCCACTGCCCTTGCCTGGGGCCTCCAGTCATGCCCCTCGCTTTCCTTCCCCCATCATGGCAGGGCCCTCTCCTGCTCAAACATCTCCCGTGGCTCCCTAGTACCCTCAGAGTACAGTGGGGCTCCTCCAAACATTCCGCAAGCTCTTTGGCCAACCCCTCCTGCCACCCTGGAGCCTTCTGGCCTCCAGACTTTGCCCAAGTTGTTTCTTCCCTTCATCACTCTCCCCTCAGTGCCTGTGCTTCAGACTCAACCTTCAACACCGCACCCTGAGCCCCTTGTCCAGTTACACCCCCCACGCTGGAGTGTTGCCAAGCTGTCCCTTCACGCCTCTGAAGAGCAGCTCCACCCTCAGCCGCACATCCCTCCTCACCCCGGGACCCTCCAATGCCCCCAAGTACCTTGCCTGCTCCATAAAAGGTGCTCCCCTTTTCCAGTTGATCTCCCGGCCAAGGCCTGGATGGGACTCCCTGGGCCANGGGGGCACTCCCCCAGCCTCAGCCTGGAAAGTCCCTGGGGCGGCCCTGGAGCCCTGGCCACGCCTCCCCAGGGCCACACCCCAAGCCACCAAAGCCCAGGAAACAGCCTCAGGCCAGGCGGAGAGGAGGCTTCAGGGAGGCCACAGGCTGCCAGAGGCACTGAGGGTGCGGGGCTCAGAGACGGCCCAGGGGCCCCCGGGAAGGCGGGACCTCAGCCTGGGCCGCCCCCACTCCGCCCCTGTAGAAGGGTCACTCAGCTCAGGACACGCGCACACCCGCCGCCCCAAGCCCCAGGGGGTGGGGACAGGCCGGCTGAACACCACTGAGCCAACACGGTCTTGCAGGGATCATCACTTTTATTCAGGTTTTTGAGAGCACTGGAAGGGCTCCTAACACCCGTCTCCTCCAGAGAAAAGCCCGAAAATTTCCAAAAGCCTTCAAATAAGAAACTTCTCCAAGTACAGGGACAATCGGAATCATCTTAAACCAGCAATAAAAAAGTAAAATATAAACTTTTATTTAGAATTAAAGCAAATACTTCAGTATCACAAACACAATATTAAACTTCAAGAAATATACCGCTAATTTGGAGTGAGCATTTATTTGCACAATTACGACATGCGGACACACCCAGCAGAGGCAGCAGGCCTGCGCCCGCGCCCGGGAAGCAGTCGGTCACGCCGGCCGCACGGAGCACAACAGGCAAAGGGACCGAGACAAGGGCTCTGGCGGCGAAGCGAGGGCCGCGGGCGGCGCTGCCACTACTCCTCCCCCGAAGACTCCCTCTCAAAGGTGAAGGCCATGAAGCAAGCGTCGGGTCTCTTGGGGACAAGGGGATGCCCCGGTCTCACAATCTCAAAGCCCAAAAAGCTGAAGGTCCGGAGCAAGGCGGCTGCGGGGGAGACGCTGTCAGAGCCGCCGCCGCCCAGGCTTCCGTGCCCGACACCTGAGGCTCCAGTGCTCGGGCGGCGACCCCTCTCCCCTCACCCCTGCAGCAGCAGCCGCCCCCAGGGCAGACCCCTACCTCGGTCATCGCGGTTCTTGTGGAAGCAAATGAAGACGTGGTCGGCGTGGAGCTGCTCCTCCGCGAACTCGAGAAGAACTGCGAAGCTAAAGCGCCCCCGTGAGCCCCGCGGACCCTCCTCACGGGGCCCGAACCGCTGCCCAGCCCCCATCCCCCCGGGGGCAGGCTCCCGGGTGACCCCCCGCCCTTACCTGTCCTTGCTCCCCTCGGGCAGAGCCCCGCCTGGGATCTCGATGTAGAGGCAGCCGCCGCTCAGCACCGCTCTCCAGTCGATGTGCTTGGAGCCCGTGAGCCTGGTCTGGACGTTCAGGACCCTCGTCTTGTTGTTAGACGTTAGTTCCTCTGTTACATTCAGCCGATTATCCTGGCAAAGCGCCCCCAGGCCGCACCTTAACCACGAAGTTGGAAGACCCAGAGCANAGGAGCGCAGGAGTCTGGACGGAGGAGAAGGGGCTCGGGCCGGGGGCTCCGCGGGGGAAGCAGGTGCAGCGCCCCCTCCCCGCACGGGCGGCGCGGGCATACTCACGGAGTAAAATAAATTAGCTGAAAGATTGCGATCCCTCTGACTATTCCCTCGCCCACCTGGGATCTTCAGGGGTGGGTGAGGGGCATCAGGAGCACCACCGAGGCCCTGGACCCAGGTTACTACAGCAGTTAGAAGCGGTGACGGAGGCCCTGGAACTGGAGGGGACAGCGCGGGTGAGCCGGGCCGTGTTTACACCGGGCGCCACTTCCGCCTGTCGGGGCGGCGCCCGCACTGCGACCCCGGTGCCGACGCCCGGCTCCCATCCTCCGCCCCCACCGCGACCTCCCATTTCTTCTCCGATTCTCTCCACTCCCCCGCCCTCCCTTCGTCGTCGACCGGCCACGCCGGGCTCGCGGGGTCCGGGCGGCACCCCGCGAGGGCGCGGGGCCAGCGAGGCGCCCCCCCGCCCCCGGGGTGGCCTCATCTCGGCAGCCGCGGCCCTCGGCCCCGAGGGAGGTTTTCACAATCGGCGCAGCCGGGGCGCCAGCAGCCATTTGCTGCGCGGCGTAAACAGGCCCCGTAGTCGCCTCCATCTTGCGCGGCTCCCATCCGGGGCCCCCCGAACCGCGGCCATCTACGTGGCGGGGTCCCGGGGGGCGGTGTCTCGAGGCCGGCCGCGTGGCGGGGGAGAGCCCGCC
>NW_027529446.1:1437010-1437590 GCF_008692635.1 Crocuta crocuta | reverse complement strand
CGGCCGCCGGCCGCGCCCGCACAGCACGGGCCTGACTCGGCCTCGGGCCAGCCCGCCCCCGACCCGACCCCTGACACCGCGCCCCCCAGGCCAGCCCGGGACTCTCCGCGTCCCAAAGCGGACTGGGGTCTCTCGCGCCCCGCAAATCTGATAGCCGCCGGAGCCCGAAGGGCCGCNCGCCGCGATTATGGCCTCGACAAAGGGGCGGAACCTCGCGCTCCCCGGACTTCCGCGCCCCGCGCCCCGCGGGCCTGCGCGGCCGCGCTTCTGGAAGCTTCGGGCGGGGGCGGGGCGCTCACCTNGATCCGCTGCAGGGAGGATTTCACCATCCGGCCGCTGGGGTCCGAAACCAGAAAACCTCCGCTGCGCTTCTCCGCGCCGCCGCCGCTGCTCGCCGTTCGCAAAATGGCGCCGCCGCCGCCTCCCGCCTTTATAGGCGCTGTGCCCGGGCCACGCCCCCACGCTCTCCGGAGCGCGGCGCGCGAGTGGGCGGGGCCGCGGAGCCCCCGGAAACGCAGGCGTGCCCGCCCCTCTCGGCGTCTGATTGGTGGGCGGCGCGGGGGGTGGGACGGGGCCGCAG
>NW_027529446.1:1435260-1436985 GCF_008692635.1 Crocuta crocuta | reverse complement strand
TCCCGCCCCAGGCTGCTGGCGTCTCTCTGCGGCGCTCGGAGGGCGGGGCGCCGTGGCCCCGAGAACGCGTTGCGCGTCCCCGACCGCGTCAGCTGGGCTTGGGGGCGGGGCGCCCCGCTCGGTGCGTGTTCGGGAGGCAAGAGGCAGGGTCTCCGCCCTCGTCCCCCTTTCCTCGTCCCTTCCCTCAGCGGGCGCCCCTCCCCTGGCTGGTTCGGGGCGACTGCAGAGCCCCCAGATATTTGCGGGAGGGGTCCCAGAGCCCCCCACAGGGCACGAGTACCTGCAGGAGTCACCCCGCCAGGACCGGGCCTCGTGAGGGTTTTCTGTGTTTCACGTTCTCAGACGGCTGCAATGAGCGGAGCTCGTCTGGTGGACTCGGGGGGCCTCACCCTCCGGAGCCCGGACGCGGGGCGCCCCCGCGGGCAAACTCCTGGTTTCGCTCGTGCACCAGGCCCGCCGCGGGCAGGAGGGCCGCTCCCCGCGCTGACGGGCGGGAGCGCGGTCTCCGCCGGCCTGACTCTTGGACGTACCCGGAAAATGCGGTTTCTTGCGGGTACTGCTTTGTTCCGGGGTTTAGGTTTCACATTTCAACAGAGGCTCGGAGCGAAGCGTTGAAGCAGCTCCTGTTTGCTTCTGTGTCTTCACAATTCCTGCCTCCCCTTTTTATTTCCATCTACTGTGTCCATTGGGTTTGAGCCGCAAACTTTCCCCCGAAGGGACGTGAGCGCCTTCGCCGAACCCCTGCCTGGCTCCCGACTCCCTTCCAGGCGCCGCAGGGTTTGTTCCCTGCGGGACGCCCAAGGGGAAGAACGGCTGATTTGCAGCTTCCGTCCATGCATTTTCAAGACTCCCCCCAAACTCTCGGAGTTGCACGTGGTGGACCAACCAGAGACTTTTCCTGGGAGAGAGTATTTAATCCATGACTTGGATTCGAGGCGCAGCTTCCGGTGAAAATTACAAGCAGCTGGATTGCTGATAGTGAACTTTCTGTTTTCCATCGTTGTGCAGAGACGCATGCTCTCTTGTGAGGGCTCCCTCCCAGCCACCCTGGGTGCTGCTCCAAGGCTCGCCATTTGTAGGATTAGTATCTTCGTTATAAGGGAGCCCCTATTTTCTTGAGGCTGGAAGAGCCTCTGAGTTTTGAATTTTTTTTTTTCTTGTGTCTTGATGGCTCTCCAGTGTTTTGCACTGACGAATATTTCTTTTTTTTTTTTTTTAATTTATTTCTAGGAGAGCGAGAGAGACAGCGTGAGCAGGGGAGGGTCAGAGAGAGAGGGAGTCACAGACTGAAACAGGCTCCAGGCTCTGAGCTGGCAGTCAGCACAGAGCCCGACGTGGGGCTCGAACCCACGAACCGCGAGATCATGACCTGAGCGAAAGTCGGACGCTTAACCGACGAAGCCACCCAGGCGCCCCAACTGACGAGTATTTCTGAGCCAAGGGTCAGAATCCAGACTTGCCACTGGTCACTGGGTCACACGGTGTTCCCTCCCCACCCCCATGCCTGGGGCCAGAAAGTGACAGAGGTCACAGCTGACCCTCAGCACTGCGGGTGACTGTCTTGTACCGGGGCAGAGTCTGGGGAATAAGACTGAGTCCCCTTCAGCCCACAGAGAACCAAGCCTTGAGAGACCCAACACTCAGCTGGGGAGGGTCCCTTCATTGACAGGCTTTGTGCCCTTTCTTACTGGCCAAAGCGCCCTTGTACTGTGGAATCATTGTGGG
>NW_027529446.1:1428765-1435203 GCF_008692635.1 Crocuta crocuta | reverse complement strand
AAGGGGGGGGGGGGGGGGGTATTTTAAGCTCTTGATAAAAACAAATCACAGCATCTTGCAAAAGAGCAGAAGTTGGAGAGAGAAGGGGGTGCGTGGGGGTCGGGCAGGACAGGCCGGGGAGAGCAGCCGCAGGGGTGCAGGGCATCCTAAGGCCTCCCCGTCCCCGGCAGGGCCCCGGGCGGGCTCTGGACCTGGGAGACAGCTTCCTCTGCGAGCTGTCAGGGAGGTGGGGGTGCCTGGGACGAGGAGCATGTTCACGGGCTTCCCTGGCTGGTGGGGGGGGGAGCCCGCCACTACGGAGACTGGGAACACTGAGCCCGGGTCACAGCATCCTTCTGGATCTCGTGCGGGACGAACGGGCTTGCTTGCCGTGGGTCTTGGTTACTGTGTGCGGTGTTCGGTTGCTGAGGCACAAATGAATCTCCATTATTTGGTCAGGCTGGTCGGGTGTGGGGGCGTCCCGGACACCGTGGGGGGGGCGTGTTGAGCACATCCCTGGGCCCCACCACTTGGTGCCAGGAACCCCCTTGGTCGTGACAACCACAGATGTCCCGAGACCCCACCCCGTGTCCCACAAATGTCGTGTTTTCCTGTCTGTCTACTCTGGGCGCGCCTGCAAATGTTGTCTGCGAGGAAGGAAGCCTTGCTCTCAGAAGGCTCTGGATCCACACAGGTGCTTCAGGGGGCCACCGCAGCTGGGCTTGCTGGGGAGCAAGACAGAAATCAGGCTGCCGGAGTCTGTGAGAGGCGAGGAACCCCCCGACCGCAGGGTGGGAAAGAGGCGTATCAGGGAGGGCCTCTTGGAGGTGGTGAGGGCTGAGCTGCTGGTAAGGACAGCAGAAGAGGTGGTGCGGACGGAGAGCCCAGGCCTAGTGTCCTGGTGAAATCGGTGTGGCAAGGTTAGGGATCTGGGGGCGCCCGGGAATCTGGGGTCTCACTCTGGTTTTTAAAAGGGATTTGTAGAGTTGGCTGATTAACAGCCTCCCCCCCCCCACATCCGCGTCCTAGTTCTGGAATGTGTGGCTGTGTCACCTCACACGGTAAAAGGGGAACAAGTGGAGGCCCCTGAGGAGAGGGTGACCCCCAGGCCCCCCACCCTGCCCACACCTGAGTGTTAGTTGGGACTCCTGGCCCCAGAGCTGTCAGAGAATCGGTGTGTGTGGTTTTAAGCCCTAAGTTGATGGCGGTTTGTACCTTTGGCCCCGAGGAACCGCCACTGAGAATGACGTGAGGGGTTAGCATCTGGGTCAGTGGCGTGTGGTGTGCGGGGCCGTGTGAACTCCACCCAGATGCACAGATCTCTGGCTCATGCTGAAGCGCTTCAAAAGCTACAACTGACTTTGCGATAAAAATTTAGCCCCTGGGGGACTCAGTCGGTTGAGTGTCTGACTCTTGATTTCAGCTCAGGTCACGGTCTCAGAGTTCAAGGGTTCAAGCCCCACGTCAGGCTCTACGCTGAAAGGGCAGAGCCTGCTGGCGATTCTCTCTCTCCCTCTCTCTCTGCCCCTCCCCTGCTCACGCCCTCTCTCTCCAAAGAAAAGTAAATAAGTAAGAAAGGCTGTCCTTTAAAAAAAGAAAAAAAATAAAAATTCAGAAAGTAAGACGGGCGATGGAGCCGCAGACAGAGGGCTGGAGACCAGACAAACTGATCACAGCAAATGTTCCCGGTAGAATCTAGGTGGCGGGGGCGGGGGGGGTTGGAGGGTTCACTGTAAAGTGTCCTCAACTGTTCTACACAATAGAAATTGTCATCATAGGGGCGCCTGGGTGGCTTCGTCGGTTAAGCGTCCGACTTTCGCTTAGGTCATGATCTCGCGGTTCGTGGGTTCGAGCCCCACATCGGGCTCTGTGCTGACTGCCAGCTCAGATCCTGAAGCCTATTTCAGAGTCTGTATCTCCCTCTATCTCTGACCCTCCCCTGCTCACGCTGTCTCTCTCTCTCTCTCCTAGAAATAAATAAAAATATTTAAAAAAAAAAAAGAAATTTTCATCATATAATGCTAAAAAGTAAAAAATAGAGCCTGAGTGGCTCAGTCGGTTAAGCCTCTGATTCTTGATTTCTGTTCTGGTCACGACTTCATGGTTCATGAGTTTGAGCCTCGCATGGGGCTCCGTGCTGAGAGCTAGAGGCCTGCTTGAGATTCTCTCTCTCTCTCTCTCTCTCTCTCTCTCTCTCTCTCTCCCCCTCTGTCTGCCGCTCCCCTACTCATTCTCTCTCTGTCTCTCTCAAAATAAATAAACTTAAAATAAAGTCAACAAGTAAAAGTAGAAAACGATCGCGTCTCCCTTCATCAGGCCCTCCTGGCTCCTCCTCACTCCTCGGAGCCACAGGGCAGAGGGTCTCGGCCGCTGCAGCAGGAACCCGGGGACTAAACACTCTGCAGCCGTCCGCACGCGGGACGCACAGCCCGGCCGCGTCAGGCCCACGGACGCTTCCAGCGGCTGGAATCCGGCCTCGGACCCACCCGCGCGCCTGCGGCCGTGTGATAAGGCGCAGGGCGCGGTGACCCCCCGGTAAACACGCGTGTTCAGAGATCGCAGGGGGCGACAACGCAGAAGCGAGCGGGGAGCATCTCACACGGCAGCCGCTTCCGTCTCTCCTGTGACTCTTGCACGGCCCCGCGCCGCGTGCCCTCTTCCCTGCTCTCCCTGCCGCGTCGCGAAGGTTTTATTTTAGGAAGAACAACGGTCCGGAGGGTGTTGTTTCCCTCCCCGTGTGGCCCACACCGCTGTTTTCACCACGCTTTATCTTCTCCGTTCATACAGAATTTCTGTTGCTAAATACAAGAGCAGCCGGGGTGTGACGACTCTTGATCTCGGGGTCATAAGTTCCAGCCCCATGCTGGGCCTGGAGATTACCTAAGAAAATAAACACAGGAGCAGAGGATGCTCCCTGAGGAAACTAAATACGTACAGGCGTATTTCTTAACAGACACTTCACTCTGTGTATGTATGTATATATATGTGTATGTAAAACATTCCTCATTATATATATTTTGATATATTTATGTACTTGTGAATACGTACACGTTTTGCTCTTTCTTTAAAAAAAATTTTTTTAACGTTTATATTTGAGACAGAGAGAGACAGAGCGTGAGCAGGGGAGGGTCAGAGAGAGAGTGGAACACAGAATCCGAAGCAGCTCCAGGCTCTGAGCTGTCAGCATAGAGCCCGACGCGGGGCTCGAACCCACGGACCTCAAGATCATGACCTGAGCTGAAGTCAGACACTCAACCTGGGTGCCCCAAACCATAACATACACTTAAGAGAAAATGTAGTTTATAAAACAAGATGTTCAGGGGCGCCTGGGTGGCTTAGTCGGTTAAGCGTCCGACTTTCGCTCAGGTCATGATCTCGCGGTTCGTGGGTTCGAGCCCCGCGTCGGGCTCTGTGCTGACTGCCGGCTCAGAGCCTGGAGCCTGTTTCAGTCTGTGACTCCCTCTCTCTCTGACCCTCCCCTGCTCACGCTCTGTCTCTCTCTCTCTCTCTCTCTCTCTCCTAGAAATAAATTAAAAAAAAAAAAAAATTTAAAACAAGATGTTCGGATCCTCACTGACGATGCTGGCTTTTAAGAAATGAATATGTAAATGATATTACAACGAGGTTTACGAAACATCTGAGGAAAGAACACCCAGATGTTGACAGTGTCGGGTTTGGACGGGAATTTGCGGGGCCTTCTCTGCGCCTGTCTACATTTTCTAAATGTGCGGGTTTGTTGTGTAATAAGGAAGAACAGGTTCTGTTTTGGGGTGCAGGAGGCCGCTGGCCTCAGGTATGCGGATCGACAGGTTTGTCTGGTTTCCTGGTGGCTCCTGGGGGGACCTCATTCGCTCAGGCTCAGCATTTATGCTGGTGGTGACTCATTGCTCAAATCCACTTCCCCTTAGGGGTCCCAAAGTGGCCCTCTAGCTTTCCAGTTGCAACCCCCTGGGTACAGCTCTCAGGATGTGCCTCTGAATATGGAGAAGAGAGCCGAGAGCCCCCCAGAGCAGGGACCCCTGTTTCTCTGCACAGTCACGTGGGGAGAAGGAAGTTTCAGGATGTAGGAGTTTCTCGCAGCTGCTATGACAAATAACCACAACGTGGGGGCTAAGAACACCTTCTGGACGGCAGGTCTGGAATCCAGGCATGAGCAGGGCGCCCTCCTCCTCTCCCCCTGCGCGCCCGGGCAGGGGGAGCGTCCTTCCTGCAGCTCCCGCGGGGCGAGCGTCCCCCTGGTGGCCGTGTCTGCTGTGACTGCCCCCGCCCCCCCCCCGAGTGTATCTTCATCTTCTCCCCGTGCATGTCTGTTTCCAAAGAACCCCAGGCTATTGTAAGAGAATGTCACAGATGGGGGGGGGGCTTGGAAGCAGCAGAAATTGTTGTTTCCGGGCATCGGCAGATTTGGTGCCTGGTGGGAGGACCCCACTCCTGGTTCATGGACAGCTGTCTCCTCCCTGTGGCCTCAGGTGGGGGGGGGAGGGGGGGGCTCTCCGGTCTCCTTCACGGGGGCATTGATCCCGTGCCCGGGGCTCCAGGCTCATGACCCAATCACCACAAAGGCCCCATCTCCGAACACCGTCACGCTGGAGGGTAGGTTTGAACATATACACTTTGGGGGAACATGCCTTCAATCTGCAGCGGACCCCGCTCCCAAGTAAGGCCACGCTCTGAGGTTCTGCGTGTTAGGACCTGAACTACTGTTTTTGGGGGGGGTACACTTAGCCCAGTACAGGGGTCAGAGGTGTGTCCCGAAGATCAACCTTTGTCAAGGGGCCTCGTGGGGTCTGGGGGTGACCGACTGAGTGCAGGCAGATTTCCCACAACTGTATGCCTGTTACAGCAGCCACGAGGCCTGGCTCTGAAAGTTGGTTGATTCCATTCTGGGCTCTCGGAGCCCAGAGCCCAGTCTCCTAAGTCCTGCAGATGCTACCGCCCTGGGGACCTGTTTGCCCTGGGGAACTACTGTGACCACCAACGTGTGTCCGGGGTAGAACCCACTCACTGGGTTCGCTTCTGACGGCGTGTTATATTCTACATTTTGACAATTTAAACAGGGTCTCCTCCAGGCGCTGCTGACCTCAGGGCGGGTGGCTCTGGGGGCGGAGCAGCGTCCCTGGCCCCACCCGCTCGATGCCAGGAGCAGCCTGTGCCCGCCACCGCCACCTCCCCCATGGCTGTGCCTGTGATGTCCCCCCCAGGGCTCAGCATGGCGCAGAGTCACCCCGGCTGAGAACCACAGACCCACAGTTACAGAAACCAGGTCTTTTCACACATTTTAGACTATGTGGCTCATCTAGAAGGTTCTGGATGCTTTCAAAACAAGCTTATGACTTTTAACTCTGACAGCTCATGCTAGTTACTTAGTTAGGGTCCTGTCTATGCAGACAGCTCCTGCGGAAGGTGGGGAAATTTTCTCTGGTCACTTGGCATGCCTCTTGGTAACTTCCAATGGATGTTTTGGTCAATTCGAGGCAAAGTGGTATTTCAAGATTCTTCATGAGCTTCTGGAGTCCCTAGGNTCTCAGTTTGGGGAAATGGAAGCTTCTGGAGACAGATGGTGGGGACAGCTGCAAGACAGTGTGAGTGCGCTTGATGTCCGTGGGCTGTGTGCTTGGAAATGGTTAAGATGGTGAACTTTATGTTATGTGTATTCTACCGCAATAAAAACTTAATGTATAAAAATCCATGATGAACAAAATCTCGACATTTTATAAAGACAGGATCTGACACTGGGGTGTCAGACCAAATACCTCCTCTCTGCCCGATCCCAGCCCTGTCGGATGCCAGTGAAAGGATCCACACCACGCACACCGCGCACGCGCACGTCCCTCAGGTGTGTCCACCGCGCACGCGCACGTCCCCCGGCCGAGAGCAGGAGGCGCCCCCACCCGCCGCCCCGCGGACGGACCCCGAACACACGACGCTCAGGGCGGGAACGAGACGCCGGAGGCCACGCGGGGTGTGAGTCCACGTGCGTGACGCGTCCGGAACAGGCTCCTCCACAGGCGGGAAGGGGGCTCATGGGTGTGGGGGCGGGGGTGGTGGTTAATGTGGAGGATGTTGGGGAGACAGAATGTTCTGGAGTTGGCGGTGGTGGCAGCACTACTGTGCCCTTGGCTGTGCAGTGGGGTTTTCACGTGGATTCCAGGTGAGGAAACGAGGCCTCGCAGCTGGTGCCCTGTCCTCACGCCCCGGGCCCCGGGCCCCAGGCCCCACCGGCTGCGGGCGCAGGGGTGCAGCTGAGCCCCGCACAGAATCGGTGCTTCCTAGGCCTGCTGACCAGATTCGAGCGTGAAAGCAAAGCCACTCTCTGTAGGTGCTCCCACCCCCAGGCCCCCCCCCCCCCGAGGCTGAGACAGGAAGCACTGTCCCAGGCCAGTGTGGCCGGCCCAGCGGCGGCCCTGTGCTGAAGTGGGGGTGGGGTCGCCCTTGGGCCAGTGCCCAGTCTGCGCTGAG
>NW_027529446.1:1424953-1428746 GCF_008692635.1 Crocuta crocuta | reverse complement strand
TCGGCCCCCCCCCCCAGCCTGCTGAGCTCCTTGGCCCAGGCCCCGGCCTCCCGCCACCTGCTGCTGTCTGTCCGGGGCCAGCCTCCATCTGTCCACCGGGCTCACTGTGGCGGCTGTGGAGTAAGTAGGGCAGGGGGAGGCCTGGGCAGACGTGGGGGTCCCTTGGGTCTGGGAAGGGCATCTCTGAGGTCCATGGGGGCCCCCAACTCTTGTGGCCGCCCCCCTACATACCTGAGGGCACACACCTGCCTCCCGTCGGGCCCCTCCCCCAGTGCCCTGCGCCAGCCCCAGGGAAGGGTCACGCTTCTGGCCGGAGACATGACACGCTGGGGACCCCAAAGGCATGGCTTTGGGAAATAGGCGGAACTGGGTTCGACCACAAGCTCCCTCTGATCTCTGGCTGATGGCTCTCTCCAGAGACTCAGTTTCCTCATCCGCCCCATGGGAGCGGAGGCAGGGGGAGGAGGCAGGGCCCAGCACTGGGATCAGGAAGCTCCCGGGGGCCCCTCCGCCCCCCTCCTGGCCAGAGGGAGGCCGGTCCTGGCCACTGTGTGAGCTTCTAGATTTAGGGGTCGTGAGAGGAGTGCCAGGCATGGCAGGCGAGGGGGGTCCAGGGACCCTGTGCGGGCAAAAGCCTGGGAGGGGCTGGCAGCACGTCGGCCCTTCCGCTGGCTTCCGGCGCCGGATAAAAATAGTCCCTGGTCTCAGAGAACATGAGCCGGCCCCGGGGCCAGGGGCCTGGCCTGGGCTCTTTTTCATCTCTGCATGACCTTGGGTGGGTCCCAGCCCTCCCTGGGCCCCAACAGCCTCCTGGAGCCCAGGGAGGGTGGGCTGTGGGGAGGGGGCGGGGGGGGGGGCTTGAGGACAAGGTGCCCTGGGAAGGCCAGCCTGAGTGTCAACTGGCCAGGCGAAGGGGGCTCCAGGCAGAAGGGCCTGTGATGGCTGAGGTGGGGGGGCCAGTCAATTCGCATACACCCCCCAGGGCACCCCCCCCAGGTCAGGCCCAGGCCCACGGCGCCACCACGCCTCTCGTGCAGCCCTCCCGCCACCCCAGCTCCGGATCCCAGGCCTCTCAGACGTCTCCATGGCGACCAGGGCCTTGCAGGAGCTGGACGGAGGCCTGGGCAGCTGCCAGGCAGGCGAGGACCTCTCCACGCTGGCTGACCCCGGGCCTGCCCCGCCCCCCGAGGACAGAGTTCCAGGTACCCCCGGAGGTGCTGGGCCCCTGCACTCCCGCCGAGCCAGGTGGCTAAGCTTCAGAGGCCAGGACAGACTCCGCTCCCCCATTGGACTGGCTTAAACTGTGGTCCCTGTTTGCAACCTCTGTCCGTTAGTGCCTTGGGGGTGTGTAAGGACCCCCAGAAACACGGGTGCTGGGCCATGTGGGTCGGGGTTCAAATCCCAGCTTGCCAACAAAGTGCTGTGTGCCTGTGGGGGGTGCTGCCCGAGAGCCGGTTTGCTTTCGAATCTGTAAAATGAGAAGGTGGGGTGGGCCTGGGGGTCTCACGACCTTGACTCTCTCTCTTCCTATGACAGCGATGCCCAGGCTGGCCGAGGCTAGCAGCTGGCCCCACGTGAGTAGCCGGGGCCCTGGGGTCTCAGCCTAGAGTGACCCCGGAGCCAGGGATGTGCTGGCCAAGGGGGTGACCCTGTGGGAAGGGCGTGGGCTCCCCCAGGGGAAAGAGGTGAAGGGAATGCCCCAGGCGACTGGTGACTCCTCACAGGATTCTCAAGAGCCAGCAGCCGAAGGCAGCCCCGCAGGCGGTGTGGATGCCAGGCCCAAGAAGACAGAAAAGGAGCCTGTGACCAAAGTGGCCCTAGGAGCCGGGAAAGAAAGGCTGAAAGCTGGAGCAAGTAGGCTTGCAGAAGGCAGGGGTGAGGTGGGGAAGTTGGATGTGGCCCAGCAAGGGGGTCAGATCCGGGGCTGCTGGGTCCTTGGATGTAGGGGGAGGGGAGTGGGGCGCAATGGGGCTGCCGGCTGGGTTCTGTCCCAGGTGCCACCAGCGGTCACTAAAAGGGCTGGGATCCTCTGCTAATTCATGATACTACAACCTCAGCTTCAGTGAGTTACCTTCTAGATTATTCTCCCCATCCCAGGGAAGCTCCGAAGCTTGAGCGGGGGTTGAGTGTGGCCACGCAGGCCTGCCCCGTGGGTGGGGCTGTGCTCAGCCCCCCACTTGCTCTCACAGCGCCTCGGAGCCCGGCTCGCAAGAAGGCGCAGGCTGCCCCGCCCCCGCCGCCGCCCCCGATCCCGGCCCCCGGCGAGGAGCTGCCCTGGGGAGACCTGTCCCTCAACAAGTGCCTGGTGCTCGCCTCGCTCCTGGCGCTGCTGGGTTCCGCCTTCCAGCTGTGCCGCGGTGAGCCCGCGCCCCAGGGAAGCGCCCCAGGGTGGGGTCTGCTTAACCCTGCCCCCCCCACCCCGCGCTGCCCCAGGGCTGGNCCCGCCTTGCGCTGCTCGGCAACTGACCTTGTGCCCCCGCGGGGCCCCCTCTCCCTGCAGGCTTAGGGCGCCTCCTCCCCCGCCCCCCACCGGGGACCTTACCCTGGGCCCTTCCTCTCCCCGAGTCCGATTTTGGCGGTCCTCACTCCCCCCCCCATAGGCGCTGCTCCCCCCCAGGACTGGCCCTGTGAGCCCCCTTTCTAGTGTGTGTGCTCCAGGGAGCTCCTGCCAGAGAAACGTGACCAGCCCTTTTGCACCTGGAATGAGGGAGACCTGGAGGGAAGGGGCGCCCCAGCAGTGGAGACCCGAGAGCCTTCCCTTCTGAAAGCTCGGGAAGAGGGGGCGGGGGGCGGGGATGGAGTGCGGGTCTGCGCCTTGGCCTGGGCTGACTCCCGTCCCCTCCAAGATGCTGTGTCTGGGGAGGCAGATGCCTCTGCACCTGTCCCTGAGCCGTGGGCACCGCCCAGCTCGGCCCCGGAGCCAGCGTCGCCCCCGCCCCCGGTAAGCCCTTCCTTTAGGTGACGGCGGTGGGGGAAGGGGTCTGGGCCGGCAGGGGAGGCGTGCGCTGACCCCACCGTCTCACACCGCCGGCGTGGCAGCCGAGGCCCGAGGCCTGGGTCCCCCCGTCTGGACCGCCCGCGCCCCCGGTGGAGGCGGAGAAGGCTGCTGGGGAAAGGCGCGCGCCCGAGGAGGCGCCTCGGAAGGAGGAGAGGCGTCGGAAGGAGAAGCCGCCGAAGGAGCAGAGGCTGCCGAAGGAGAGGCCGCGGAGGGAGGAGAGGCCGCGGAAGCAGGAGAAGCCACGGGCCGCCAGGGAACCCGGAGGAGCCCTCCCGCGGCGCTGGGCGGCCCGTGAAGCGGGCCATCGGCATCGGGCGCAGGACTCTGGAGACCCCGGGCACAGGAAGAGGCAGGCCTGGGGCTCCCCGCGGCGCCTGGACGAGGACCGGCCTCCGGGCCGCCGGAAGCAGCGGGCTGGCAAAGGGCGAGACTGAGCCAGGCCTCGATACTGTGACACGCAGTCCTGGGACCCCCCCGCTCGGTGGCCCCCGCGGTTCAGCGAAATAAATGCAGTGCAGCAGCCCCGGGGCCGCCTGCTCCTTTGAGCCTGGACGCGGGAACCTGCCCGGGCCTGAATGGTGCAGATGGTAGCTCTGGGGGAGGTGGGGGGCGGCAGTCCGGGCAGTGAGCGCTGTCGGGGGTGACCTGGCCCCTGCCCCGCCCCTCGTGCCAAGGGAGAGCTGCGCAGGGGGAGGCCCCGGCCCGTTCCCCAACGCACACACACGTCAGCCAGTGTTTGCTGGTCTTTACTGGGGCGGTGATTGGGGTCCGAATAAATATGGGCGGGGACCCCAC
>NW_027529446.1:1423263-1424741 GCF_008692635.1 Crocuta crocuta | reverse complement strand
GCGCGCACCAGGCGCGTCAGCGTCTCCAGGAAGGGGTCGGCGCTGGGAGGTGGCTCCTTGGGCTCCTGCTCCTGGGAGGGCCTGGAAGGCGGAGTTGGGTGGTAGGCGCAGGGGCAGCGCTCCCCTCCCCACACCCCGCATCGCGGGCCAGCGCACACCTGGGCGGCGGGAGGCGCACTTGGTCCAGCAGGCCGCGCGCGGGCAGCGGTGCAGTCGCGGGCCCGGGCAGCAGGAGCAGCGCCGGGGTCACGCGTGTGAAGCAGCGGGGGTCGGGGCCGAACAGCAGCTCCTGCCGCTGGGCGGTGCTCAGGGGCGCACCTGCGGGGCGGGGCGCGGGGGCCTGGCTGAGTGGAGGCCGGAGGCTGCCCACCCTTGCCGGATCCCTCTCTTCGAGAACCTACCGTGTCTTCGGGGTTGCAGGGTCAGGGTGAGCCCTGGGCTGCGCCACGCCCCTGCTGGGTGGTCCACCGCCAGCACCAGGTAGCGGGTGTCCCGGGACTGGCAAAGGGCCTGTGGAGACAGAGGCTCAGCCTGGCCAGTGGGGGGTGAGGGTCCCAGCCCTGCTCCGCCCATCGCCCTTGACATCNGAGACAGAGGCTCAGCCTGGCCAGTGGGGGGTGAGGGTACCAGCCCTGCTCCGCCCATCGCCCTTGACATCCCTTCAAGGTTCTAACCAGGACACTCGGAGCTTTTGTTCAGCACAGTTAAAAAACCCCATTCCCTGTCCTCTGCTGGGTGACGGCTCCTGGGGCCCAAAACTACCCCCTTCAACACCCCAGTACCTGGGTGCCTGGCAGCCCAGCCCCTGTGACAGTGACCTCGGGGCCAGGCCCAGGGTACAGCACCAGCACCGCCAGCTCTAGGGGACCAGCTCCTCCAGGCGGAGGCTCCTGGAACTTCAGCGAGGGTGTTGGCTCCCATGTCACTGTGACCAGGAGGGACAAATAGGGAAGGGGGGGGGACACCTGAGCCCCCGAGTCCCCGCCCCCTCCCAGAGGCCTGTCTTGCAGTTCTGCGGGGAGAGCCCCACCCCTACTGGGAGGGGCTTGACACCCAGATTGCAGGCGCAGGGCCTTGCCCCAATATGGGGAGCCGGGAGCACCCTTGGGGTCACTGGGGCTCTCCTTGGGGAGGGGAGGCCGTAAGTGTCCCCTGGGAAACCAGCCACACAGCACGTTGCTGGTCACGTGGGAGAGTGGGCGGAGCATGGCTCTGCGGACCTGGGGGTGCCCTGCCCCTGCTCCCTTCCCCCCCTTCATTGGGAGGGAGGGGTGAACACCTCCCTGGAGGGCTGCAGGAGTGGGCCTGGAAGCCAAGCATCGGGGGGAGGGGTTGCGGTCCCGACACAAAGGGCCCCCACCTCCTGGGCCCTCAGCCTCACCCTTCCCAGGGGACCAGGGTGGACCTAGAGTTGGGCTCTGGCAGGACCTGGTCAGGAAAGAGCTGTGGCAGCCCCCCCCCCCCCAGGCCGTGGCCCC
>NW_027529446.1:1420902-1422537 GCF_008692635.1 Crocuta crocuta | reverse complement strand
GGCCGTGGCCCCCACTCACCTTCCTCCAGGTGCAGCACCACCAGCCGCCGCCCCCCGGGCCCCCCCAGCCACGCCTGCAGCTGCCGCAGAGGGAACAGGGCGGACTGCCCGTCCCTGGGGGCGCAGACTCCGAAGGTGGCCAGGCTGCGGGGACCCCAGCGGGCCCGCTGCACAGCCTCGAGGAAGCCGTGCTCGTAGCCTCTCAGCGCCCCCACCACCCGAAGCGGGGAGCCGCTCCCGTTCCCGCCCTTGTCCAGTGTCACCTCGCACAGGGGGTCCTGGGGACGGCCCGGGGGCGGCCAGCCCCAGTCTGGGTGGAAGATGAGACCCCCCGTGCCTGTGGCCGGCTCTTCAGGCAGGGCCGGGGTGCCGGGGACATCTTCCCCAGGGTCCCCGGCCGTCAGCAGAGCCCCCGCCACCGACAGCACCAGGGCCAGCATCCTAGCTGCTGGGAGGCCCCGGGCCGCCCTGGCTTATATGGACGAGAGCTAATGTTTGTGCAGGAGCAAAGCTCCTATCTCCTTCTGGGGGTGACCTTGGGGGCCAATGTCTGGCGCCCCACCGTGGGCCTGGGCAGGCAAGGGAGCCTCTCAAAGCCGCTTCTGTTCAGCACGCCCCGCTATCTTCTCCCCCTCGATAGAGTGCAGCCTGTGACCAACCGGTTCAACAACTGTCCTTGACGAGCTCTCCCCCCTGCAGGCGGGAGTGGGAGCCAGACCGGGGAGTGACAACCCAGACTATCAACAGGTCCGGAATGGGGGGGGGGGGCCTGGAGGGCGCTGCACCGGGCTCTGATGGGGACCAGAGTCCTTGGGTGTTCAGACCACTGGGTGCGTGGGCTCGGCCAGAAGGTGGTGTCGCGGCAAAGCTGGGGCTCCCCAAGTGCTCGCTCACACTGCTTCCTGGCACCGTGGAGCGCAGGCCATCTCGGCCGGAGACCCCTAGGAGGGGGAGCAGCCTCAGGAGAGCCCAGAGCCACTGCGGGCTGGCCGGTCTGGCCGCCACCACCGGCATCCTGGGAGGACACAGGACACGGATGCCCCGACCCTGAGCCCCCATGTACACGGTGGGGGCTCACGGTGGGTATTCACCAACGGTGCGTGAAGCCAGCACACCTACCGCCCCGCAGAACACCCCCCTCCCCGACACAGCAGGTCACTCAGGCATCAGGGGAGGCTGTTTAATGATCGTTGGGGACACGGCAAGGCCTTGTACAAAAGCACCAAACTTAGCTGGGAGAGAAGACACAGGACAAGACCCCAAACTGGCCCAGAGAAGGAGCAGCTTTTCAGTTGGCTGGGGGAGGGGGAGGAATGTTCCCAGGACCCTCGGAGGGCAGCGGGGGCCTCAGCATTGGGGGCATGGGAGTTGGGGGGTGCACCCCAGGATTTGAGGGGTGAACTCCAGGAGGCTGGGGGTGGACCCCAGGAGCTGCAGGATGGACCCCAGGAGGCGGGGGGTGAACCCCAGGAGGCTGGGGGTGGATCCCTGGGGCTGGGGGGTGGACACCGGGAGCCTGGGGGTGCACTGCAGGAGCTGGTGGATGGACCCCCGGGGCCTGGGGGTGAACCCCAGCAGACGGGGGAGGGTGGACGCCCGGAGCAGGCGGGTGGACCCCTGGGGCTGGAGGGTGGA
>NW_027529446.1:1417794-1420721 GCF_008692635.1 Crocuta crocuta | reverse complement strand
AGCGGGGCCCCCAGAGTGCCGGATCCAGACCGGCTCACTCACCTGCTTGGTTTCCCGATTCCAGTGAGTCCAGAACTTGCCCTCGGCCTTATCGATCTCCCTGCTCGGCACCTGTGTGGGGAGGGGGGCAGAGAGGGGCCCTGAGGACCACCGTGATATCACCACGATGGATCTGGGGTGGCGGAGCCCCAAACAGCCTGGCCACAGGGCATCTTCCCGCCGGGGCCACGTCAGGGTCTCTGCCCTTTGGTGGACACCCACCTCTGGACACCCAGCCGCCAACCCTCACTTCACACCCTTCCCTGGTCTTCCAGAGGCCGGGACCCACCGGGGAACACCTGCTGGGGGGGCACCTGCGGCCTCTACCTTGAAGGCGATGGTTTCGTAGGGCTCGGCAGCCATCAGGAGGTACTGCCAGCGCCGGTCCGGAGGCTCGATCCGTTGCTCGTAGGCGGACATGAAGCGGTGGCGGGGCATGATGCCCTCAGCGATCTCAGGGTAGTCGATCTGTGGGGACAGAGAAGGTGGCAGCGCTGCTGTTCGAGGGCATCTCCCCCTCCCATCGGGCTCCAGGCTTCCCCTTACCTGGAAGAGGAGGCTCTGCTGGCCCATCTCCGTGTCCCTCTGCTTGGTCACTGCAACACACGAGGGTCTCAGGCCCAGGAAAGTGCGTGCTCCCCGAGGCTAAGGGGCCGCGGGTGTGGACTAACGCCGCCCGGGCACGGGAGGGCAGGACGCTTGGCCACGCCGTCTGGCTGGGGTACCAGAGCTCGCCGTAGGCCCCTGCCTGCAATCGCACGGTCAGGGGTATGTGTGGGCAGCACAGTGGGCCCTGGGGCCCTCACCTTGAGGCCCGGGACGCACCGAGCGGAAGCTGAAGAGGGGGCATGCTGCGCACGTGCGGTAAGTGGGGGAGGTCTGGGCCCCTGCTTCTGGGAGGACGTCCTCCGTTCTGCAGCCCAGCCTCCAGTGGCCCCGTTCCCGCTTGCAGACCACTCTCCATACGGCTCTGGGGCGTGCTGCGCTCCCCTCACACCCTCCAGCGTCTCCCCCCTACACTTGGGACAGAGACCAGATGGCCTACCATGGCCAAAGGGCAATTGGTGGCTGTCCTCTGCCCCCACACCTGTCACCCCAGCCCTAGCTTATCAAGCAAACCTGCCCCAGGGCCTTTGCACTGAGGTATCCTGCCTGGTAACTTTTTCCTTAACTCCCAGGAGCACAGTCCCCTAGGAGCCCCTTGATCTACTTTCTGGCAGGTGATTCAAGACCCCTCCCCTCTGCCATCGGTTCCACTGAGTGGTTTCTTACACGAACCCTCCTCTCTTTCAGGCTGAAGCATCAACACCCTGTCCCAAGGTCAAGGAAAGGGACCACCCCCTCCATGGTCACTCATGCTCCCCAAGAGCATAGCAAAGAATGACCAGCTCCCAAAACACTGGGACACGGGGCCAGAGGAGCCACGACCCCAAGATACGGCTGTTTGAGAAAGTTCACAGGAAAGGGGAAGCCAGGGCACCAGCGGGCCGCCGGTCCCAGCCTGGTCCTTCTGCTGGGGAGCAGCTGGGCAGCGGCAAAGGGCCAGAGACCGCAGTTTCTGTGTGGCCCAAGGACGGGGCTGGGGGGTCACGTCCAGTCCTGGCTGCGGGCCAGAATGCTCCCGACAGAATTACCTTTGTAGCCCGGGCGGCCGATCTTCACAAACTTCTTCACCTCCACCTTGACCTTCTCTGGCGCCGGCTGGGCGGGGGCCTCTTTGGCCTCCTTGGCGGCTCGCCGGGCCCTGTGGGCGGGACAGAGACGGCGCTGTGGCCCCTCCACACAGGCCGCCAAGGCCACAGGCCCAGGTGCTGGGAGCTGTCCAACCGCCACAGCGACCTTGGAGTCTGAGAGGCCAGGGGCGCGGGGGTGGGGGTCCCAGGGTTCCCATGCCGTGGGGCCAGGCCGGGCTCAGGGCACCTCTGTCCCCATCACGTTTCCCACTGCCCCTCACTAGGGGGTCTCCTGAGAACCCTCACCTCCCCCCATGTCACAGAAGCCCACACTCCAGCAAGGTCAGCCTGACCACTGGGGAGAGAGCACCCCCCGCCTCTCCTGGCTCCACCCTCTGCTCGGCCCTGAGGCCCTGGAGACCCCGTGGCCGGGCTCCCCGAGGGGCTGGACACTGGGCAGTGGAAGCGGGCCCGGGACTCACAAGTTGGTCTGATGCTTCTTCCCCTGCGTGTGCGCCAGGTAACTCCCCTGCAGCGGGAAAAGCACATGGAAGGTTCAAGACCCGGTGAGCAGGGCGGGCGCCGGGTGCCTGCTGGATGAACGCGCTCCAGCACGGTCACGCGAAATGCACCACCACGCACGTGAAGCCAGAGAGCGAGGCTGCGAACGTTCGCTGTCACAGCCTGTGGGACATGGGAAGGCTAGCCGCCCACCACTGGGGGGGAGGGGGGTCAGTGGGCCTGGCTGCACGGTGGGGGCTGGCAGCAGCTGGTGGCCCCGCAAGTGACATGCCCTGTGATCTCGGGCATCCATTCTGACGACAGCCTAGGGGCCCTCTCCAGAGTGGGACAAACTCCGTATTTCTCGACAGCCGGGGGGACAGCGGCAGCATCTGGGGAAATCTGTGGTGGTCCTGACCAGATGGGGGGGCGGCTCCTAGCATCGAGCGGGCAGGGTACGCCAATCAGCGGCCCCTGAGAATGACCTGGCACCGATGGCAGCCGTGCTGAGGGGGACAGACTGTACGGTTCGCGCCACCTCTGACTGCCAACAAACCGAACCCGCTCGCTCCCAAGTGGACCCACACGCCGTGTGTGCGCACCAGACTCTGATCTTCCAGCCGCTCCAAAACCCCACCTGGAGCCACGCTTACGAGATCCCAAAACCCAGATCCAGAGCTCCCCAGGCTGGGCCTGGCCCATGGCGTGCTCCTG
>NW_027529446.1:1411001-1417767 GCF_008692635.1 Crocuta crocuta | reverse complement strand
CGCCTCAGGGGTCCGGGAGGTGCAGGCTGGGGCAGGGTGCTTGGCCTTGGCCTGGAGCACACGAGTCTCCCCTAAAAGACGTCTCCGTGTGTGTGCCCTGCTGAGTTAGCAGCCTGAGCCCCCTCCACCCTCGGGCCGCTCTGAACCAAGTCGCAGAACTGAGGGGGCCGCGCGGCTGGGCCAGGAGGCGGGGGCCCGACGCCCACCCCAGGGCCCAGGACGCACCTCATTGTTGTGCAGCGTCAGGCACAGCTTGCACTCGTAGGAGCCCAGGTGGTTCTTCATGAAGTAAGGGTCCTGGGGAGGGAAACCCCGTTAACAGCGATCAAGGCCATGGCCCCCACCTGCTCCATGAGGAGCCAGAGTCTCCGCTTCGTCCAAGAAGCAGAGACGGCTGCTGTCCTCTGCGCAGGCGCTCTGAGCACAGGGGCCTGGGCTCCGCGGGGCCTTTGGAGGCAGCCCTGCGGGGCCACTGGGGTCCTGCGGACACAGGCCCCTCGGCAGGACTGGGGGCTGACAACACGGGCTCTCAGCTGCACCCTGGTGGCCGCTCCGGGTCCAGGGGAGAGCAGAGCCAGAGCGGCCGCCGGGGGCCACCACAGGGGCCGGCCGCTAACCTCGCCGGCTTTGCCAAGCGTCGCAGCACGAGCCTGACACCCGACACTGAAATCACAAAAGCAAATGGGTCACGACAGAGGCCCGTGCAGGCCCCGTCTGTGCGCGCGGGATTCCCAGGCCATCCAAGCGACCGTCTGTGAATAGGGGCAGCAGCCCAGACCCGCGGGGGTTCGAATCCTAACTCCGCTGCCCAGTGGCCGTGTCATCGCCGGCAGTGACAGTCCTCCCTTGTCTCCTTGGGGAAATGGGGACAGAAGGGAGCTGACCTCACAGGCGAGGCCTGGCACAGGGTGAGGGCTCATGTCTCCGAGGGGCTCCAAGTCTAAGGGGAACCATCCGTGGAGCCAGGCCACCTCTGTCTCAGGGACACCGGGGGACGTCTGGGGCCATCTGTGTTTGTCACAACTGGGGTGCTCCTGGTACCGAGCGGGTGGGGGCCGCCTGGCTGCCAACAGTGCCCCCTGGCGATCTGGTCCACCCCCAGCTCTGAAGCACCAGAGAAAACGCTGCCCTCCGCTGCCTACGGCTGGAGCATCAGGCCCCCTCCTCGCCACGGCGACCCCGCAGCCCTCTGGTCAGTCAGTCACACAGAAAGCCTCAAGCAAGCTTGACGGCAGGCGGTCTCTGAGCAGACAGCTGGCGCCGCTCTAGTCAAGCTCCCTCGATTACAGACCAGGACCCAGGGCCCAGAGAGCCGGGCGGGGGGCCGAGGGCACCAGGTGAGGGCGTACTGAACGCGGCTCCACGGACAGACGGACAGACGGCAGAGCAGGGAACACGGGACCCAGAGGGCTTCCTGCCCTCACTCCACCCACCTTGTTGATGTCGATGGTCTCCAGGGCCAGCTGCCGGAGGCGCTCCCGGCGGTCCCGGTTGCTCTCTGAGGAGGAGGCCACGCCTCCGCTCCCGGTCTTTCCCCCGGGGCGGTGCTGGAAGTCCATGGCGAGGGCCTTGGGGCTTTACCACACTCCGGAGAAACCTGCCTGCCGGGGCAAAGGAGAAAAGGAGAGGCTGTGACGGCCGCAGGGCACGGCAGGGGGCAGGGCTGGCGAGACCCCCCAAGTCTCCCATCCCTCCCCCCTGCTGCCCCCTGCCCGTCTCCCATCCCCACCCCTGTCCCCCCTACCCACTCCTGATGGGGATAAGCCTCATCGCCCCGCCCACGTCTTCGGGTAGACTGAGGGCCCAGGGTGGCCCAGGCACGAAGATAAACAGGAAGAGGGGCCCTGGGGAAGGACTGGAAAGGAGGCCACCACAGCCCACCAAGCGTAAAGGCTCTGAGACCCCAAATGCAACGGGGAAGAAGTGGCCAAGTCCTTAAGCCTCACCTCCTTCAGGAAGCCTTCCTGGACCTTGGCCTGAGTGCTCAGCGCTCCCTCCTCTGAAGGCCCTGCTTGTCTGTGCTCAGCTGTAAATCTGCTGAAAGAAAGGAAGATGACCTATTGTCCACCTGTTTCTCCGAACGCACAGAGACGCTCAAGACGGGACTGTGGCCCAGGAGGGCTCTGTCGAGCCCTCAACACCCCGTTCTGGCCCCTGCCACGGTGCCTCCCACGTTCTTTCAGACTCGGCTCAAACCCAACCCCCCAGCACCTCTCTCTGGTCTCTGAACACTCTCCCTCTTGACTGGCCAGCGTCCGCCCCAGGCCACTGGCTTACGCCCACACTACCTTGTCTCTGCGGAGGTGAGCTCACGGGGACGGGCCCAGGAGTGAATATGACCCTACGAACGTGTGTCCCTGTTCTAATCCCCAGAGCGATAAATACAGAACCGTATACGGCAAAAGGACCTTGCAGGTGCGATTAAGTCAAAGACCCTGAGGCGGGGGTGACCCTGGGTTCCCCATGGCGCCCAGCGTCCTCACGAGAGGGAGGCAGAGAGAGGGTGGACCCTGCACTACCAGCAGTGAGGGTGGAGGAGGGGCTGCAGGCCAAGCATACGGCGCCTCCGGAAGCCAAAGAAGGGGGGACACAGGGCTCCCTGGGGTCCCGGGGGGAACACAACCCTCCATTTTAGTCTTCTGCTCTCCAGGACTGCACAGTAACACTCCCGTGCCCCTTGACCATGGACTCTGCGGTGACCTGCTACGGCGGCCACAGACAAGGAACACCCGGGGTACAGCCCAGTATGACCTGGAATCACCTGGCAACTCTAGAGGAACCCAGATCTGCCTGGCCCGGTTCTCAGCCTCTTGACGAGCCTATGGAGGCATCACACCTGGGAGCCAGCAACGTGACCTTCCAGGTGGCTGCCGACCCCGGGGCGCTGCACCCACCACAGGGTCAGGCCTCGTGTTACAGAAGGCCGCCCGGAGCTGCCACCTTTGGAACTGCGCCAGGCCCGGAGTGAAGGCCGAGCACCGCCAACCACCCCACTCAGTCCATCAAACACTCTTGCCCTGAGAAGGGGCAGAAGCGCCCTCTGCCAGGAAGGCAAGAGCATCGGCCCACGGGACCCTCGTGGCCTCACCCCTGTGCCATGTGAGGCCCACGGGACCCTCGAGGCCTTGACCCTTGTGTCTTCTATGGTCCATGGGTCCCTCGTGGCCTCGCCCCTGTGCCGTGTGCAGCCCACGGGACCCTTGCGGCCTCACCCCTGTGCCGTGTACAGCCCACGGGACCCTCGTGGCCTTGACCCTTGTGTCTTGTACGGCCCATGGGTCCCTCGGGGCCTCGCCCCTGTGCCGTGTGCAGCCCACGGGACCCTTGCGGCCTCACCCCTGTGCCATGTACAGCCCACGGGACCCTCGTGACCTTGACCCTTGTGTCTTGTACGGCCCATGGGTCCCTCGTGGCCTCGCCCCTGTGCCGTGTGCAGCCCACGGGACCCTTGCGGCCTCACCCCTGTGCCATGTACAGCCCATGGGTCCCTCGTGGCCTCGCCCCTGTGCCGTGTGCAGCGAGCCCAGGGAGAACCGCACCCCACCCTCCCGGGGGCGTCCCGGCTGCCAGACCTGCTCACGGGCTCCGCAGGGGAGACCCTACTAGGGGCTGAGCTCGGCCGGCACCTGCTGTTCCCGGGGGAGACTCCGGCGTTTCTGGGGGAAGTTGTGAGAAATTCCTCCCCAGGAGGGGGAGGGGAAGTGGGCAGAGGGACACGACTGGCCCTCGCCACTGCCCACAGCACGGCTGGGGAGGTCCCTCTTCCGTGGGTCTCAAGTGACTTACAGGCTTCCGTGGGGAGACAGCAGCCATCTTCCCAAGGACGCTACGGGAGGGCGCTGCTCGAGTCAGCAGCCAGGAGCAGACGAAAACGTGCCCGACATCACTGGTCCCCCGGGAGCCGCATATCAAACCCCCACGGACCCTCTGCCTCAGGCCTGTCAGCCTCTTCATTACCGGAGAGAAAACACAGGCAGCTCCCCCGAGTTTGTAGGGTGGAGGGGGGCGCGGCGGCGGGTGCACACGGCTTTGGCTCAGGGAACCTGACTCAGATACTGAGTTGGCTGCCCCGTTAGAGGCCCAAACTGCCAGTTCCTTCGTTCCTGATGGCGCACTGCACACACATCATCCCTGCCCCCACACTCCCCAGCATTATCCCCAAGAGATCGTGTGCCCAGATGCCCTCAATGGGCTGCTTGCACAGACCGCACTTTTGTTCTCAGAAGGACTGGAACGAAGGCACACTGCACCTGGGCTGGCACCGTCGGGGAGAGTCCAGGAGAGGAGGGAGGGCCAGGCTGGAAAGAGGGATTCCATCAAAACCAGCCCAGCAAACAGCAGGCAGCCCCCCCCAACCTTGCCCAGCAAGGGGGAGACACCAGCCTGGTGCCCCAGCAAGAGCACCAGAGACCGGTTCTCACACACTGTCGGCTGGGGCCTCTCACGCCCCAGAGAAAACAGCAGCTCCTTCCAGACTCAGCACGTGAAGCTAGTAACTCACACTTAAACAGATCTGAAGAACCCCACCCGGGAGGAAGGGAAGGAGGAAGGCAGGCAGGCACCTGACAGAAACCTCCCCTGATAATGGTAGCGATGATGAGCGGACGAGGTAATACACCACGAAAGCGGGGCAGCCTGCCAGGCGTCAGCCAGGCCAATTAAAACCTGAAGGAAACTTAAGTAAAGATGGTTCAAACAAAAAACTGAATGGGAGAGCTTGAAAAGACAAATTAAACAAGTCTTTCACCAAAGAGAATTAAAAGGAAGGAAGAGGTCAAATTTCAGAGCACTGATGGAAATAAGCACGGAAATACTACCAAAGATGTATGAGAGCATCACCAGAGAAAAGAAAACTACCCCAGGGCCGAGAGAATCTAATTGTTCAGACAGAAACAGAAAGCCCAACAATGAAAACAATTGTGAAGCTTTACGACACCCGGAAAAAACTTCAGTTTGTATTAAACAAAGAAAAAGATCAGGAACAAAAGGTCAGGCACCAGAAGAGAATCAGTCTCAAAATGAATTTTCCATCCAGAATTTTATACTCTAATTTCTATTCGTGAGGCTAAACAGATAACCAGGGACTCAGAATCAATTTCCTTGAAAGGTGTCTGTCTGGAGACGCATCCTGATACTACAGAGGAAAAGAAACAGATGATCAGACTGAAAACAAGCCAGCTCAAGAGAGCGCCGAAAGAAAGTTCTAGACAGTTGCTGGGGGAAGGGTGAGCAACCCCTCCAGACGCAGNAATTTGCTTAAACCTAGGGAAAAATACAATTAATAGGTACTGAGATGTTGGGAGCTTCGAGGAAAAAAATTAACAGGCCAACAACACCAGGCTAATAGGAAAAATGAGTGTCAGTTAGTCTGGGGGGGTGTGGGAGAAAAATACACAAGTGATCCCGTTAGTTGTCTTCGCAGCAGAAAATACTCTGAATCTCAGGAAACAGGTGTAATGATGTGACCAAAACTCAAGAAAACGCTCAGAGCGCGAGGGGGAAGCTGCGGGGGGCGGGACGCAGAAACCAGGGCCACCAATCGTGAGAGAAGTCAGCAGGTCAGGCCCCAGACCCGCGCAGCCCGGAGACCCGCTCCGGACAAAAGCAAGGGCTCGCCTCGCTCACAGAGGGCAGGCGGCCTCCGAGGCCCAACGAGGGGGCGGGAAACTAGCGGGCAGACGGTCAGCGCCGGCGCCTGCGGCCGGGAGGGGTCCGCCTAACGGGCTCCGGTCGCCCGGGGGCGGCGCTCCCCACTCGGCCGCTGTTATCCCCACTACGGGGGCGCGCACGGAGGTCCCCTCTCCCCGAAGAGACCCAGGGCCGCACAACCACGACAAAGAGCCGCAAGTCCGTGCTCGCTGGGATCCTAGGGGCGCAGAGAGCGCCACGTGAGCGCCACCCGACCCCGCGGGCCTTCGGAGAGGACGCAGGACTCGTTTGGCCCATCCGCTCGCGGCCAGGGAGTTGGGGCCCAAGGGCCCCAGGAACCCCAGATTCGCCCAGCCCTCACCCGCGCCCCCCGCCGCCCGCATCCACTCCCGTCCTGGGAAGCCAGGGCCTCGGGGTCCCCGCCCTCACCGTGCGCCGTTCCTCGCTCCGCGCCCGCCGCCACCACGACTACGTTACGCGCAAGCGCATCTCATCCTACGGAAATACTTCCGGGGACAAAGCGGGCAGGGCCTCCCGTGTGCGCATGCCCGCCCTGCCCGGCGAGGTGGACCGGAGGCTCCGGAGGCGCGAGGAGACGGGGCGGGACTGGGAGGATAGGCTGGGATTCGAAGCGCGCGTGCGCAGCAGCCTCTTAACGCCTTCTGGGTCGGTCTAATTCACTGTGTCAGGTATCGCGGGAGGTCGGACTGCGACTCGCCCCGCTCCGCCTGCTTCTGTCCGCTTCGGTCAAGGGGGCCCCTGGTCGTGAGAGTACCTTAATCTGTTCCCACCACAGATCCAGCTTATTGCGTAGTGTATACGACGACCGTCCGTTTCAATCACTGTCTCCGCGCCTGCGACCGACGGGGGTGTGTGGTTCGGCTGCGCGCAAGCGCAGTGGGTGCGGCAGCGCTTCCGGGACGGCGCTGTGGGACTTTTTTGGCGCGAGGGCGGTCGACGGCCGGGAGGGCGCGGCCGGCGCTCGGTGTTTTGGGTCCCGGCGGCGCCATGCGCTACAACGAGAAGGAGCTGCAGGCGCTGTCCCGGCAGCCGGCCGAGCTGGCGGCCGAGCTCGGCATGCGGGGCCCCAAGAAAGGCAGCGGTGAGCGGGCCGGGT
>NW_027529446.1:1409743-1410590 GCF_008692635.1 Crocuta crocuta | reverse complement strand
GCCCTGGGCTGCCGAGGTCGGCGCTGGGCCCTCCCCACCCGCTGGGCGCGCGCCGCGGCACAGCGCCTGCCCCAGATCCGCTGGGACTTTGCCTCTCGCGTGGGAGCCCTGCACTCCTCGGGTGCCCGGCGTCCTCTGGGCGCTGCGTAGCATACTCCTGGGTCCTGAGAGGGTCCAGTCGGCAGCGAGAAAAGACGGAGTTGCTGCTACAAGTTTTCCGAGCTACACGCGAAGGGCTTAAATGGGAGGAACCAGGAACGGTGCTCTCCCCGATCTGGAGGGCCGAAGTCTGAGATCAGGGTGTCTGCACGGGTGGTTCCTCATTAAGAGGACGTTTTCCCAGGCTTCCCGGCTTCTGGGGGTCGCTAGCCATCCTGGATGCTGCTTGCTCGCAGTTGTCTGTAGAATCATGCCTTCAGTCCCTGTGTCCATCTCCACGGGGTTTACTTTTGCTGTGTTTAAGCTATTTCCCCTTTTGACAAGGACAGTAGTCCATTAGATTTGGTGCCCGTTTTGTTGTAGTCTAATCTCATTCTAAGCAGTCACACTTGTAACGGTCCTGTATTCAAATAGGGTTCCGTTCCTAGGTACCAGACTTGAACGTGTCATTTGGACGCAGTTGCATCCACGGCACAGCTGGTGGGAAGCCCTGAGCCTGGGCTTGGACTGGAGGAAGGGACAGTTTTGGACAGAGGCCACAGGAAGCCAAGGCCTGGTGGGGGAGAGGGGGGGGGGTGAGCGAGTTACGAGATGGGGACTGCTCCCCTTGCAGGCTTCATCGAGGATCCGGAGAGGAAGTACCACTTTGAGTGCTGCAGTGAGGAGCAGTGTCAGGAGTGGATGGGGG
>NW_027529446.1:1404192-1409728 GCF_008692635.1 Crocuta crocuta | reverse complement strand
GGGGGGCGGGGTGGAGGGGTGGGGCTTCTGGGGTGGGGCTCACACCCCCTGTTCACCCACACAGGACCCTCTGGAGCAGTTCGGCATCTCCGAGGAGGCCAGGTTCCAGCTGGGTGGCGTGAAGGCCTGAGAGCTGGGGCTGGAACGCGCACCCCCCCTCGTCCCCAGGCCCGGGGTTCCGGGCACAAGCCTGGGCTTGCTGCAGCAGGCTTCAGNCCCCCTTCCTGGTGCCTCAGGCCTGCCCCCTCTCCCCCTCCGGACCGGTCTGGCACCCATTGGTGCCACATGCTGCTACCGGGGGAGAGGTGTCCCCTTCCAGAAGCCGGGGCCTGGCGGCGCCTGGCGCTGCCGCAGCCCTCCTGCCCTGTGCGGGCTGAATGTACGGAGCTAGAAGATGCTGTGAAGGGCGTGGGGGCCGTGCCTCCTGGAGCCACTGTGNTGCCGATGGGGCAGGCCCTGGCTGGGCGCCTGCCGGCGCGGGGCTGGAAGCGCTCGGGCCGGCGTGCTTGTTCTGTTCAAATAAAGGTACCTCTTTTCTGCGTGGGATGGCAGCCCCGGTGCTTGGAACCTGCCCCCGGAGGAACAGCAGTGCTCTCCAGGCGGGAGCAAGGGTGGCCGGCCGGCCGGAGCACGAGAGACCTAGAACCAGACCAGGGAGAGGTGGGGAAGCTGAGACTTTGGCCCGTGGGGCCTCTGGTGCTCACAGGCCCCGAGGGAGAACGGAGGTGTGGTGTGAGGAGCCCGAAGATGGTCCTGACTGGATCCCACTTCCGGCGCCCAGGCAGAACCTCAGAACATGTTTCGCCAGTGTTAGTCCTGATTTAGTTGGTTTTACTTAAAAAGGAAGTGTGCTGGGTGGGCCCAACCTAATCGGGTGTAAGCACCAGCATGGTGGGCTCTCCCTGAGGTGGGTGGCCACGGTGTCGTGGCCATGTGGCTGCCTTGAGGAGGCTTCTTCCGGGAGTCCCTGTCCTCGCGCCTCCCCCTCACCCTGTCCTAAGCAGAAAGAAGCGCTTCCACCAAACCAGGTTCAAATGGAAAGTATTTTATTACAGCGCCGAGAGGTGGAGATGCAGAGCGCGGTGGGGTCCTCGGGACAGGAGGGTCAGGCCAGCCCCGCCCCCGACCGGAACACAGTCTGCCAGAGACACAAAACAAAGCCCTGTCTGGAGTCACAAATTAAGGTGGACACACAGGAAACGAGCCGGTGTGGCTGGGCCATGGGGTGGACAGGGATGGGAGACGAGCGTGGCCTGCTGTGGGGCGAGCGGTGTGGATTGAGAGGGGCGCGTGAGCCTCACACACGTCACAGTCCATAGCTGCGAGAAGCGGCGACCGCCCAGAGGGCCGTCTCCCTTGCTGGGTTTTCCTGAGCAGAGCCACCCCGTGGGCCCACCGGGCATCCCTGAACTTGCCCGCCGTCAGCAGCAGCACCGGGGCCCCGCACGCCACTGCCACGCCGCTACCCCTCCCGCGGCCGGGGGCTCAGGAAGGACAGTCCCTAAGCCCCACCCGCCAGGGACGGCAGGCATCGCCCCGGACCGCCTGGGGGGCGATGCCTGCGGTGCGCGCTGTTTCTATCGGGAGGGGGGTATGGCACGTCACTCGGGACCCCCCACCGAAGCGATGCAGTGTTTGTGTATGGGGTTGCCCTGTTCTAGACCGGGGACCCCTGCTGTGGCCTCTCCGCTGCCCAGCCTGTAGCTTTTGGGGAGCCTTGGGCTCCTGACATGGGGTGGGAGGGCGCCCTCTTGGAGAGGCCGAGCAGACCCTGCCCCGTCCAGAAGGCCAGGGCTCGGGGTTCACAGGGGCGAGACACAGCACCTTCATGCGCCTGGAGCACCGGCTCAGAGGGAGAGCCGGGGCGGCCAGTTACAGGACGACGGGCCAATTTCAAGAACCCATCACAAGCACCATCTTCTGCCTCAACTATCCTGGGCCAGGGA
Source organism: Crocuta crocuta (assembly GCF_008692635.1). Classification (NCBI taxonomy): domain Eukaryota; kingdom Metazoa; phylum Chordata; class Mammalia; order Carnivora; family Hyaenidae; genus Crocuta; species Crocuta crocuta. The sequence goes on along the minus strand of NW_027529446.1, from coordinate 1,407,782 downwards.
NCCGGGGCAGGCAGGAAAGCAGGGCTCTTGCGGGTTCCTCTTGTGGAAACCAGGGTCTAGGCAACCTCCAAAACGGAGCCAGCAGCCAGACCTGCCCCGCACAGACCGGTCTGCCTTCCTGAGGTGGCGGGAGGCAGAAAACTGTCCTAAAGCCCTGCCCGCCGGAAAGGCTGGCTCCAGACCTGCCCCTGGGGGTCAGGAGGTGGCGGGGCTGGCCTTGGCCCACTGCACGGACCCTCCCCGGCAAGGCAGGAGCTCCAGGCCTTTACTGGAGCAACAAGTTAGACCGCAGCCCACCTTTGGAAAGAGGCAAGCTGCCTGTGTTCCTTGGCGGGTGCAAGCACCTGAGGATGGGGCTCTGACCCCTCACCCATCTCGAGGTCCTGGTGCCCTCCCGGGGCCTTGGCTGACTCTGGCCCTTTCAGGGGATGGAGGGCTTCGAGGGCGGGGGGACCCTTCTAAACACCGTGTACCAGCACAACACTGGTCAGCTGGCGGACCGGAGACCGGTCACAGACTGCCATGCTGGGCCCTGCTGGCAACCTCTGGCAACCTCTGGCACAACTCTCCTGGCTTTGCCCTGGTCGCCTGCCCCCCAGTGCATTCATTCCCAAGCACCATCAAGGCTGCCCCAGGGCGGGGGCCGGCAGAGGCCGGGAGCAGCAGTGTGGACTGGCCAGAGAGACTGGGACAGGACACGGGGCCTGTCCACTCCGCCCCAGGCACCGCGGGGACGCAGAGTCTGGGGCTGAGGGCCGGCCCTGGGCCCTTGCCATTGTGTGCACTTGAATAAATAGGTTTTCCCCTCACTTTTCTCTCTTTTTTAGTTTACTGTGCATTATACAATCTAAAAATAAATGAAGTCAAGTCTATGAAATTTATAAATTTTCATCACATCTCTATAAAATACTGTCACTCATCAGCGTGACTCTCTTCTGTACACACACACCAGGCACCCGTGACTAACCTGCCCCACGTCACCGGCCAACATGCCGTGAGCTTACTATGTGCTTTGGTGGACGGTGGCGTGAGCCCGACCTGAGCAGAGACGCACAGACGAGAACGCCCCTGCCGCGCCAGCCGCCACACCGTCGGGGAGTCGGGTACCAGACCTTCCTCGCGAGCACCACTCAGAACGGGCTCCGTGCAGGATTGGGGGGGCCTGGCCCTCCCGCGCCCCCCGGCTGTTCCTATGCCAAAGGCGCTGATCCCAGGACCGAGGGGCCACCAGTCTGGGGGAGCCATTCACAGTGATGGGGAGGGGGCCTCTTCTGAGGAATGTCACAACAGAGCGAGCCACCCCCCGCCTGGAAACAGCCATGCCTTTGGTATAGGAAGAGCGGCGGGGGACAAGCAGGGCAGGCGCCTCAAGGCCTGGGTTTGGCGTTGGTCAACCTCCAGTCAGCACCAAGAGAGCGAGGCGGCGGCGAGGCCTGCGTCGAGATAGCACCGGGACCGGCGGTCAGCGTGTCCGCGGGCGGGCCAGTCCTTCGGGTGGGCGTCTTTACATAGATCCTCTCATGTACAGTATCTACACTTCTCATAGAGCGCCTTTACGACTCCGGTGGAGTAAAATAAGTCAGAATGTTTATACTTTTTAAAAAACGATAAATACTTTATCTAAAACTATCGACAGTACGAGCTGGAGCCAGGCCCCGGCACCTCCCGCAGGCGTGCGCAGCGCTGGTTCACAGTAGAGCCTCGTCGCCGGTCCTCGGTCCGTCCCGCCGTCCCGCGGCCGCTGCCGCACTGCTGGCCCAGCCCGTGCGTGCATAGGTCTCACGGTTGAGGTAGAATCCTAGTTACCTGCGGAGACCAGCGCGGGAGGAAAGGCAGCATTAGCATTCCCCTCGGCAGGACGTTCCCCCAGGCCGGGGAGCCACATCTCCTACAGACAAACGGCGGCGGATGGGATGGTCGGACGGTCGGACAGACAGGACCTGGTCGCTGCAGGCCCTGCCTCTACTGGCAGGGACCCCCGGCCCACGCCCCCGGCCCTCCTCCCCAGGAGCCTGGGGGCTGAGGCCCTCCCAGGCCGCCACCTGCCAGGCACAGCCCGCCGTCCTGCCCCGGGGAGCACCGCGGGCGACGGCTGCGGGGCGGAAGGTCAGGAGGCAGCGGTGGGCAGTGGGCCAGGCCCGAGACTGGTGCCCAGATGCTTCCGCGCGCACACCCCTGACCTCTTCAGAGCCGGTCTCGGCCACACAGAACGCCTGCTCTGACAGCATGAGCCCATCACACTCGAAAGCTGCTCTGCCTTCTGGACTTTTCCAACAGGCTAAAGCACAGCCTGTCCCTGGACCTCAGGCCATCCACCAACCTGCACCCTGACTGGGAGGCCGTCAGACTCCAGCGGCCCCCCTGCCCCCAATCTGTTTCCACGTAAAGCTGCGGCCGACAGTGGAGGACAGCCTGGCCCGAGCACCCTGTTAGCGCCCAGCTTCCTTCCCTCAAGTCCTTGCCCCGGAAGGCCCCTCGCCCCCAGTGACGCCAAGCAGCACCGGCTGTGGCCGGGCCAGCTGCATCAGGGCCTGGCTTCCTAACGCAGACACACAGCCAGCGCAGCAGCAGATGGAAACCCTCCCTGAACAGGCCTCATGGCGATCTTCCTCACCAGCTTCCAAACACGGGCCCTTCCTACACTGCCCTCCACCGAGGGCCCCAAGGCGGGGGCCGTGCTCCTCTGAGCAGGGCTGTGGCCACCACGACCCACGCAGCCCCCGGCCCACTGGCCTGCAGGCAGGGGCTCCCGCTCAGGAGCCCGAGACTCAAGCACCAGGTGTGTGGACAGCCCCCTTACACGGTGCCGTCGCCCACGCCGTGCAGCGTGTGCCCGAGAGCCGGCAGGCGGCGAGGCCGGGCTCCGACTGCCCCTGTGGCCCTGGTCCCTGGCTGCCGCAGCCACAAAGCCTGAGGGCGACAGCAGGCTCGAGCCAGGCTGGGCACGATGGGTTGCCGGCCCCGCCCATCTCCTTCCTGGGCACCTCTGCTGGGCAGGGGCCCATGAGGCATGCCGCACAGAGCTGAGCTCGGAGGCGGCTGTTCAGCCGTCCTGGAGGCCGGTACACACGGCCAGCCCCAGTTACCCTGGCTTTCCCTTGCACCTCTCAGAACCGACCGTCTCCACCCGAGGCAGAACAGCCTGGGTCCCCTCGGCCCCTCCTCGGAGCCCTAGCGGGCCCGTCCACTCTCTGTGGAAGGAAGGACAAACAGTTCAGGGTCTCATACGGGCCCCCTGGTTGGGCTCTAGCCTTACCTTACAGAATACGAACCGCTAGCTAAGCAAGGTCTTTATCGTGGCTTAACCCCCGCGAGGCGCGCGGCACACGGAGGCGGCATGCCAAGGGAAACCCACACGGCGGACGGGCCCGTGGAGCTGGCCTGCGGGATCACGGGCGCGGCCTGGGCCAGGGCCAGCCCGGGCAGGGGCTGGTGGTGCACCGTGAAGGAGGGGCGGGGGGCCTTGTGCGGGAGGGAGGCGAGCTTGACGGACAGAGAGGCGTTAGCAGGCTGCAGAGAGGCGGCAGAGGAGGCGGGTAAGAAAGCCTGGGGAGCCGGGAGGGACGCGAGGCTCTGCAGAAGCGCGGGCT
>NW_027529446.1:1403997-1404183 GCF_008692635.1 Crocuta crocuta | reverse complement strand
GCGCTGCGACACGCAGCCCCGAAGCCGAAACTGGCTCCAAACGGATGAGCGGAGGCGGAAGGCACCGCGTGGTTAAAGACACCTGCAAACAGGAGAGAAAAACTCAGCTTCAACAGGGGGGCAAGTCTCCAGTCAAGCCTAGAGAGACGCGGCGACGGGAAGCAGACAGCGGCCGCAGCTCCGAGG
>NW_027529446.1:1397009-1403975 GCF_008692635.1 Crocuta crocuta | reverse complement strand
CGTGCCCCCAGGCGGCAGGCGCTGCGGCCACCGGCTCTCGCCCAGCGCCGGCCCCCCACAGCCGCCCGGCCCCAGGGCCGTGTCAGCTCCGACAGGTGGCCTCCACGGGGACGAGACAGCCCTAGTCGTGGCGCCAGCTCTCCCGAAGGTACAAGGGGCGCCGTCACGGCCCGGGGACCTGACCCAGGCCGACTCACGCGTGAGTGCTCTGCCCACGCCACAGGCGCATCTGCAGCTCACGAAAAGGAACGAGGTGACGGGTGCAAAGTGGACCCGAGGGGGCACGCGGGCACAGCCTCTCGCCCGTTAGGGGGCCCTGCAAGGGAACCTGGAAAGCAGTTGTCATTAACCCGTCGGTCCAGGAGGGCGTCGGCGACGGCCTGCGGCCCGCAGGACCCAAGAGTCACACGAGAGAGACGCGTGTCCGCCTACCTCCAACTGCGCCGCCTGCCACCCCGGAGGGAAAGCTGCCCATGGCGTGCGAGTTGGTCAGTCTGGTTGCGGCGGACGAGACGTGCACCAGGCTGGCGGCCGGCACGGAGCCGAACAGGGACTGCAGCACAGACGAGCCCAGGTTGGCCTGAAGGGACATGGGGCCCAGGGCGAACTGCGGGCCGGGGGCAAACGTGCCCAGGAAGGGGCGGTGCGTCTGGGCGGAGGGGGCAGCGCTGGCCACCGAGGACGCCGCTGTGGCGAGGCCCGGGCCGCTGAGGAGGCCCCCGGGGGGCACGGCGGCGGCGGAAATGAAGAGGTTGTGGCCGTTCTTCAGGTCAGGCTCACGGTCCCGGCCCTTGCCCGGCTTGCCGTGCGCCAGCGGGGCCTTGTCCGGGGGCCCGCATGCCGCTGGGCCCGGCTCGCCTGCCTCCCTGCCCTTGGGGCCGCCTGCTCCGTCCAGCTGCCTCTTGTTCACAAAGGGGCCGGGCTCTGCGGCGCCGTCCTTGCCCCGGGGGGCGGGAAAGCTCAGGGGGGCGCCCAGGCCTGCCGCCTCGGGGGCCTTGTGGGAGAGAGAAGCACCATCACTGAAGCTGTGTAAACTGAGGTCTGCGGCCAGGCCCCCGCTGAAGGTGAAGCCGTTGGGAGGGTTGCCGCTTGGGCTCAGCCCGCCTGCCCCTGACAGGCTGCCGGGAAAGCTCTTCCTGGGGTGGGCAGCCAGCTTGGCGTCAGCCGGGCCGGGCTCCTCCAGCGGGGGCCGGAAAGTGAACAGGGAGCTCTGGCTCAGGGCGGAGCCGGCCTGCAGCGGGCTGTCGGCGCACTTGGCCAGGCCGAGGTCGGAAATGGGTGAGAAGGTGGACTTCCACTTGCTGCTGTTGGTGGGCTCGCTGGCAGGGGTCGGCTTCCTCCCGGCCAGGCCACCACCTGCCGAGGAGACGTGAAGCCCGTGAGGTGTGGGGCCTCTGAGGGGCCGGGGGGCTCAGAGCCACCCCTTCCACCCGAGAGAAGTGTGCTACGGTCCACAACCAGACCTGCCGGGGGTGGGTCGGGTGGTGCTGAGCAGGCGGACGGGGTGACGGGAGGGGAGCTGGGTGCACGCACAGAGTCAGATGCCAGCCTGGGTCGAGCAGGAGGGACGGCACTGCTGGCCGGCAGTGCTGGGACCAGCAGCCGTGGGGACGGCTTTCCGGGTCCCGCTGTCCATGCAGGTGGCATTCAACACTGGCCAGAAATATTTCTAGAGGCCAAGCGTCAAGGCCACACCCTGGGGCGGAGTCACCCTTGGCCTGGGAATTACAGGATGTGGAGGAAAGTTGCTCACCGTTTTCCAAGGTTTTCGGAGGAGATCTGCTTTCTAAGGAGATTGTGGCAATCTTTCTCTCAATTCTATCGAGAAAAAAAACAGATGGCAGATACTTGAAATCCGTCTGCGCAGCAGGGGCCCTGTGTTCACGCTGCTGCCTGGGGCGGCGGGGAGGCAGGCGGCACACAGCCCGCGGCCCCCAGACCTCTTTACAGGGACTGTGGCCACCAGGTCCCTCGTGCCGTGCAGGACGCCACCAGTGGCAGGGCCGAGGCAGAGGGCTCGCGCACAGGGGCGCCATCTCCCCTCACAGGGAGATGCCCATCCGTCCCTGCTGGGGCCCCCTCGGTGTGAACTTGCCCCCGAAGCTTTGTCCAACCTCGGGGCCCGCTCTGGCGCAGGCGCTGCCTCATGTCCGGAGGGCCACCTGGGCCCCACGGCACGTGCCGCAGAAACCCCGGGTCACAGAGCAGCGTGTGCCGCATGTGTCGGTGTTGGCAGAGCACGCCCTGAGGGGCGCCACGCCCTCCAGGAACGCGGGAAAACTTCCGAAAGGATTTGGAACTGCTAAGTTTGACATTCTCCACACAAAAGAAGAGCACTCGAGTGGGAAACTTCTAACAACATAACTTAGGTCCGCAAAAGAGGAGCAGAATGAATTAGCCCGCACGAGAAACCAGAAGCGCAGGCAGCAGAGGTGGACGAAGGGAGACGGGACTGGACCAGAATCCACCTCCGCCCTTCAAAGCATCAACAGGAACCTGAAAGGAGAATCCAAAGAACGGAAGGAAACGTTCTCAGCTCAGACATCTGATAAAGGGTGGCCTGCAGGGTATGTAAAGAACTCTTAGAACTTAATAAAAAATGACGTGACGATGCCGTGGACAGACAGCCCCTGAAGAGACTTTTCTCTGAAGACACACAAATGGCCACACGGCACACGAGAGGGCGCTCAACGTTAGTGGGGACGGAGAAGGAACCCACAACCACGAGTCGCTGCGCCCAAAGGAATGTCCACTACAGTATAAAACAAAACCAGTCGGGGCACCTGGGCAGCTCAGTCAGTTGAGGTCCAACTTCAGCTCGGGTTATGGCCCCAGGGTTCGTGGGTTCGAGCCCTGCGTCGGGCTCTGTGCTGGCGACTCAGAGCCTGGAGCTGCTTTGGATTCTGTGTCTCCCTCTCTCTCTGCCCCTCCTGCACTCACACTGTCTCTCTCTCTCCCCCTCTCAAAACAAACATAAAAAAAAACAAAAAACCCTAGACAGACATACAGGCAGCAAAACCAGAAGATCACAAGTAACGCGGAAAAACTAGTGCGTGGGAAAACCACGCATGGCTGGGAGAACGAGAGAAGGGGTGGCCGCTGCAGACAAACATCTGGCAGGTCCTCAAAAGGCTAAACACAAAGCCACAACGTGACCCAGCAATTTTACTTCTGGGTAAACAAAACATTTTGAAACAGAAACACGTGTGTGAAACTTCACAGCAAAACAGTCCTCGTTAACTACGAGCCAGCAACACCCAGCCCAGCGTCCCTTCGTGGACGAATGACAAACACAGTGTGTCCATCCGCACGCTGGTGTGGGACCCAGCCCCAGAAAGGAAGGACATCCCGCCACCTGCCATCAGGCGGGGGGACCCGGAGGACACCATGCGCAGTGACAGAAGCCAGACACAGGACACATCCTGCGTGATCCCACTCAGAGGAGTCCTGTCCACAGAGACGAGACTGGATGGTGGGAGCTGGGCAGGGGTGGGGAGTGGCTGATAAAGGGGCTTCTTTTCGGGGTGAAAACATTCTCCGATGGAGACGAGTGACACTTGCTCGACTCCATGAATGCGCCCTAGGCCCCCGGGTCGCCTCCAGGACATGCGCTCCGAGTCAGGCCCAGCGGGGCCTACGTGCTGCAGAAGAGCAGCCTCCACGGTCCGCCTCGCCGGGCGTGCGGCGCTCCCCGGGACCGCAGAGCTTGGCTTGCTCGAGCCGCTCCTGCCGCGGCCGCCTTGCCCCCTCCATCTGTTCCCAGAGTGACGCGTGTGCCACGACAGACCAGCCCCGGCCCCAGGGGCTCCAGGCCCAGGTGGCCAGCCCGGCCCCGGGTGCGGAGTCTCAGGTGGGAAGGCGGCCCAGGCCCTTCATGAGCGGCTTCTCACCAAGTACACCGGTGAACAACCCGGGGAAACCGTCCACCTGAGAAAGGCAGCTGAGGGGTCATGACCCCTGTATCCCCCAGCAACGGGAGCCGGATGCAGCCCGTCCTCGGCGCCCTGGGAGGTCCCCCGCCCGATCACGAGCCTCTCCTTGCGCGAGGCCCGCCCTGCCCGGCCCCACTTGCCTGGCGCTGCCCGGCTCGTCCTCGGAGCCCTGCTCCTCATCCGAGGTCAGTGGGGAGTAGTGGGCCCCGTTGGTCTGGCTCAGGGGCTTCTCCTTCTTGAGGACGGGTGGCTGGTCGCTGTCCTGGTAGGGGACAGGGGAGCTCTTCAGGCTCTCGGGGGACGAAATGGCCGTGATTTCCAAAGGCTGGTTAATGTTGCTGACCTGAGGGACCAGCAGACACAGCACGAGCCCGTCAACAGGCCCCCAGAGCACCGACACCCAGGGCTGTGCTTGGGTCCCTCCCACCCGCATCTGCCCTGGGGGCCCGGGGCCGAGGCCTCCCAGCCAGCCAGGGAACGGAACCCGCCCTCCCTGCCCCCACTCCCAGCCGTTCCCGGCCTTACCATGGAGTTGAGGTTCAGGGGGGACCCTGAAGACTGCGTGAAGAGGCCGGCCACGGACGGCAGGGCCCGGCGCTTGGGCGACACGCCTGAGCTCAGGCTGGGGGCCCCCGCTGCCGCCCGCTTCCTCCTGCCCCGCTTGCGGCTGTCCTGGCCGTGGCCCTGGCTACTGTCCCCACGGCTGCCCGTGGGCAGGGGGCTGGGCTTGCTGGGCGGCGACTGTTTAGCACTGCCACCGCCAGCCGAGATGGTGAAGACGATCCTCCGCTTGGCTTCGCCCTCAGGGTCTGAGAAGCCGGCCTCAGATGGAAGGTCCCCTTTGCTGCCATCAGAGAGGGGACCCTGGGCGGCACTGCTGAGCCGGGGGCTGGCGCAGAGCGGGTGGGCGGGCGAGGCCGCGCCAGAGCCGCGGGGCTGTGGCAGCAGGGGCGGGTGCTGTGGGGTGGAGCCGCAAGAGCCCATGCTGGCGAACAGGCCGCCCGGGCCGGGGACCTCGTCAAAGGCGCCGGGCTCGACTCCGGAAGCCAGGGGCGCTGGGCTGACGGCCACCGAGCCCGTGTAGAAGCCTGCGGGAAAGGACAGGGCTTCTCAGGGGAGCCCAGCCCAGAGGGGCCGAGGGCACTTGTGCAGGTGGAGCTGGGGAGGGAGCCCAGCACCCGCGAGCCTGCCCTGCATGCGGCTCCCTCAAGCGCCCGGACACAGGCACCCGTGAACCGGGCTTGGCCGTGCAACAGATGCCTGCCCTGCCCTGGGTGTCCCCAGGGCTCCCTGCACTTGTGCATGTGGGGGACAGCAGGCGCACGCTGGGGCCCCCAGGAGGCTCACTGAGAGTGGGGAAAGTTCTTGCACGGACTGAGGTCCGGCTGCACGGCCCCCTGAAGCCGTCCCTAGCGCTAGAGGAGCCGGCATGCCAGACACCAGGGTCAGGCCTTTCCCTGCCCGGGGAAGGGCCGCCCGGCAGCCCGCGTGTTGGCACAGGGCTGCAAAGTCCGGCTAGCCAGTGCGTCCGGCGGTTAGCGCCGGGTGTCTCAAGTGTCACTGGCACACGCCTTCCAGTCCACACACGGTCACTGGGGTTCTGGTGCCACAGAGCTGCACAGGACGGCAGAGACCCAACAGGCCACAGAATGCCACCTGGCCTGTGCAGGAAGTCCGCGGGGCCTCCGCCGGCACACATGGCCTCAACCACCGGCATTCTCTGAGGGGGAACCAGCCCTGGGCCAGAAACACCCACGGCGGCGTGACAACGATGTCACCTGGGCCCACCTTCCGGGCTGAAATACAGCCAGAGCAAGGTCATTTATGCCAGGATGCCGCGGGCCACGAAACCTGCGGAGGCCCACAGAAGCCCGCACCCCCTAGAGCAGCTCAGACCCCAGGGCCGGGAGGCGGCGGGCCAGCCGGGCCGCAGGGGACGGGGCAGGGGCCCAGCAGCAGGAGGAGCACACCAACCTGCAGGAGCTGGGGCGGGGCCTTTGCCGCCAGCCCCGTGCGCACTAGCGCCCATCTGCTTTTCAAGCGTGGAGGACTCGCGGGTCTGCGGCACCGGGCTGGGGGTGCTTCTCTGCGGAGACAAAGGACGCGCTGTCAGCTGAGCAGGCTGGCGGGTGAAGGTCAGGAAGAGTGTCCCAGACACAAGGTACAGGACGTGCCAAGGGCCGGAGGCAGGGAGACCGGCAAGTAGGCTCACAGAAGGGAAGGGACCTGCTCGGGTCTGAGCACTGTGGGTGGCCGCCAGAAGGTTCTGACAAGGTGCCTTGGGTTCCAAAGGATCACTCTGATGGCAAATGTCAGGCTGGCGACGAAGAGAGCAGGGAGAGAAGGGATGGACTGTAGCTGTGAAGCAGCCAGTGACTCTGCTCCTGGGTGGAGCGGGGTGAAGACGCCGCCTGCACCAAACCTGTGTGCGCACGTTTACAGGAGCGAGAGTCACAACAGCCTAAGGTGGGAACAAATGTCCACCCTTAGAGCAGCAGTGTGTCCACCGCGCACGCCCATATCCCTTAGGTGTGTCTACCGCACACGCACATGTCCCTCGGCCTCAAGCAGGAGCGAGGCGCCCACACCCGCCGCCCCACGGACGGTCCCTGAACACACGAGGCTCAGGGAGGGAACCAGACACGAGAGGCCACGCGGGGTGTGAGTCCACGTGAGTGAGTAAGCCCGTGAACAGGTGCGGCTGCGTAACCCTGTGAACGTATTAAGAGCTACTAAACATACGTTTTACGTGGGCGGGGAGTTATGTGACGTATCTCCGTTAACACGGAGAAGGGCCCGCATCACGTGAGGCCCTGCCGTTCGCGGTGCGCACGCGGGAGGCGGGAGGAGGGGAGCCAGACCTGTACTCCCTCTCCGCCCGTGCACCACCTTCTACAAAACCAGATCTGAAATAAAAATGGGCAAACATTGCTGCGAGGAGGCCTGGAACTGGGCGTTCGGGTCGCCCGGAGTGGGCGGTGTGCCCCCGTCCTGCCGCTGGAGCCGACTCAAATGATGGCGGGTCTCACGGGAG
>NW_027529446.1:1381408-1396055 GCF_008692635.1 Crocuta crocuta | reverse complement strand
AACTTCCCCGCACCACACACGCAGCCCTGCAGCCCGAGGAACACAGCGCGCCCACTCACCACTCTCTCGGCGCGGCTGGGCAGCACCACGCTGGCCAGGGGAATGCTGACGGGCAGCTTGCTGGGCTGCACGGTGCTGAGCGGGATGCTGACCGGCAGGCTGGGGGGGGCCTCCCCGCCGCTGGCATAGGCGCGCTCCTTCAAACCCTGCAGACACACCGCCAGGCCCTCCTTGCCCCCGCTGGCCAGGCCACGGGCACCACCCGGAGGGCCTGGCGCCCCTCCCGCCACAGGAGAAGGTCCCTTGTCCCGGTGACACCCCCCCCCAAACAGCTCCTCCTGAAATTCAGGGCCCCACCTCCACCCAACTGGGGACCCTCCGTGGTCTCTCACACGTGCCGCCTTACGCTCACGAATGAAATCACCACTCCCCTCCACCCTACGGGCCATGGCCCCCATGGGGGCGCAGCACCATGTCCCAGGCCTGGGCCTGACCTTCCGCAGCCTGGCCCGGCCCACACCTGCACCACCTCCCCTAAGGGCCGGATCAGGACGCCCACCGTGCGCCCCCACAGCTGGTGCCCCGCCCTCACCTTCTCGCTGGCCCTCTCCCCTGTCATCGGTAAGGCCACGGGGGACGGGGGCCGAGGGTCCTGAGGGCTCAGCTTGATGCCCGGGCTCTGGTACGCAAGGCCGTTCTCCTTGGCATGCTCGGCTCTGGAACAAGACCGTCTCTGGTTCCTTCTCTGGGGAGCCGCCAGAGCGGAGGTTCTGCATCTAGAGCTGGCGTCCGGGGCCCAGCAAACACCCCGAATCTTTTCCAAACTGCCGGGCTCTCCAAGAAGCCCAGGGTGGCCCAAGGGCGCTGGAGCAGGGTGGGCGAGCTCCACACGCAGACTCACCGCGGGTGCAGCTCTCCGGAGGCCGCCTTGCCGCCGGCCGCGTGGTCCTGGCTCAGGTGGCGCCTTAGCACCAGCTTGGCTGGGGAGAGCCTGGTGTAGTCGGGCAGGGCCAGGCCGGACACCTTCTCGAGCCGTGGGCGGCTGCTGTGGCTGGGGGTGCAGGGCACGGCCTCCTGGTCCAGCGGGGAGGCCAGGTACTGGGGGGTGTTCTGCTTGGATGAGGGCCGGCTCAGCGCGCCGCACAGCTCATAGCCGGCCGCGTGGCCGTTCATGGAGAGCTCTGGGCTCGCGCTGAAGTGGGGCAGGGGGAACCTGGAGCAGTCCAGGTCGAGGTGCAGCCGGCCGGGCTCCGCCTCTGGCTCCCGGCCCAGGGCGCCTTTCCCGCGCAGGTGCGCCGACAGGGCGTCGTCGGGCGGCACACAGGACTTCAGCTGCAGGAGCTCCTGCTGCCGCTGGCTCTTCTCCAGCTCCACGATGCTGATCTGCAGGGGGGGTGGGGGGGTGTCAGGCCTGCTGAGGCCGAGGACCAGCCGGTCCGGCTGCGCCCAGCAACACATCCAAGGGACGGGTCAGGGAACGTGGGAAGGACGCCAGCTGGCTTTGTGGCTGATGGAGAGGCTGGCGCCGCCAGCTGCCCAGTACGGCTCTGCCGACGCACACTCGTGGAAAGGGAACAGGACATGGTGACCCCATGTGTGATGTAGGGTACATGTGCTCCGTCTGTGAGGGGCCCTCCCTCTGCGTTCCCTCTCGGTACTCGGGACACAAGACACCCCCACTAAGGCTTCCATAACGAAAGCCTCTCGCTCTTTACTACAAAGGAGGGTCAGCACCCAGCAGCCGCTCTCGAGAAGCGTCTCCTGCTGGCGTGGCCGTGGAAACAGGTCCTGGCTCCGCCGGCGAGGCCAGCAGGCCTCTTCTCTGTGACACACACTGCCGGCTCAGCAGGAGGGGACACCTGGGCCACAACCCTCAGAGAGCACAGCTCAGCCTCGCAGCCCCCGGGCCCTAACCACTCACAGACCCACCCCGGGGAGTCAGGCTTTAAGAAGTATCCTCAGGGTGCCTGACTCTTGATTTCGGCTCGGGTCACAGTCTCCCAATTCCGGAGTTCCAGCCTTGTGTCGGGCTCTGCGCTCACAGAGCAGAGCCCAATTCAGACCCTGTCTCTCTGCCCCTTCCCTACTCATGCCTCTCTGTCTTATTTAAGAAAATAAGGAATATACTCAAAATGAGTCTTCAGCATAGAGCAACTCGCTGTAGGATCATTTTATAACAAAACTCCTGCCAGACCCGAGGGCCCGCTGACCGGGAGGGCTCCACGGGAGCCGCGAAGCCAGGCTGGGGGGCCACCCCGACAGGAGGCAGAGCCTTGCGAACGGGGCTTTCAGCGCCCAGCGATGCCCACGCCGCACGTCCTGCTGTGGTAGTGCGGTCACCCGGTCAGCTAGCGGCCGGGGAACATGAGGGAACGCAGACCTGTCTGCCCCCTCTTCCTTCCCACCCTGTGTTCCCACTGACCCGGGCGCACACATCACCGCCCTCAGCTCGGCTCCGGTGCCGGGTGCAAGGACCGCCCTCCCGGGGGCGGCTTCAGAGCCCACCCTGTAGGGGCATCGAGGGAATCCTACGTTTTGAATGGAGCCCGAGACGCTTTGGGAGCACGTGGGGCCCCTCAGATGCCAAGCCCATCGCTCCCCCTGGGGGTGAGGACAGGCTGTGAGGGCTGCCATTACTGCAGTGCCACCAATATCCTGCCCTGGGGAGCAAGACGGTTTCGGGAGCTGGCGGCGGGGGGGTGGGGCACTTCCCACATTCCTAACGCCGCATCGAAGCCCAGAGGGGCCCCCACGGCCCCGGCCCCCACCTGCAGCTCCAGACAGTGCCTCTGCTTCTCGGAGATCTGGCTCCTCAGGGCCTGCTTCTCCTTCAGCAGGCTCTCCAGGGACAGCGTCGACCAGTCCAGCCTCAGCTCCTCACACCGAGCCTTGAGCTGTGGGGACGGGGAGGCCGAGGTCGTGAGCCCCGTGGGGAGGGCGGGGTGGGTACCAGTCTGCCCGGCAGAGGGCAGATACTGGACAGGTGTCCCCGAGAGCCTGCAGGCCCAGAGAAGGGAACCCGCTAAGAGAAGTCGAGGCTGAGGAGGTAGCCCAAGGGGGAGACTGGGGTCCCTGGTAGGGACACCCACAGGGGGCAAGGTGGGGTCCCACAGGATGGAACGAGAAGGCCCGTTAGAATGCGCCCCGGCCCCCATGGCAGTGAGGTCCCGAGAGCTCTGTGACCTGGCCCTGGGGCGCAGTAGGGAGTCCAGCATGGGCGGCAGAAGGGTGAAAGCCTGGGCCACCTATAAACACACCTCTGGTGAAAGTGTCAGAGCCTTCACAAGGGCCCCAGACCCCGCTGGCTGCCATGTCCTCTGGGAGCCCAGAATGGGGCCTCAGGGCTCCAAGAATGAACCTGAGCCGGGTGGGGGTGGGGGCCTGGAAAACCCATCCTCAGGAAGAACACTGGGCCCTGCAAGCGCCCGGTCATCCCTGCCTGTCCGGGGCGGAACGACGGCTTCCCGGTGCCCCGGGGCCAGGCACCCACCAGCTGCAGGCTCTGGCTCCTCAGCTCCCTGTTGTCCTTCTGCAGCTGCTCCGTCTGTTCCCTCAGCTGCTGGTTGTGAGCCGAGATCTCCTTCTGTGCCTGAATCAGGTCGTTGTAGGTCAGCGCCTTCACCCCCAGCTGCGGACACATGACAGCACAGGTGGGCTTTCACACAGGGCTGTGCGACGGCGGGCAAAGGGTGGGGAGAGGCCTCCCTGGGGCCAGAAAGGGGATGTGGGGTGGCGGCCGATGGCGGTCACAGAGAGCAGAGAGAGGTCTGACGGTCGCCTGCGGGAGGGGCACGAGCCCACGCCAGCGGCCCTGTGACCACACTCCCACGTTCCAGATACTGGAAAAGACCCTTCCAGATCTCCACTCCCTAGGCTGTGCCCTGGCCCCTGACCCGCCCACCCCTACCTCGTCCAGTTTCTGCTGGAAGAGCCTCTTGATCTCCTCCTTCTGGGCCTGGCAGTGGCCAAACAGCTGCTGCGCAGCGCCCAGCAGCCGGGCGTTCTTCTCCTACGGGGACGGAGCACGGTGACGGGAGGCCCCTCCCCGCCATGTCCCTTCCCACGGCGGGACACACCCCAGCCCAGAAGGCCGACGACCTTCAGCCCAATCTTAGTGGTTGAGAGCGTCGCTGCTCAGTGAGGAGCAACAGACACCCCACACCCTCTCCGGACCCCGTGGGGACAGGCGCCCAGGCCTGCGGAGACCCTCACTGCTCCTATGGCGCGCGAGCCCCCCCAGACTTGCGCCTCCGGGCCCAGGACACCTCGGCAGCTCTGGGGACCCAGGGGACAGAGCTGCCCCGTGAGGGCGCCCAGGGCAGGGCTCACCTTCTCCTGGTCCAGCAGCTGCTGCAGGCTGGCCTTGTACTGGGCGGTCTTGGTGTACGCCAAGAACTGCAAGTACTGAATCTTGAAGGATTCTGGGAGAAGCCAAGCGACACAGGTCACTGCAGATGTGACCCCCCTGGGCTCTTCGGAAACCGTTGGAGAAGGGCATGGCTGCTGGAGGTCACCTCCTGCCGTCAGGCCAGGGCCCTCGGTGCTCTCGGGAGCCCCTCAGGGCTCCTGGCCACCACCACCCGATCTCTTCCTCCCCACAAGACCACGTGGTCGTTACTGAGCCTGCGGCTTTCTAGGTAAATGCGGGCTACTGACGCTGGGCTGGGGGACCCGGCATCCCCCGAAGCACGGAAGGGCTTCCTTTCCCCTGATGTTCAGACACCCAGCAGGTCCACTGGCCCAGCACCGTGAGTGCATGCACCCTCTGCTCACCCCCCACAGGCCTTCTCCCACCCAGCACTGTAGATACGACTCAGGTTGTTCTTTGTTTGGGAGAATCCTGCGGCACCCTCGGCCCTGCCCCCTCGATGCCAGAAGCACTCCAGGCTGTCCAGACAGCCACGGACGTCCCCAGAAAAGGCCCCACACGCCCTGGGCAGGGCCCTGACAGACCTGAAGCCCAGGCGCCACCGAGCCTGGGCCCTGGGGAGCCCAGCGCGCTGTCCTATTATGGGTCAGGCTCCAGCTCACCTAGCAGCTTCTGCAGTGCGGGCGGGGTGGCTGCCAGCAGCGGCCGGTCAGGGGCGGGGGCGTGCCGCTGCACGCTGGGAGGTAGCTGATAGAACGGGCTATGAGGTGACTTGTACGCATCTGCGGGGAGACAGCACGTTCACGCGTCAGCGTGGGCTCTGTTCCATGGAGCCGCGGGTCTTTCTAAAGACACGACCGGACGCGGCTCCCAGAGTCCAAAGACATGAGCAGACACCACTGGGCACTTCCGGAAGCGCAGACGCGTCCCCTCGTAACTAAGAAATCCTGGCTCTTCGCTACAGCCCAGGCCGGCAGGATGCTGTACAGACAGGCCCAGGGACACCCCAGTGTGCCCTCGGGAGGGCTTGGAGCTCGGGCACCAAGCCACTCGGCACATGGCACTGTCACCATGGCCTGTGCCCCCGTCACCACAGCCCGTGCCCCTGCGGGGACTGGCTCACCCTGGGGCGAGGGCGCCGCCGTCTGCGACGAGGCCTGGCCGTGCAGGAGGTCCAGTGCGGTCTGGCTCTTCTTGGGCTTGCGCTCGGGGTTCGCAGTGCTCATTTTCTTGGGGCGCCCGCGCTTCCGGCCGGCCATCTTCCGCCCCTTCTTGTTCAGCTTCTTCTTCCGAGCCTTGGAAGGGGACGGCTTTTTGATGGCGGTCGCCCCAGCCTTCTCCTCCTCGGCACCGGAATCCTAGCGGATGGCGGGGTGGAGGGACGTCAGGGGCATGTGCTCCTGGGAGGTCCCAGGAGCCGCCCCCCGCAGAGCGCCGGGGGCCTGGGTGCAGGGGCGAGGCGAGCGCTCACCATGGGGGTGTCGGCGGGCACGGCGGCCTTGCTCTCGGGCACCTTGGTGGGAGTGGTCGTGTTGCTCTTGTTTTCTCGCTGCTGCCGGCGCCGAGCCGCCTCTTGTTCCTCCTGGAAAGCAAGCGCCAGGCGTGTCTGTGGACGCACAGGCTCGGCCGGGTCCCCCACGCAGGGGCAGGGCTCGAGGTGCGCCACCAGCACGGGCGGGGAGACAGAGGCAAGGAGGACCCTGAGAGCGCGTGTGGGCACATGCCCCGCCCCCCAATCTCTCAGGCAGACCGTGGGGCAGAGAAGCTGCCTGGCCGTCCTTTCTTGGGCACAGGGCGCGTGCGGGCTCTTGGCAGCACCGCCCTGAGAGGGGTGGCGGGCCGGCAGCTGCAGGGCTGAGGGCGCTGCGGCCTGAGCACGGTAGGAAGGGCACGGGGCCCCAGGCGGCAGAAGCCGGGTGTCGGAGAGGCTCTCCTGCACGTAGACTCATCTGAGTCTCCAGAAAGAACTCTCGGACAGGCATACCGAACAAATGAGCAGCGGCTACGAGGCCCCAGGGGGAGGGCGTGAGCCCTGGGAGAATGGGGGAGCTGGGCCGGCTTCCCCCCGCCCCCCAGAAGGCAGCTGCTCTGCCCTTGGACAGCGACTCGGGTCGGGACAGTGCAAGCGCCACTTGCCATCCTTCAGTACAAATCCCCACGTCAGCAAATCCCATTTCAGAGACTCGCACCCATTCCGCAGACGTGCACAAGAATCGTGGCCCAGCCGCAGTGGTTGAAGTCGGGCGAGTGCGTGCGGGCAGGGGTGACCCAGAGCCCGGCACAGACCTGCACATGCGGTGTGGCCACCCCCACAGGCAATGCACGCACACTGTTCAGGTGACGGGAAAACACAGACTTACCCTGAGTTTTGGATTTTTCAGACTAGAAAAATAGTTTTCAAGCTAAAAATACAAATAAGAAAAGAAAAATCTTATTAGAAGTCAGTCCCAACCCTCTTGGGATGAAAGCAATGTCGCGGACGCACGGACGGTGGGCGCTCTCGGGGGGCAGCACCGAGTCCCCCAGGCGGAGTTCTGCAGGGGCCACCCGGCTCTGGGACCCACCCGACTCCAGGCTCCCAGCGTGTGGGGCCCGCCGCTATTGCCAGCTGCCTGCGACAAGGTTCACCCCACACAAGAGCTGAGTCCATGGAGACTACTGCCCCCCCTCCCCCGGCCACGCGCGTGGGGCACTCACTATGGTGCGGTCAATGGTGTGCAGGTAGTAGGAGACCGGCTTCCCCGTCCAGGACACGGAGCCTTTCAGGGGCGAGAGCTCTACGACGCGCATGATGGTGCCGATGTCTGCGCAGAGTGGCTGTGGTCAGGGCGAGACCGGCGGGGGCCCCTCCGCCCGGCTTTGTGGGGACTCCCTCCCTCCTCACAGGAGACAGGCGGGAGGCCCAGGTGAGGTGCTCACACAGGTCCCGCTCCTCCGAGGGGCTTGTCCAGGGAAGATAGTGACAAGCCCCAAAGTGGGGTCGGAAAGCATGTGGAGAGTGACTGAAAAGCAACACGTCTTGTCCCAGGGGCCTGGGGTGCAGCCCGCCCTGTGCAGACAGCCACCGCCGTGGCAGACCTCTCCCGCCAGGGACACCTACCGGGCCACTCTGCCCCCAGGGGACACGGGGCAGGTCTGGGGACATCTCAACCAGGGCAGTCCTGGCACTGGGGGTGGGGGGAGCTTGGCCCCCGTGGTGCCCTGGACGCCCCCAGAGGATGGCCTGCCCTGACGTGAGCAGTGCGAGAGGACAGCCGCTACGCTGACACAAGTCAGATGCTGGAAATCACAGGTCTTAAATGCTTCAGCAGCCAAGCTCCTTACCGCTCAAGTTTCTGCTGTTTATTCTGAAGTTCAGAGGCGCAAAGGGCTTTGAGGACACGATTCTCCCACCTGAAACACAAACCCAGTTACTGCTGTTCATGGGGAGGCGCCTGCATGCACACAAAGGAAAGGGAGACAGTCGTCAGAGGAGCGAGGAGAAGCCGCATGAGAAGTGGGGACAGCGAATGCACGGACAGCAGGATGGAGCCCCACTCGGGGCCCATCGCCTCCTTCAAGGAAGAGCGATGCAAGGTGACGCCTTCCCAGTTTAACTCTGTCCCACCAGCTGCTCTCCTGCGACCATGTGCTCAAGGCCCCACAGTGCTGACCTGAGACCCAAAGGTCCCAGCCGGGGAGTCAGCCATCTGGGAGGACAAAGCAGGCAGGTGTGAGGACGGTGGCTGGCACCCCCCACCGCCTGCGTGCCTGTGCTACGTGTCCCACAACCAACGGCCGAGGCAAACCTAAAACCCCGCGCGACACGTAGCGGCTGGCCGCGTCAGTCAGGGCAGCCACACGGACTGCAGTCACCCGCAGGGTGCGGAGCTCTAAGGCGAAGACGACCCGCATTGGAACCCACAGGCTCATGAGTGAGTTCACGGTGCGTGCGCATAACAAACACTGTATGTGTTTATTACATGTGTTTATTACATGTGTTTATTACACATGCGCACTCCCGGAAGCCACGCTTCTCCATATGACAGGAAAAAAGGGCCAAACAGAGAAGTCAAGGAAAATAATAATGTTACATTTAAATTGGAAAAGTCCAGGGCCACCTGGGTGGCTCAGTGGGTTGAGCGTCTGATTTGATTCTGGCTGAGGTTATGATCCCACAGTTCATGGGAGGGAGCCCCTCATCAGGCTCTGCACTGACAGCACAGAGGCTGCTTGCGATTCTCTCTCTCTCTCTCTCTCTCTCTCTGCCCCTCCCCTGCTTGTGCACCCCCCCTCTCTCCTTCTATCAATCAATTGGAGAACTCCCTTTGCATCCCATTCAACAGAGTCACACAGATTCAGACGTGCACAAACACGCCAGCCACCATGACACCCAGACCAGGGAGCACCCAGGTGCTCCCCCAGCGGGAGTGGCTGGCTGCGCCAGGCCGCGAGGCCGCCAGGAGGCTGCATCTCGGCACACGGCCTTGACTCTCAGCTTGCCAAGGTTTAGAAAACACACACTCTTCCCTAGACGGCTCAGGCCAGACACAGTAGAGGCCCTCACGCCCACCAAAGCACAGCCGCACGTCTAGAAGCCTTCGAGGCACAAGGAAGACACGGCCCCACCCACACATCCTGAGAACAAGAGCCTGGGCTCCCAGGCCCCTCCTCGGCCTCCCCACAGCCATGCCGAGCAGCTCGAGTCAGTTCCAGACTCACACACAGCAAGGAGTGGAAGGCAGAGGCAGCCAGGTGGGGCTGGGCCCAAACAGAGGGAAATCCCAAGGAAAGCCAGAGAGGCTAGCCTGGATGGCCTGGCACCTTCACTGGTCGCAGGTCGGGCCAGCAGATAAATGGGGACGTCAGTTAAATGTGGGTTTCGGGCACAGAGTGAGCGACCCCTCAGCACAAGCCAGAACATCCCCGTGTGGAGAAGTCACTCTTCGTCTGAGCAAACGGGAACGTGGCCGCACACCCGCTCATCAGTCTGGCTGCCCACCCGGGGCCCATCGGCGGAAGGCCCCTCCCGGGGCCGACAGACGCTCACGAGGGCTCTGCAACCAGCGCCAGATCTACGGACAGACTGGGCGCGAGGGGACGACACCAGGCAGGGCTACAGGGAGTATGTTACCTTCCTTCATGTTCGCAAACCGCTCCTTCAGCTGGTGATCCACCTCAGGACCAAAGGCAAAGTTATTCACAAATATAACACTGCAAAATAATATTCCAGTTGAGTAAAACGAAGGCTCCATTCGCGCACGTGTACAGAGTGCCGGGTGCCGCCTCCACCAGCTTCCCTAGCCCGGGGCGGGGGGGGGGGGGAACGGGCCCGCGGGACAGGGTGGCTGAGCCCCGCTTGCTGTTAGCCTGACACCCAGGCTGCCTGCTTCTTTGGGAGAGGAGAGGTGGACACCTGCTGGTTGGGAGGGTGGTCCCTGGGGCTGAAATCCGACAGCACGGGTGTCCCTGGGGACAGAGGCACGAGGGAACTGACGCAGCGGGAGACCCATGTGCGCATCCCTGCCCCGTTCTCCCGTGTGCCCTGGCGCCAGACGCCCTGGGGCCCCCGGTGCAGAGACACCAAACGGGCGGTGGGGGAGGCCGCTGCCCCCACAGTGCCCGCGTGCCCCTGCGCTGCCCCTTCGTCCGCCCAGGCCCGGCTCTCGCCCACGAGAGGAACTCCAGACGGCTGCACTCTACGACCAGTATGCAAGGGCCCGTCTGAGCCCACACGTAAAACAGCTCCGTGCTCAGCTGTGTGGCCTCGTCTCCCACGTAAGGGCCTCCAGATAAAATCTACGCCACAGCGAGAACTGGGCACGGATGCCAAGACTGCGGACGGGGTGGGGGGGTTGCTTCCTCACTTGAATGTGACAGAAGACAGACAGGGCTGATGGCTGTCCTCTCGCTGCTCGATTTCAATCTTGACAGTTTAAAATAAAGTCCGGAAACCTGGGGCACCTCAGTGGCTCAGTCAGTGGAGGGTCTGACTTGGGCTCAGGTCATGATCTCACGGTTTGTGAGCTCGAGCCCCGCGCTGGGCTCTGTGCCGACAGCTCTGTCCCTTCTCTCTGTCCCTCCCTCGCTTGCACTCTCCCAAAAAATATTAAGGAAAAAAAAACCTCGGGAAACGGTCAGTGCACCCGGTGACAGAAGGGCCCCGGGGGGCCTGAGCAGGCCACAGAGAGACGGGCATTAAAGACGCAGAAGCAGCCCAGGGTGCCCTCCCCGCACCGCCACGGGGCAAAGACAGGGCAGACGGGGGCCCTTGGGCTGGGGCACAGGCGTCCTTGGGGGCTGAGGGACGGAGCCCTGATGAGAGAGCCAGGCGTGAGAAGCTCTGACAGAAGAAGGGGGCTCCGAAGACAGCCACCCTCTCACACCTCAGAAGCTGCTGGAAGCTCACTGAGGCCAGGAGAAGCAGAGGCAGATGCCCTAATGACAAAGGGGCTGCTGGGGAGGGGCGCCCCTGCCCGGAAGCAGAGCACCGGGGGCACGTCAGGGGGCGCCCTCCAGTCCCCAAGGCCTCTTCCTGCTCTCCCACAGGACAAGGAGAGGCACGGCCGGGGCAGGGAGGTGCCGCACTGGCCGTGAGCTCTCACATCGCCACGGTGGCCAGACGGGACCCCTTGGCCTGGATCCTGCTACGCGGCGCCCAGTGAGGTAGGGGTTCCTCCCCACTGGAGAGCCCCCAGACCCCTACAGGTGGGGACGCCCATGGGGTCAGCATGAGGCTGACAGGAAAAGAAGGAAGACCGGGGCGGGCAGGGGAGACCAGAGTGGACCCAGCTCAGATGGGGGCTTCTCGCAGGAGGGCCACACAGGGAGACGCTCTGGAAAGAACGGCCCCCAGCTTCTACCTGCCCCCAGGCTCAGACGCGGGGGCTCCAGGGCAGCAGGCGGTAAGCACGCCTGAAGGAAAGGCAGAGAGGGGCCACACTGCTGGGTCCCCCAGGTGGTGGCCACCGTTGGCGAGGCTGACTTGTCTCCAGAAAGCCCTGCAAGCCCAGAGCCAGGGGAAGGACTGCAGACCAGCACCAGGGCCGTGGCAGGTCGCACGGGAGGTGCAGGCAAGGCTACAGCGCCCCAGCCACACGGGACCGGCTGCTGCCCCACAGGGCCAGGGCCGTGCAGAGACAGCCTCACGCCCCGCGGGGGACAGGGGAGGGACAAGTGTGAGCCTGGGCCCGGCTCCCCGCCCGCCTGCTCTGCCACAGGCCAGGGCCCAGGAGAGCCACGGATCCTCCCCCGGGGCGCCCGCCCGGCCGGACCCTACCTTGTGTTGGCAATCCGCTCCCTCCACTCCTCCGAGAGGAAGTCGCCTCTCTCCAGCTGGAAGGAGAGAACAGGAGCAAGGTTGACTCGTGAGGCCTCACCGGGGGCCCCGCCCGCCCGGACAGGATGAGATGAGCGCGGCCACTGGAGTGCGGAGGACGTGAGGCTGGGGCGGCGGCTCCCGGGGCCACAGGACCACACGCGGTAGGTCACTGCGCAGCGGCCCCGAGCAGGGACGGGGCGCACACGTGAGAGCAAGGACGGTGGGCCAGAGGCTCCAGCCACGCCAGAGGGCACGCTGCAAAGTCATACAGAGCAGGCGGGGGGCGACCGAGAGGCCCGGCAGCTCCTGTCCCCGCCCAGCTGGCGATGCACTCGGGAAGCGCCCCAGGCAGGTCTCTCTGCCAGGGGACAGCATCCGCATGGCACACAGCAAGGGCGAGGCCCATGCAGGGGCGTCCTAGCGACCCCAGGCTGGGGCGGGCTTGTCCCTGTGCAGAGGCCCCCCCCGCCCCCCGTCTGCACCTCCCACACCGGCCCTCCCTGCTGCCCGGCTGGCAGACGGACGTGGGGACTTGGGGCGCCGGTCTGCCTGAGAGCACCCACATGTCCACAGCCATGGCGCTCCCCAAACCCGGAAGTCTAACTACGCTTCTTTAGGAAGACAGTCCTCACTGCTCCTCAGCCTTCGCCCGAGAGAACCCGTGACACGTGATCCCAGCAGCGCGACAGACTCAAAGGGCCAAACCCTGGAAACAACTCAAAACGCCCATCAGTGTGTCCACCACACCCAGGACAGTCCCTCAGCCTCGAGCAGGAGCGAGGTGCCCCCACCTGCTGTCCCGAGGACGGACCCCAAACACACGATGCCCAGGGAGGGAACCAGACACAAGAGGCCACGCGGGGTGTGAGTCCACGTGTGTGATGTGTCCAGAACAAGCTCCTCCACAGACGGGAAGGGGCTCGTGGGGTGGGGGTGCCTGCCCTCTCCTGCACCCCTACACGTGCTGTGTGGTGCCCAGGAGCTCCCATCCTTCTCGAGAAGACAGCAGCCCGATGGGGCACGGGGCTGCAGGCTCCTGGAAAGGGACAGAAGAAAGACCCTGAGCAGGGACAGTCCTGAGTGCTGCCGCGCCAGTGTGATGAGGCCGTGAGCAGGGGCAGGAGCCGCTGCTCGCAAGGGGAGATGCCCCCACCCCGGGATGGCCCGTGGTGCACGTGCCGTGACAGCGCACGGCCTGGGGATGGAGAGGGGGCGGCCACCCTAACATGCTCTGGCACCGTGGGGGGCCCACACCCATCGTCCTGTCTCTGGACCCCTTCCCCACCTGTGGAAACTTCTTGAATCTGCACTCTCGCTGACAGTCCTGCCAGGCCTCACAACTGACTCAAGTCCCAAGTGCTCACTGTCCTGTGCAAGACAGAGCCCGCACGACGGGCCTGACACCTCCCTCCCCAGAGGCCGGCTCACCAGGCTGGCCCGCGGCAGCGGCATCTGGAACTGGACTCCGGGGCGCCCGCCACCCTCGCCGGCCGGGGGCCCGTGTCCCAGAGCTGTCCGTGGAGCCACGAGGTTCGTGCTAAGGACCCCCTCCCCTCCTGGGGTCTGGGGTCTCCACCCTAGCCGGGCAGAGGGGCTGCTAAGCGACCCCCGGTAGGAACCTGGGCGCTGGGTCTCCACGCCCCCCTGAAGACCACCCCTCACACGCGGTCACGTGTCGTTTTGGGGGGATCAGGTGTGTCCTGGGGGACACTCTGGGAGACGATCCTGGAAGCTTGGCCTGGAGGCCCCACCCCCCATGCCTTTGCCCTGAGATCATTTTGCCTCCTTTTCTCTGTATCCACCATGGCCTTGGGGAGACTGCTGAGCCCTGGGGTCCTCCCGGCACACCCAGCCTCGGCGGGGGGGGGGTTCTGGGAACTGACAGGGGCCTTCAGATGCCTCTTGCTGTGGCCAGGCCCCTGTCCTTGGAGGCTGGCTCACCGTCCACAGCACCACGTGAGCTGCAGCTTCCCGTCGGAAGCAGGGAAGCAGCCAGCATTCCAGGCTCTTCCCACCCAGCCCCCGCAGCCCTGCTCCAGGCACGGGCAGGCTGTGACCATCCATGGACAGTGACAGAGGGCAGTGACTGGCTGAGTCAGCCGTGCTGCTGGGGCCATCACTCTGGAGCTAACAGACGTCAGAAAGACATGCACGGCCTTCCCGTGTCCCTGCCCGGGGGACCCCGAGACCTCCTTCCACAAAGAAACGGGAAGACACGCGAGAGAGCCCCAGTGTGCACAGGTGCGGAGGGTTTCTGCCCCCACGACCACCTGTCCCCTCCCCTCCTGGAACCACTGATCCATGGTGGCCCGGGCCAGCCCTGCCCAGGCATCGTGCTCTCCAGGCAGAGGAGAAGGGCTCGCCTCCAAGAACAGAGATCTGGCTCATCCTCACCGGAGGTTAGTTAGGTGGCCCTGCATCTTCTGTCACTCTGTGTTTTTTAACCTGCCCAGGGGCAGCCAAGCCCACAGACGGACGCGGCGGGACCACCAGTGGATCAACACAGACCACGACCAGAGAAGGGGTGAACCCAGCACGGGGCTCCGGCCTCCCCGAGGCCCACACGGCTCTGCCCACCAGCAGCACCAGGCCGTCCTGACATGGACAGGCCCGGACAGGCGGCTGGTACCCAGAGGGAGGGCCTGCACACTTCCTGGAGAGGCACCTGCACAGTCCACAAAGACACTGGCACCTTCCCCACGTGGCACTTCCACGGGGCCACAGCCACCCCAGGCACCAGGCTTGACACATAACACCTGCCGTGTGCCAGGCCCACTACCAGGCGCCAACAGCAGGTGGGTCTCATCGTGAACAGCATGGCTGCTGGGGGCACCCTAACGTGAGACAGACACGCAGACGGGAGCCAAGCAGGAGGGAAATGGGGGTTCTGACAGAGGAGGTACGTGGGGGGGTCAGAGGGGCCTGGGAACTGCTGGGCTGCAGGATGGGGGTGGGGACGGGGGCAGGGGGTGGGGGGG
>NW_027529446.1:1359807-1380389 GCF_008692635.1 Crocuta crocuta | reverse complement strand
GGGCTGGCAGGGTGAACCCTGGCTGGGCAGCGCCTCTGCAGTGGCCGCACAGGGATCCATGGCCTGGAGAAGCAGGCTCGGGCCTGGAGAAGCATGCTAGGCTATTTTTAGACTCTGTTGGCTTTGTTTCCTCTCCAGTCCTTAAGTAACAGAAGCAGGGCTCCGTCCACCAAGCAGGACGCCTGGTCAAAGCCACAGCAAGCTGGCGGGCCGGCCTCACCAGGTCCAGGACACAAGTTCCCGCCGGATCTGGGCGCCCACGGTCAGCACAGCTTCACCACGCCCTGCCGGAGCCGGCAACAGAACGCCAGGGGCCCGGCCAGCTGCTCGCCACACCCCCACTGCCAAGGCCGTGCCCAAGTGTCCTTCCAGCCAAGTCCTGGGGCCCCAGCAGGGCTGACGAGCACAGTGCAACGAGAGCCCCCCGCGCGTGCCTCTGTCACACCGCCAACTCTGGACGGGGCAGGAGGAGCAGAGGCCCGCGTGGGGTGCACAGCGCCCCAGCCTCCCCCCTGCCTTTCGCTCCAGCCGTCAGAAACACACCAGACGCTAAACCCAGGCTCCAAATGGAGGCTGGAGGCTGTGCACGGATCACACGAGCTGTCTCTGGCAGAGCTCAGACCTTTCACACGGTGGGCCGCCGCCGTTCAGTAGGAAGTGCTTAAAAACCCGAAAACCTGAGGCACCTGGTAGCTCAGTCGAATGAGCATCTGACTCTCGGGTTTTGGCTCATGATCCCAGGGTTGTGGCATCAAATCCCATGTCAGGCTCCGCACTGAGCTTGGAGCCTGCTTAAGATGCTCTCTCCCTCTGCCCTTCTCACCTCTCCCCTGTTTGTACTCTAAGCTAAAATTTTAAAAAATAAAAATAAAACAAAATTTGATAACCTGTATTTCAGAAAGTCACGAAGTCTTAAGAAAACAGTAAGCCATTTGGGAACACAGCCAGCATGACAGCAGACACAGGGGGGTGCGTGGGAAGAAGTTTCCTGGAAACAAACCAACTGGACTCGCCGCGCACTTGGCCCAGACAGGAGACACCAGGGAGCCTCAGATGCGGGGCCACCGGAGAAAGGCCGGACCGCTCGCCTTTCATGGAGCGTGGAGAATTCTACAAGAAATCCTAACAGGAGACAGGACGGGCGGTCCAGGCCCACAGGAAGCAGAGGGGGTGCCTCCTGGCTATGAGGCCGGCCTCACCCTGACACCAGAAAGGAGGACGCTCCCTGGGAAGGAAAACGGGGCGCTCTCTCTCAAGAACACGGGCACGCACACCCTCAACGACACCGGAGTGCCCCGGAAGTCCGACAGCGTGTGGAAAGGACCCACCTGGCGGGAGGGCTAGCTCAGCGTCCAAGCTCACCACCTCAACGGGCCAAAGAAAGATCCCAGGCTCACGCCGACACGCACGAAGGGCATCTAACAAACCCGGACACCCACCCGTGGTGAAGATTCTCAGCAAAACAAGGCAGAGAGAACTGCGTCAACTCGGTAACGGGCACCCACGGAGCTCCTGCCGATGCACTCGGTTCGTGCGGTGAGGAGCCCGCAGCTTCCCGGCACCATCGGGGCCAGGCCAGGGGCCCCTCTCTGCGCGACAGCGCCCTGCACCATCCGCCACCCTGCTGGCGCGCACAGCAAGGCGAGAAACGCAAAGAACGCAGACTGAGGAGGAAGGCGTAAAATTGCCTTTGTTCACAGACAACAGGATGGAAAGAATCCAGAAAACAAACCAACAAGCGAACCCGGAACTAAGGAGCCATGTGGCCACAGTCATGGAGTAAAGGTATTACCGTCTGTGAGCACCACACACACAAGTCACCTGCTTTCCCATCAACCGGCAACGAGCCGGTGGAACTGGGGGTTACAAGGACGAGACCTTTACACAGGCGCCAGGACAGACAGACAGATTCAGGCGCAACCGTAACGGGACGTGCACGAGACCCACACGAGGCTCGGTACAAACCCTGGTACAGAGTCAACGGGTAACTCGACAGGCGGACAGAGGCCCCGTGTGGGGCAGGAAGGCTCAGGGCCGTCGAGACGCCGGTTCTTCCCGCCCCGACCTGCAGATGCCACCGATCCCCTGCGCCCTGTGTGCTGTGACGGACACCTGCGGACGTACTCTCAAGTTCACCGGGACAGGCACGGACAAGAACCAAGGCAGAGGACGGGTGGACGCTGCCCGAGCCAAGACTCGCCACAGAGCCGTGGGGCGCAGACAGCGTGGGCTGGTGAGGGAGACGGACAGTGGGACAAGACAGACGGCTCAGAAATACTCAGCTGACGAGCCTCAGAGCTGCTCGGGCAGAGCCTCAGGGTGAGGGCGGCCTGCAACAACGAGACCAGGGAAAGAGTCCGGGCGCCCACCTCACAGGCTCACAGCTCTACACGTCAAACACAGAACACGAGGGTCCCAGGAGGTACTGACGAGCAAGCGTGGGTGACCCTGGGTTCGGCAGCGGCTTCCATGCGCTGGAGCAGAGGCGCGACCCACGGAAGCAGCAGCTGTCAGGCTATCCTGAGGAGGCAGTAGCCTCCCTCCCACATGTACCCCGCACCCCACAGACCCCAGCCTGTCCTCACGTGACCCAGCCCGGTTTCCTAACGCGAGCAGGAAAGTCAGGTCCAGCTCAAGGTTCACACCCCATGATGGCACGCTCGGGGCTGGCGACTGCGGAGAGGGGAACAAGGGAACACTTGTAAGAAATCTCCAGAAGGGAAGAGCCACAGGGCCCACCGCAGAACCATGTGGAACCTCAGTGATCCGGGCCTCAGCCTCTAGCTTCCTGCAGGCAATGATCAGAGACGAGAGAGGGGTTTGAAGACACTGTTTAGACACACACATCCCGTGCGACAGCCCCGCAGCAGCACCGCATCTGCAGCCACAGAGTGCACGGGACAGGTCGTGGGCCCAGACACATGTTCTTTTTTTTTTTTTCTTTTCTTTTCTTTTCCAGACACATGTTCTGAGACGCAACGCAGATACGCTGGGCAGGAGCGGACAGAGGCTGGGGCCTCCAACCTGGCCAAGGGACCTGGGCATGGAGAGGCAAGGCCACACAATGCAGGCCGAGGGGCGGCAGCCAGGAAAGCCAGGGGTGCACCCGCCCTGCACTGGCCTCACCAGGAGGGACTCACGGGCGGGGCCACGTACTGCCACAGAGGCAAGGAGGGGCCACAGGGCCGGCCAGTGGACATGGGAAGAGGCCGCTCCGCCCACACCACACCGCCAGCGTTCAGACATGTGTGAAACGGCGAGGAGGGCTCCATGGGACGCCGCCAGGTGCCTGGACACATGCGTGACGCTGTCCAGCTGACAACAGGGAGAGGAGAGCTGCCCCTGCTCAGCGCGCACAGGAGCCGCAGCCCCTGGTGGCCCGGGAAGAGGAGAAGAGACCAGAAAGGGCGGAGGTGCTCCCGTGATGCCCCACGTCCCACGCAGGGCATCCCCAGGAGAGAAGAGGAACGGCGGGTCAGGGGAGGGGGATGAGGCGCAGAGGCAGAGCTGGGCCGTTGGCCGCGGGGCGTGGAGCGATGGGCACTCACTGTGTATTCTGCATGCTTTTTTCCGTACCATTTCATCCACTTCCTGAACTCTCGGTCCATGGTCTGCAAGGGAACGGCCACAGCCATCAGCGGCTCCCCGCAGCCCCTGCCTACCCAGCCCCGTGGCGCAAGCTGGGGCTGCTTGTGGGCCAGCCCGCAACACAACCCCAGGACAGACCGGGGCCTGCAGAGTCCCCGTGTCCCGGCCACCCGCTCTAAAGGGGTTTTGAGGGCGCAGGTACTGCCCCCACCCCGCTGGCCCCTCCCCAGGCAGAGGCCTCTCTGGGGAAGCATCCAGGGTGGGGCCCAGATACCCAGAGACCCAGCCCACTCTGTCCTTCCCTCTCCTGCCCCACAGGTCACAGCTAACAAGGGCTGGACCCCGAGTCCCACTCCAGGGCCGCTCACCTCCGCGTACTTGGCTGGGATGTCGGCTTTCTCCACTCCATAGTGATGTTTGCAATTGGTGGCCGCGGCGACCTGCAGGACGACCTGGCCCACTCCTTCAGAGAGAGAGAGGGTGGGGGAGGGAGAGGGAGGGAGAGGGGGAGAGAAGGAGGGTGATGGAAGGAGAGAGAGAGAGGAAGAAGGGGAAGGGGAGGGGGAGGGGGAGAGGGAGATGCCATCAACCCCTGGGACAGAGGCGCGCCCTATCCATGGTGCTGGCCGTGGGGGGTCAACAGGCAGAGGCCACAGGCTCTCGCAGGTCACTGAGACATGGCAGGGACCCAGACCACTGCCTCACGCAGCCAACGCCCCACAGCTCCCGCGTTCAGGACTCTGTCCTCGGTCCACGAGACCCAGGTGTGGACACTGCTCCACGAGACAAGGGAGCACTCCCCAAGGCTCCCACCACCCTAACCCACCCCCATCAGCACCGCAGATCGGCACCGCTGGCCACACCAGCAATCGTGGAGGGCACCTGCGCAGGGCAGCGGCTGGGCTCCAATGCGGGACCTCAGGGAGCAGGCCCCGCACACCAGCGACAGGGTCTCCAGGCCGTGTGTCCCAGCCAGGGGGCTGCACACACCACAGGCCCCATCATCCAGAGCACCGGAGGCCGCGTGCAGGCGCTACGGCACCAGAAAGCTTCTTCAACAACCTCTCCTCCTCTGTGGGGCAGTTTTGCATTTCAAATAACGTGTTGGGAGCCCTTGAGTTTCCATTTTAAACAGAATATATTCAAATAAAAACAAGCAGACTGGGCATCTGGCTGGCTCAGTCAGTGGGGCATACAACTCTTGATTTCTGGGTCATGAGTTCGAGCCCCATGTTGGGCATAGAGATTAAAAAATAAAAAAATCTTCAAAAAAAAAAAAACAAGAAGAAAAACTGCATGCTACTTAGAGACAAAGGTAAACACCAGGGCCCACGGCGAGAGGACGGGAGGGTCAGGGTCAGGGACAGAGGGAAGGTAGGCGTGAGGGGCGGGGCGAGCGCTTTTCTAAACTCCCAGACCTCTCAGCGCACGGAGGTGAGTTAACTGACTTTTGAAGTACGTGCGTCCTTATCACAACACAATTGGATCGTATGCTTGAAAAGTCTCAAACTAATGACGTCGAAAAGCTGTCCTCATCCACGCCTTGGACCCTTTTCCAGGCACCGAGGCCAGTTTGGGACGGGCCTTTCGAGTCTGCAGCACAAGGCTGTCACCTCAAAACAGGGTCCGTCCGGGTGGCAGAGCCGCCGAGGGCTGCTGGACACCATGCCAGCAGCCCTGGCGTCTCGGTGTGTCCTCCGAGAGTCAGGCAATCACACAGACACCTGCTAGGCCCCGCCCAAAGGAGCCCCCACTCCACCACTGCCCTTATGTGGGGGGCGGGGGCAAGGGCGGGCCTTCAGTGGTCACTGGGTCACCTCTGAACCTAGAAGGGGGAGCACGCGCCAGGCACAAGAGCGAGTCCCGCAGCTCCGGGAGGGACCCCTGGGAGCACGAGGGGGCACAGGCTGGCTGCTGGGGGTGGGAGGGGGTTGCCATGAGGGGCTGTTGGCAGCAGGGGCAGCAACCGAGCCACCCGCTGGACCTCTGGGGGCCAGGGAGGCGGGCGTGCTTCTCACAGGACTGACCGCACTCACCGCTGCCCAAGTCCACAAATAGGTCGTCCTCCGTCATCTTGATCTCGTCAATCATCTGCGCGACCAAGTCAAAGGAGGTCTCCCCGTAAACCTCCGGGGAGAAGGGCTCGTAGTTGTTGAGCTTCTCAGGGTCCGTCACCGAATGGTTGTACACCTGCTGCAGGATGTGCCGCAGGAGCCCGTTGGACGGCCGGGTGTTCAGTTTCATGGGCTGAGTGGTCCCCTTCCACTAGGTTGGCAAAGGAAGCACATCACGCGAGTGACCCTCTACCCAGCACCGTGTACTCTGCCCGAGCCGGCTGAGGGCGCCCGTGCGCGTGGGACGTCCCGTGTGCACCCCTCACTAGAGGACCTAGGTCGTCGGCTGTGTCGGCTCTGCAGCCCTGGCCTCAGAACTGCGCCCTTACCTGAGAGCCCATCTGGGCAAAGAAATGGGCCGAGAGCCATGAATAGAGCTGGCGTTTTGTGGGCCCCTGTTAGGGCCCCCCGGCCTCAACCTCTGCCTCAGGGATCAGAACTGGACCTGCACCCCGTTTAGCTCGTGCTGGGCCGAAGGGGGAGTTGGTCCTCTGACCGCTCACAGTCCACCCCCTTCCCATGCGCAGCAGCCACCCTGCAGCCATGACTGGGGCACTGACCATCCCCGAGGGTCTTCCCAGCGGGGGGTGGGAGGGGCACACAGCTGACCCCAAAAAAACCTCTATGAGCCCCAGTCCCTTGCACAGGAGGCCCGATGCCTGACCACGCTTGCCTGACTCAGCACCCCAGCCCCTGTCACCATTACTAACGGGGACGACTGCCCTGTTCCAGGCCCCGGTGCCGCAGGCCCGTCAGCCCGCCACAGCCTCCCCAGGAGCAAGGCACCTGCCAGAGAGCCCCACACACACCAAGAGCCCACACCGTGTGGACAGCAGAACAGCCCCTCGGCAACGGGAGTGATGTGCTCTTTGGAACTGCTTAAGCGGCCTGGCCCGGCCCCACTGTCCCTGCTCCTTGCAAGGCAAGGCCTCCCCAGGCCCCAGCAAGGTGGCTCAGGGAGGTGAGGGCAGAGCCCCAGGCCTCTCCACAATCAGAATGTCCCAGAAGGATGGGGAAATGCTCACAACAGTGCTGGCTGAGGGGCAGGCACAGCCCCAGGAGGCCTCTAAGCGTGCCCGCCTGGCATCAACCACGGGGATGGGGCACCGGTGGGAAGGTACACATGCGCTTGCAAGCCCGGGGATGACCGCATGGCACGCAGGGCACGAGGACCTGAGGATGCACCCCACTCCCAACGGCAGCTCCCCAGCCCCACGCCACACACTTGAGCCCCTGCGGGGGTCCCTCAAGGAACCCCACGCTCCAGGAGGCCTGCAGGGGTCTAGGCTGCCCATTGTTAACACCCCCAGGATGTGTGAAAGGCGGCGGGCTTGTGCACCCCGCACGGGCCCAGGCACGGATCGGGCTAAGTGGAGGGCAGGGGCCGCCTACCAGCTGGTGGATGCTGTCGATGGCGCGGTTGTACTTGTCACAGAGCCTCTGCATGCTTTCGAAGCTGAAAGGCAAGGGAAAGGCGCCAGTCACCGCAGAGCTCAGAACGAGCCAGGGGGGCCTGGCCAGCCTCTCAGGAGGGACGGCCCACAGACAGGCAGAGCCAGCTCTCCCCTGGTGAAAAAGTAGAGGTCATGGGACACCCAGAACCACACATGGGGAATAAGGCCGAGCCAAGACTCTGGGGCCAAGGCAGTCTTTGGCTATGTGTCATGTGCTCAGGGCGGCCTGCAGAGGCCATGGCTCACAGGTCAAATCCAAGGTCAACGGCATACCCAGCAGGTGTTAGGAGAGAAGAGGAGTGGAGTGGGCGGGACCTAGGCTGGCCCTCCTTCCCCAGGGGCGGGCTGGACGGAAGTCCCATCTGCTCCCACAGCGTGTGCACGGGCCTCACAGGGTCTTCCTTCCCTGGCTGGAGACAGCCTCCATCTCAGCCCTAATCTGATGGGTCTGGGAACCACCTAGTGGCAGCAAGGGCCCCCAGGCTCTCCTGGGCACCGCCCCACACCTGCCTCTGCAGAAAGTTTCCACACTTTCTGGGGCGCCTGGGTGGCTCAGTTGGTTAAGTGTCCAACTTCGGCTCAGGTCATGCTCTCACGGTTCGTGGGTTTGAGCCCCATGTCAGGCTCTGTGCTGACAGCTCAGAGCCTGGAGCCTGTTTCAGATTCTGTGTCTCCCTCTCTTTCTGACCCTCCCCTGCTCACGCTGTCTCTGTGTGTGTCTCTCTCTCTCTCTCTCTCTCTCTCTCTCTCTCTCTCAGAAATAAATAAAACATTAAAAAAAAAGTTTCCACACTTCCAAAGATGTAGGTAGCACGTGTTAGATGCCTAAGGACAGCCTGGCTGGGAGTTTTTCAGTGAGACTAGATTCTCCTAAACCTCACAATTTTTATTTCAAGTATGACATTCAATGAAATCCTGTACCCAGGAGCCTCCCCCACCCCCCACCCAAGGCTGACTCTGCCTCCAGGGGACACTGCCTGACTTCTGCGGACACTCTGGGGCACTTCTGGCATCGATAAGGTAGGGCCAGGGACGCCGCTCAGCCTGTGACAGGGCCCGGTAGGCCCCACAGAGAATGAGACCCGCCTGGTGTCAGCAGCGCAGAGGGGATGTGCTCCAAGGGTCTGCGCAAACTCGAGGGGAGTCAGCAGGGCGGGGGAGGGGGCAGGCTCTTCCTACAACACCCACAAATTCACACAGCAGCAAGGCAGCTTCCCCCGGAGCGGGACACCAGGAGCCCGGGAGAGGCCCCTCCACACCTGGGCCACGGGAAGCAATGACCGTGCCATGTGCGCCCCAAGCCGCCTGCCCCACAGCCCCCTGCATCCTCACCGCCAGCCCTCCCCTCACCCACAGCCCTAGATTTACCCCAAGAGCTCCTGCACCTTCCCTTTACAACAGAAGTAAAGGGATTCAACTCAGGGGCTCCCCCAGGGCAAGTTCAAGGTCACCAGCAGGGCAGACCCCTGGAAAAGAGAGGGATGCTCAGAGCAAGAGAGAACAGAAGACACTACCAAGGCTCGAAAGACCCTCACAAAGGACAGTGACAACTGCAGGGCCACTGCCACGCGGTCGGGAACCCAACAGGAGAAGTGGGCTCTGCCACACTTCCCGGGTACGAGCCACCTGCACAGGACAGACACAGGCGGTGCAGGGGGGTCAGCCATCTCCCCGGCTAAGCGCCAGGCAGCCAGGGTCACAAGGAACCGGGGCCTGGCAAGCCAGGGCCACAGCAGGGCAGCGCCCTCAGCGCCCAGCATGAGTGACCTCCTTCACCCCAATCTGCAAACTGAAAGATCCAAGACCTCTAGCCCCCGCTTCCTCACGCAGCCCTCGGAAAAGCACAACTGCACCACTTTGTAGTTTTATTCCCATGTATTTCCCTCACACTCGCAGCTGTGATCCGCACAAGCCTCCAACTACCCTGGAGGAGGCCTGTCCCGGGGTTTTGGGGGGGAGTGGGTGGGGGGAACGAGCAAACGGTGGCCCTGCCGTCACCGTGCTTGACGGGACAACGAGGGCCTCCCACCAAGCCCCTGACCCCGCCGTCCCGTGGGTCCCTCGGCCGGATTCCCCAGACTGGCCCCCCAGCATCCACTCCTAGTCTTTCCTCAGCCCCCTGAACATGGAAGGGAAAACATCTTGTAGGAAAACCACCCTTCAAAACTCAGGCCGGGCACAGAGCAATCGGCTCGTTTTTAACGGCGTGCTTCACTAGCCAAATGACTTCTGTGCAAGGGTCAGCGCCCACCCGCACCCCTGCCCTGGGCTCAGAAGGGGCGTGCGCCAGGCCTTGGCTGGGCCCCTGCTGCCAGAGGCACACAGCTCCAGAGCCCAGGGCCTGTGCGCTCGGGACCAGGGCGGGGGTAGCCCGGCCCCCTTCCTTCCTTCTCAAATGCGTGCAGACCAGGGAACGGGGTATGGGGTCAGGGCTGGCTCAGGCTGGAAGCCCCTCAAACGCAAGAGTGAGGCCAGGTCAAGGACAGCTGGGTGCCAGGCCCCGTGAGGGGCTTCGGGGCTCCTCCAGGTGGAGCGATGGTCCCCATGATGACACAGTCCTCTGGGCTGACTGAGGGCCGGTTTCAGGCCTGCCCAGAGCTAAAATAGCAGGAGGGCGGAAGAAGAGGAGGCAGGCATTCCAGAGCCAGCCTCGCCCTTCCCCACCCACAGGACTCTCCTGTCCGGATGTGCCTCCGGAAGTGCCTGCGGGGAGCTGCTAGAAGCTGCTAGAAGCTGCCAGTGGGCAAACCCTAGAGGCCCTGCCTGGAGCCGGCCGGCGCCCAAGGCCGGGGAGGCCAGTGCGCGGCTCCCAGGCGGGTGTGGTGGTGGGCACGGTGGCGGGCACAGAAAGCAGCACCTGCCAATTGGGGCCACTCCGCACACAGCGGGCGCAGCTCCTTCCCAACCACGTCCACGTCCACGTCCGCGTCCTCATCCTCACGCGGACGGCCCTGCCGACGACACCTGATCAACGTTTCCTACCAACATAACCGCACGGCAGCGCCAGGCAGCCCTCACGGGAAGTCTGATGGGAAAAGAGCGGGTCGCAGGCTGTGAGCTGAGCTGGNTCACCTTTTGGTATCATAGTCGATTAAAACGTAGTTCTCCATAGCAAGCTTGAGGTCTGGGATCTCTTCACAGACCCACCTGAAACAAGTGCAGAAACAGTGGAGGAAACGGTCACTGATGCTCTATTTCTACTCTCAACAGTCTTAACCGCGGTTTACTCCCCAATACTTAACGTGAAAACAAAAACAAATCCTCATTACCCAACTCAAAATGCACAAGGGAGGCAATACTTCAACATATCGTGTAACGTTTAGTACGAACTTGTGGCCTACATGGCATACATGGGTTCAGTCAATGTCGCCTACCGGGGCCTAAATGGGCCTGCACATGACAGAGCCTGGAAGTCTACCTGCTCAAGTCAGAGAGCTTGAAAAGCAGCCAGTGGACTGGGGATTAAAGGCAACTATTTTTTTTAAGTTTATTTATTTTGAGAGAGAATGAGCGGGGTAGGGGCAGGGACAGAGAGAGAGGGGGAGAGAGAGAATCCCAAGCAGGCTCTGCGCTGTTAGTGCAGAGCCAGAGGCAGGGCTTGAACTTGTGAACCGTGAGATCATGACCTGAGCAGAAATCAAGGGTCAGACTAAGCCACCCAGAGGCCCCTAAAGGCAACTACTATTTCACAAATTAACTGATCCCAAGACAAGGGGGCTTCTCCAGCAAACAGGGTGCAGGAAACAAAGAGACAGAGGGGAGCCTCCGGATTAAACACCAACGAATCCTAAGGTATGTCTGTTGTCAAATCCTGATGCAATCTTGACAAAAGTCACGGGAGGAGTCCCTGCTGTCGATCTTAGAAAATACGGGACATTGTGATTTCACAATTTAGATGAAATGAGCAAATTCCTTGAAACACAAAACTAGCCAAGACCTGACATGTTTAAGAACAAGTAACACTAACGAGGCTGGCATCACCCCGGTACCAAAAGCAGAGGGAGACAAAGTCTCATAAAGCAAACTCCGTGTAAAAAGGAAACCTACAGGCCCACTTCCCTCATGAACACAGATGCAAAACTCCACTACAAGTATCGGCCAACAAGTCAGCAAGTCAGCTCAGTCAGGGGCTTCACCGCAGGAATCGTTAACAGGATGGGGCGCCTGGGGGCCTGTCAGCTGAGCACCCGACTCCTGATTTCAGCTCAGGTCATGATCTCAGGGTCGTGGGCTCCAGCCCCGAATCAGGCTCCACGCTAAGCATGGAGCCTGCTTGGGATATTCTCTCTCCCTATCTCTCCCCCACCCTCCCTTCCTCCATCCCACCCCACCCCCAAAAAAGAATATTACGATCATCTCAACAGATGTGGAAAACACTCGAGACAAAACTCAATCCTCACGCACATAAAACCCTGGGGAAGCAAAAGGAGAGACGAGGTGTGCGGTGAGGACTGCCGGCAAGCTGGGGGCTCCTTGCCAGCTCTGCTCCGCAGGGACAGGGGTCTCCTGGAGGAGGGAGGGCCACTCTGTCCTGTCCACTGTGTCCCTGTGTCATCGAGCCAGACTCCCTCACCTGAACAAGCAGCAGCCACTGAGTCCGATCAGCAGTTTCCTTCATGGTGCTGCCCCCCGGACCCCAACACACACACACACACACACACACACACACACACACACACACAGCGGCACTCCCACCCCAGACCTCCGGGGCCCCTCCCCACAAGACCCCTTCAAGCTCAGAGTCCCACCGCCGAGCATCAGCTTACCCGTGCTCTCTCAGACCCAAGGAGCACCTCTTTACGTGAAGTCTGTTCGGCAGCACACCTGGTTTATGTCAGGAGACCCGAGGGCACGGGAAGGTGTGCACCCTGCAGTGGCCGCCAGACCCGTGATGCGAGACAGAGAACGGCGGCAGGGCAGGCACAGGCGAAGGGCACTTCCCTTCAATACCCCACACACAGACCCTGGCCGGCACCGCAGCAGGCGAGGTAAATGAACAGTACAAAAACTAGAAAAGCAACAACAAAGTGTCTCTATTCACAGGCACACAATTTAAGACAGGCTAGCCTAAGGAATTTACACAGGAGCTTCTAGAACTCAGGTGGATTGACCAAGGTCACAAGAAATGGAAGAGAAAAATGAACTATATTTGCGTATATACCACCAACAAAGGATTTTGAAACCAATTTTTAAATGCCATTTAAAATCACGGTAAAACCTAAATAAATACCTGGGAATAATTGTTTCCTAACTTTTACTTATTCATTTTGAGAGAAAGAAGGTGAACTCATGAGCAGGGGAGGGGCAGAGAGCGAGCGAGCACGGGTCAGGAGGGGTAGAGAGACAGGGGGAGGGAAAATCTCAAGCAGGCTCCAAGCTGCCAGCACAGACCCTGACGTGGGGCTGGAACTCACAACCATGACCTGAGCCGAAATCAAGAGTTGGCCACTCACCTGACTGAGCCGCCCAGGCGCTGACCTAGGAATAATTCTAACAAAAGATCTGTGAGACCTCTACACTGAAAACTATAAAACACTGCTGAGCAAAAAGTAAAGACAAAAAAAAGGGAAACTCTGCTCATAGAAAACTCAACGTTGTTAAAATGGCCCTTCCCCCAGAACTGAACTGCCGACTCAAAGTCGTTCCTAGCGCAAGCCCAGCAGGCTCTCGGAGAAGCAGACAACCTGACTGTAAAACTGACATACGGGGCACCTGGGCGGCTCGGTCAGTGAAGCGTGCAACCCTGGACTTTGGCTCAGGTCACGACCTCCCGATTCGTGGGTTCGAGCCCCATGTCAAGCTCTGTGCTGACAGCCTGGAGCCTGCCTCGGATCCTCTCTCCCTCCCTTTCTCTCTCTGCCCCCACCTTGCTTGCATGTTCTCTCTCTCTCTCAAAATAAATAAACGTAAAAAAATATTGACACACTAAAGACTTCCTCTAGTCAAGATGCCATTAAAACCACAAGCAGCTGCACTATGTGTAACAAAGTATCTCATGAGGCACTCACAGCCAGAGTATGTCAAGAATTCTCACAACTCAGCAAGGATAAGACAACTCAATCTCAAGAAACAGCACTGCGGCGCCTGGGGGCTCCGTCCAGTCCGTTAGGCATCCGACTCCGGCTCAGGTCATGATCTCACAGTTCGAGGGCTTAAGCCCTTAAGCCCCTCGTCGGGCTCCGTGCTGACACCTCAGAGCCAGGAACCCGCTTTGGATTCTGTGTCTCCCTGTCTCTGTCTCTCCAATGAAAGAAACCAGAGCTCCCAGAGACGCTGCTGACTCGAAGGTTTGGAACATGGGAGATTCAAGGCGACCCTGGAGCACCTGTGGTCCCAGGGGGCAAGGACGTGC
Source organism: Crocuta crocuta (assembly GCF_008692635.1). NCBI lineage: Eukaryota > Metazoa > Chordata > Mammalia > Carnivora > Hyaenidae > Crocuta > Crocuta crocuta. Next base: position 1,366,881 of record NW_027529446.1, on the reverse strand, counting down.
TCAGGAAGGCAGGAGGCGCCAAAGGGACACGGAACAAGCGGAGAGAGCCCGCGACGGCCAGCACGGGAACAGTCTGAAAAACAAGACTAGGAACAGCCTTGGTGCATCGTAGCTCATGGGATGAAACACGAAAACAGAGGTGTTCCAATTAATAGCTGTGGAGAGAAGGAGGAACTGTCACCATCGGACCTCACCGCTAAGCAGTGGGGGCAGCTGAGAGCCACCTGTAAGCGCTAAAATCAGCGGGCAAAAGTCACGGAGAACCAGGGTCTCTGCATAGTTTCCAAGGCCCTCCCCCAAAGTACTTATTAATTAAAAAGCGGGAACTACACATCAGAAGACTGGTGCACACCACCTCAACCAGGTCGTCAAGCTTAACGTCACACCACAGGAAGTCAAAATTAGAGGGCATGTCGGGGCGCCTGGGTGGCTTAGTCGGTTAAGCGTCCGACTTTCGCTTAGCTCATGATCTCGCGGTTCGTGGGTTCGAGCCCCGCATCGGGCTCTGTGCTGACAGCCAGCTCAGAGCCTGGAGCCTGTTTCGGTCTGTAACTCCCTCTCTCTCTGACCCTCCCCTGCTCATGCTCTCTCTCTCTCTCCTAGAAATAAAAAAAAAAAAAAAAAAAATTAGAGGGCATGTGCCTGTGGCACTGAGAGCTCTTACCAAGAATGAACCCTTGTCAAAACCATTTTCCACACCTGTTCCACAATATTCACTAGCAAGCCACCAACGTTCCAATGTTTCATTCCTAAGTACATCAGCATTCCTCGTAAAAGTGACAGACTGTTTCCTTTAACATAACTACAATGCTGTGGGCACACCTAGTAAAAACAACATCAGGAATAGTAGGGAATTTCCTCAAATTCATACATGGCATCTATGAAAAATCTACAGCTTAGGTCATCTCCATGAAGAAAGGGTGAAGGACCTAGTCACCTCAGTAAGACCAAGGAAAAGAAATTAAATCATGAAGACTGAAAGAAAAAAATAAAACTGCCCCTACTCACAGATGATAGTTATTTCTACAGCAAATCCTAATATATCTACAAATCAAATACCAGAATCAATAAATTTAGCAAAAGATCATGGTTAATGTATGAAAATCAATTGTGTTTTTTCTTATGAACAGCAGGTAACTGAAAAATAAAATTTAACACAGAATCCCATGTACAGTGGTGCCCAAAGCTTAACTGCCTGGAAACAAATCTAACAAAAAGTATCCTGGACCCCACACTAAAATAACAGAGCAGTGCTGAGAGAAACAGAGAAAGACCTAAGTAAGTAGAAAGATATACCATATTCATGGACTGAAATACCCAATATTGGAAGACACAATGGCAAATCTTTTTCAAATGACCTATCAATTCAATGCTATTCCTAACAAAATTATGCAAAAACCAAAAAGCTGATTCTAACATTTATATGGAAATGTGGGGCACCTGGGTGGCTCAGTTGGTTAAGCGTCCAACTCTTGACTTTGGCGCAGGTCCCGATCTCACGGTTTGTGGGTTCAAGCCCCCAGTCGGGCTCTGTGCTGACAGCTCAGAGACTGGAGCCTGCTTCCAATTCTGTGTCTCCCTCTCTCTCTGCCCCTCCCCTACTTGCATTCTCTCTCTCTCTCAAAAATAAACATTAAAAAAAATACAAAGGAAGTTGAATAACCAAATAAATATTTTAAAAGACAAAGAGATTACTCTACCCACTTCCAACACTTACTATACAGCTAAAGTAACCAAGGTTTTCTTTCACCAAAGGATACAGCTGTGGGTCAGTGAAACAGAACCAAGTCTAGAAATAAACCAACTCCTACACTGTCAACTGACTTTTGCAAAGGAGACATGGATATTCCACTGAGAAAGGACAGTGTCATTAACAAATGGTGCTGGAACCAGTGGACACCCACATGCAAAATAATACACTTTCAACTCATCATACCCTGAACCATATGTAAAAACGGATGAAAAATTTTCAAAAGAAAACTTAAACCATAAAACTTCTAGAAACCATACGAAAAAGCCCTTGTGAGCTCAAGGGCAAATATTCAGGCAATATTTAGGCAAATATTTCTTTTAATTTTTAAATGTTTTTTTATTTCTGAGAGAGAGACAGTGTGAACAGGGAGAGAGGGAGACTGACTGAGCCACCCAGGTGCCCTGGCAAATATTTCTAAAGAGCCAAAAAACACAAATTATAAAAGAAAAATGTGAACAAGTTGAACTTCTATTAAAAATTAAGCTATAAGCTACCTGTTCTTCAAAAGACACTGTGAGGAACATGAAGAGATAAGCCACAGGCAGGAAGAAAACATTTGCAAAATACAAACCTGACACTAGACTGGTAACAAGAATACATGAAGAATGCTCAAAATTTGGGGAGCCTGGGTGGCTCAGTCAGTTAAGTGTCTGACTTCGGCTCAGGTCATGATCTCATGGCTTATGAGTTCGAGCCCAGCATCAGGCTCTGTGCTGACAGCACAGAGGATTCTGTGTCTCCCTCTCTCTCTGACCCTCACCCCTCACACTCTGTCTCTGTCTCAAAAATAAATAAGTGTTAAAAATTAAAAAAAAAAAAGAATACTCAAAATTCAATAGTGAGGGGTACCTGGGTGGCTCAGTCAATTAAGCCTCTGACTTCGGCTCAGGTCATGATCTCACAGCTGTGGGTTCGAGCCTCATATCGGGCTCTGTGCTGACAGCTCAGAGCCTGGAGCCTGCCTTGGATTCTGTGTCTCCCTCTCTCCCTCTGCCCCTCCCCCACTCACACTCCATCTCTGTCTCTCGAAAATAAACATTAAAAAAAATTTTTTTTTAATTCAATAGTGAGAAAAAAATCAGTTCTTAAAAACAGGCAAAAGATGATGAACGTCACCAGTTATTAGGAAAATACAACTTAAAACCACAAAGGGAACCTGAGGGCTCAGTCGGTTAAGCCTCCAACTCTTGGTTTCAGCTCAGGTCATGATCTCACAGTTAATGGGTTCAAGCCCCAAGTCAGGCTCGTGCTGACAGTGTGGAGCCTGCTTGGGATTCTTTCTTCCTCTCTCTCTGCCCCTTCCCTGCCTGAGCTCACTCTTTGTAAACAAATAAACATTAAAATACACACACACACACACACACACACACACACACACACTGAGATACCACCACACAGCTCAAATCAAAAGCAGCAAAACCAAACCGTATCACCACCACGCGCTGGTGCCCGGAAGGCCCCACGGAGGTCCCCTAGCTGGCAGCATGGTGCAAAGCAGGCCAGCCCCTTTTGGAAGGCACCTCGGTAGTTCCTCTTCAAGTAAGTTGTCATAAAACCCAGTAACCCCGCTCCTGGGTATTTACCCAAAAGAAACAAAGACATGTCCACACAAAATCCCCACGTGGATGTTCACAATAGCTTTCTTATAATCACCAGAGTGGAACATGACCCAAACGTGACCATCACGTGGTGAATGGATGAACAAACTAGAGCCTATCCAACGATGGAACACTCCTCGGTAACGAAGAAAAACGACTGACACACACACAATCTCAAAATCATGTGCTGAAAGGAGTCAGGAAAAAACAGCACTACGGAACGAGTCCACATATGTCAAATCCTACAACACGCAAAGTAACCTACAGAGGCAGAACGCAGCTCAGGGGCTGCCTGGGGACAGCAGTGGGGAGGGGAGCACAGGTCAGAGGACACAAGGGGCCCTGGTCCTGAGGCTGCCCTGCGCATGCACACGCACGCCCACGCCCGTCAGAATGTGCACCTTAACCTCTGTGGGTTCTCATACGGCCACTGTGTCTCAATTTTTTNGAGGAGGGGTGGGGGGGTGGGGACAGAGGATCAGAAGTGGGCTGTGCTGACAACAGCAAGCCTGACACTGGGCTTGAAGTCACGAACTGCAAGATCATGACTGGAACCGAAGTCGATGCTCAACCGACTGAGCCCCCCAGGTGTCCCTACAACTATGGGAAAGACTGAAGTGGGTGGAGGTACAGATGACACTGAAGCGGCGATGAGCTGGTCACTGTCGGGCTGGGTGACGGGTACCTGGGTTCAGCATACCCTCTGTTTACCTCCGCACCTGCCGGAAATTGGCCACTGCACAAAGTAAAATGAGAGAAAGGACGACGTGAGGTAACGACCATCTTGCCAGTGGGCAGAACGAGTCCGCGGGGACAGGAAGGAAGAAGGTGAAGCTGTTCTGAGACCAGGAACGCGAGGCTCAGGCCTGCAGGGCGGCCCTGGGAGAGGGCGAGGCGGCTGGGGCTGCAGACAGAGGGCCGGTGCCCTGCTTGACAGACGAGAAACACCTTCCAGGGGCGCCTGGGGGGCTCAGTCGGTTAAGCTTCCGACTTGGGCTCAGGTCATGATCTCACAGTTCGTGGGTTCCAGCCCCGCGTCGGGCTCTGTGCTGACAGCTCAGAGCCTGGAGCCTGTTTCAGATTCTGTATCTCCCTCTCTCTCTGACCCTCCCCTGCTCACGCGCTCTCTCTGAGAAATAAATAAAACATTTCTTAAAAAATAAAAAAAAAAAAAAAAAAAAAGAAACACCTTCCAGGCGTCCTGACTCGGAGCCGGGCTGTTAACCACGACGCTCCCGCTTCCTAACCAGCAGCCGTCTTTAAAAATAACGCAAATCAAACTAAGCCAACGAGTTACCACTACTGATTGGTTCCAGGCCCGCCCTGCAAGATTTATACAGATTATTTCACCTAAAATTGCAAACACTCTTGCAAGGAGGCATGGCCTGGCCTCAGGAGCAAACCAGACGGGCCTGGGCGGCTAGGACCACGCCAGACCCCCGTCCTGGCTTTCTCCCCAGCCCAGCACGGCCAACGGCCGCGCCGGGTGCACGTGGACTTCACGGCTGCGGCCCGGGCGGGGGCTACCTGCCTCAGGACTCTGAGGAACAACACGGCGAGAGAGGCGGCCGGCCCGCACAGACACCAACGGCCGTGCCGCAGGAGCTCAGAGAAGAGCGGGGTTTCTGACCATGGAACGCGTAGAACAAGAGGCGGTTCAGCCACGACGGCACTCGGCACACCGCTCGGGACCCCAGGCCAGCGCGGGGGGAAAGCCGGCCAGACACGGATGGGTCCTGTCAAGGCCGCCAGCCACTGGCCCAGGCGGGCCCCGGGGGGCTTCTCTCTACTCACTCGCGGGACAGGCCAGCAAAAGGCCGTGCAGGGCACTGAGGGGAAGACCAGCCTTGGAGAAGCAGAGTCAGCACCAAATCCACGAGGGAGAGGAGAGGGAAATGAGGGGTGTGGGGAGGAGGGGAGAGCCCCCGAGAGCCCTGCCGGCTCAGCGTTTCCCTCCCCTTCCCCAGTAAGGCGCCAAGTGTCAGAGGAGCACCGAGGCCTGTTGGGGGCCACACGCGGACGACCAAGTGGTCACCCGCCTCTCAAGGCTTCTGGAGGTGCTCCCAGGAGTAGCCACCCAGGGCAAAGCGGGGTCAGCCTGCAGACCAGACCGTAGCCCAGAGAGCACAGGTGGGGTGGCCTGAATGGGGGGCCCACCCCACAAGGCCCCGCCCACCTCGGAAAGTGGGGGACTCACCGGATGGTCTCGATGATTTCGTGAGCAGCATCGTGGTGTTTGTCCTGAAAGACAAAGGGACAGGTTTTACACCCTCTGGTGGCGCAGGGTACGGGACCAGGCAGGGCCTGCCAGCCGGTCCCAGCTCATGGCCCGAGCTGGACCTGCAGCTCTCCCTCCCTGGCAGGCAGTTGGGGAGGGACCTTGGGACCCTTCCCTCCCCATCCTGCATCCCCGCCTCTGCTGACTCCTCACCCACACCCCCATGTGCCTCTGCAGCCTGGAAGCTGCAGGCCTGGCTGTGAATTACTGAACCTCTCCAGGACTCTGTTTCCCCATCTGTAAAATGGGGAAGCACCAGGACCACAACCATGAGGAAAGCTCACAGGGCAGACACCTCTTAACCCCACACTTAATCACGCCGGGTCCCCGCAGTGCCAGCCACACGGGGGGCTCACTGCTGCTCCTTCCTCACAGAGGAGGCCGAGGCCTCGCTCCAGGCCTCTCACCGGGCTCTGGGCAGCCCACTGACCCCACATCTTGCAGAAAGTAGGACCAGATACGCCGAGCGGCCTCTCTCTGGGCCCATGCTTCTCTGATACGAGCACGGCACGGCTGTAGCGCAGAGGAGGCGTGCACGGCACTGAGAAGTCGGGCTCAGGGCCACCAACAGTTTCTCCGGCAGTGACCGTGCCTCCCAGGTCAGGCTTCACAACAGACACCGGGGCTGGGGGCAGGGGCAGGGGGGTCCTAGAGCGGCACCTCCCGTCCCGCCCTCAGTGAGGATCAAAACAACCCCAAGGACCTTGCGCCCTGACCTCACTTACGGTGACGGCTCTCTGGGGACGGCACTCCCCCAGAATGGAGCTCACGCGCCCCATGTACACAGCCCACTGGCCCTTCTTCAGGACTTCCCGGGCTGTGCGGCCAATGCACAATTCCAGAACACTCTCGTCGCCCCAAACAGCTACCCCATCCCTGCTAGCTGCCACAGCCCATCTCCTGGCAATCACGGACCCACTTCCTGTCTCTCTGGATGTACCTGTTTCTGGACATTTCACGTGAAGGGAACCACACACGATGTGGCCTTCTGTGCTAAGCCTTATTTTCCTTTAAGGTAAAAGAACCAACCTTTCAGTGTTCTTAGTAATATCCTCCAGTTGGTGAAGGATCCAACGACTAATATTAATTGTCTTCATATGGCAGGGGGCAAGAGGGGTCACGGGCAGTCCAGCATGGGGGACGCCACACAGGCCAGTGGTCCCCACCAAGGGGAGCCCGACCAGCAGCATGAGCGCCACCTGTTGGACCAGAAACTCAGGGCGGGGGCGCTAACAGGAACTAGTGGCCCGGACACCTCATGGTAAATGTCAGAAGACAACTGGGGGCAGGCCGCTGGGCACATGAGGTCAGATCTAGCCCGACCTCACAAGGTCTTCCAGGAATAACGGGAACCGGCAGCAAGGAGAGCCGCCCAGAGGCGGCGGGGACAGACAGCCCTGGGACAGACGGCCGAGGCCCAGTGCAACAAGCCCCTCCCCCCCCCC
>NW_027529446.1:1354472-1359681 GCF_008692635.1 Crocuta crocuta | reverse complement strand
CAAAACCCCCCCCCCCCCCCATTCTGGGGAGGGAACACGGAGCCAGCAGGAAGCCCAGGCCTCAGACACGGGAGCCGCCCGCCCGCATGCACCACCCTCTCCGGCCCCAGGCGAGCGGGAGCACACCCCACGGCTCTGACTCCCCAAAAGGCTGTGCAGGGTGAGGAGCCGGTGACACTACGAGGAGTCACGGCAGCTCGTCTGCTGCCTCAACCTCGACTCCACACCACCTGGCTCACCAAACACCGAGCTCCTTTCAGCTGAGCCCCAGAAGAACCCACCCCACTGCCTTCAGGGCCCCCACAGACTCCTCGCGGGCATTTCCCTGTTTGGCGACACAGCACCCAGAGCAGGGGGGCCCACAAGTCCTGCTGCTCTGACCGCTCACCCGGGAGCTGCCCCAACCCTGCAGCACCCAGGCCCATCACGGAGCCGGCCTGTCCGCTCGGCCCTGGGCCCTCTAGGTCCACACCCACCATCTGGGCACCCAGAGGCGGAGGGTCCGACAGCCACAGCGGCAGGAGGTGTCCACGGAACTCGGGAGAGTAGACGACCCGTGCAGGGGAGTAGGCACCAAGCTCTCTCCACCTGTGGCCAGCCCTGCTCCCAAGTACCAGTCCACCCTGCAGATGGGGACACTGGGAGCTTCGGTGACAGCGGGAAGGCCAAGGGGAGGGCAGCCCAAGTCCCTGCCTGGAGGCGCCACGCCCACCCCCAGAACCTGGTGTAAACCTCCAGAGGAGGAAAAACAGAGGAGAAGCTGCGCTTCAGCAAAAACATCCACAGAAGTCACGCTCCCTAACATTAAAAGCACCCCCAACCTCAGCAGGAAAATACCAAGCTTGTAAGACACTCACATGACGAACCTACTCTGTTGCTGCTCAACACGTAACAAGACCCAGCATGCTGTGTCACGAGGTCTATCGAAGAGGCCACCAAACTCACACAGCACAAGGACAAGCAATTACAGAGGTGATGAGGGTAGTTAGTCTAGAACTTTCCACAGTTCTCTCTCAGATCACGTTCTAGGGAAGCCAGCGGTCAGGTCACAAGCAGCCCCACGACCAGGCCACACGGCGAGGAGCTGAGGCCTCCCAGCAGCCCCGCGAGGGCCCTGGCATGAACGGCTCCTCCTGCCCCGCTCCAGCCTTCAGATGACGCAGCCCCGGCGGGTCCGTGTTGACCACAACCTCGTGAGAGGCCCTGAGCCAGAGCCACCCAGCTAAGTTACTCCCGGGCTCCTGATCACGGAAACTGGGACCTAATAAATGTGTGTTGCTTCAAGCTGCTAAATTTGGGGTAATCTGCTATGCAGCATAGCTAACCAATACAGACTTGGCGTTAGGCTAAGGGACCCGCCTGGGAGCCCTGGCTATGACAGAAACCCTAGAAGTGCCCCTCACCACAAGGCCTGATTCAAGTCCTCTCCACAAAGTCACAGAACGAGCCGCACACCCTTGTGAACCTGCTCCTGGCCACAAGGCGGGCACGCAGCGGGCACTGGGCTCACAGCCCACCGGGAACCCGCCGGAGCCCACCGGGCTGACCTGCCTCACACCAAATCCTACAAACCCGGGAAGGTGGAGGAGCCTGGAACGTGGGCTCATCTTGTGAGAAGAGGAAATGTAGCAGAAAAAAGGAAGGAAAAAAGTCGACAACCGTGCCTCCAAAGACTGCAGACGCCCCTCCAGGGACTGGCAGCCGAGAGACGTGTTATTTAAGAAGCACTGAGGGCGCCTGGGGGCTCAGTCGGTTAAGCGTCCGACTTCGGCTCAGGTCATGATCTCATGGTTCATCGAGCCCTGCGTCAGGCTCTGTGCTGACGGCTCAGAGCCTGGAGCCTGTTTCGGATTCTGTGTCTCCCTCTCTCTCTGACCCTCCCCTGCTCGTGATCTGTGTGTGTGTCTCTCTCTGACCCTCCCCTGCTCATGCTGCCTCTCTCTCTCAGAAATAAAGAACATTAAAAAAAAATTTTTTTTAAAAGAACCACTGATCACCATAAATGATTCAGAAAGTCCGACTTCTTGGATGCGGCCTCCTCTCCCTGTACCTCTGGCCCTCGGGGAAGAGGCAAGAAGCCAAGCCATGAAGGGTGCGCTGAGAACAGCCCTAAGGAAGCCTGGACTCAGGAGCAGCCCTTGCCTTGTTACCCAGGGACACCCGTCCCCCATCCTCCTCGTCTCCCATCTCAGGAGCCCCGGAACCCCAGGTCTCTGCCCCAGGCCCGGTCTCCTCGTAGGGACCCCCAGACACACAGCGCACATCCCCAGCCCGGTGCTGGCCCACAGCTAGAAGGTCTGCTTGCTGCACCAGGGACTGACCCGCTCCCTTGTCATTAACCACATCCAAGAGGTTCTTCACGTAAAGCCTGTCTGGCAACGGGCGCGCGGCCTCACTGGGTCCCCCGCTCTGGGGAGTGTGTGCAAACGCCCGTGATAAGTACAAGCGCTCGTGTCTTCAAGTGCACGCCACACGGGGCTGGGGGGCAGTCACCACACCCGAGATGACACCACCCCTCAGCTCCCTAATGGAGTGCCAGGGCGAGGCCCCAACCCCACTGTCCCCAGCAGCACGCGGCACACACGGCAGACTGAGTGCGGGTGCGGGGAGCCCCAGGTGTCCGCTGAGGGCAGAGCTGAGAAGGAGCAGCCCCCGAGTGTCACCGCAAGGCATCTGCACAGAGGGGTCTGGCACCCTCGCTCCCTCACCTCATTCACTCTACGTGCCAGCACGGCTGGTGGGGGGGTCTGTGCCCAGGGCGCAGAGGCACAGGGAGACCAACGGGGGAGGGGGGGAAGCGACACGCACGCAGGAGCCTGCCGTGGACGCTCTGCGGACGCACTCCTGCGACGAGCCCACCCGCCAACTCCACTCTCCTGATCCCCGTTGGCAACAGGAATGACCCAAGGAGTACCTCGCTCCCATCAGGAATCACGGTTGGAGGGCAGACCCCGAGAGATCCTGGGAGGCAAGGAGGGCTCGTCAGACACGGATGAGGCCCACCCACCAGGTTTCCGAGTCAGGGGTCTAGGAGGCTGCCGGCTCGGGGACCCCACCCTCCGAACCACTGCCCTGAGGACGCGGGGGGCTACATTCACGCACCCCGTGATGCAGGAACGGATGCGGACAGGAAGGTGATGTGTGCACAGAGTTTCAAATGTGGAGAAGGACAAAGAATGAAGGTGGGTGATGGGACGCCGCCTGGCTTTGGTGGCAGACATCTGCTTGGAGGGTGAGAGAGGACACGGTGCAAAATCAACAGGCATCCAGAAAACTCGGTCCGGGAGAAGGCCCAGCGCGACGGAGGGCACAGGGCCCGGGGACCCGGCTGGGGCGCTCGGCCTCATCTACCCCGAACGCCCGTGTGCGGGAGCCGGGGCGGGGAGCGGTGGCCAGGCCGGCTTGACGCGGCACCGCAGGGCGGGCCTCAAGCAGGGGAAGGCTCTCGTGTGAACGTGTGAACGTGAGGGGACTCACGTGGCCGCAGCAGAGAACCCTACCGGCTGGGTGCCCCGTCAGCCGCGCGCATCTGCACGCCCCCTGCGAGGGGCGGGCGGGGTGGCGACAACGCGGCGCTTGCTCCGCAGGCTGCAGGAGGGCAGTGGCGGCCAGCCCCGCCAACCACACCTGAGGAGAGGACAGGCCACGGCCAAGGTCCGCCCGAGGGACACAGGCGGCACGCGCACAGAGTGCGGCGCCCAGCCAGGGCCGGCACAGGCAGGGGAGCCACGCACCGCCCAGGGGGCTGGGTCTCCAGCCAACAGACTTCAAAGAAGCAGCAGCCAAATTAGGGGCGCCCGGGGGGGCTCAGTCAGTTAAGTGTCTGACTTCTGTGCAGGTCACGGTCTCACGGCTACTGAGTTTGGGTCCCGCATCGGGCCTTCTGCTGTCAGCACAGAACCTGCTTTCAACCCCCTGTCCTGTCTCTCTCTGCCCCTCCCCTGCCTGCACTCTCTCTCAAAAAAAATTATAAAAAATATTTAAAAAAAAAAAAAAAAGACCCAAACAAAGACACCAACGTGGAAGCACTCTCGGACTCTCGGGGCTGCCGGAGGGGCCGGGAGGTGAGACACAGAGAGACTGTGGAAAACAGAACATCTGAGTCCCCGGAATCCTCATGCTAGAGCCCTGACCCCCCCGCAGAATGGTCAGGAGACAGGACCTCTGGGAGGCGACAAGGGTCAGGTGAGGTCATGAGGGTGGGACCCCACCCACCACGGGATGAGTGCCCTTGTTAAGGGGACGAAGGGACCGGAGCGCTCTGTGTGTCATGTGAAGACACAGTGAGAAGGCAGGGCTGCCGACCAGAAGGGGCCCTCCCCAGGTACCAACCGTCACCCTGCCTGTGAGAGCCCCTCCCCCGCCGGGTTGTTACTGCAGACCAAGCAAACTAAGACTGAGACCCCCCAGGGCACACACAGTAAGCAGCCAGCGTTCACAGGGTGACCCACGGGGGAGGGAGGCCACACACAAGAAGTGGTCTCTGGCAAAGATGGGGAGGGGGACGCAGGTGGAAACGCCCAAGTCCAAGCAGGAGCGCAGGCCGGGAGGAAGGTCCCCAGCAGCAGCACACAGAGCCCGAGGTGGCCGCAGACAGCAGCTGCCGATGCAACGCGCTTCTGCAGCGGGACCAGGGACCCTGGAGCGGGCGGGGCCGCCAACGTCTGAACCCAGGAAGCCAGGTGCCCAGCACCCGAGACAGCCGGCCACGCCCCGCGGAAAGTCGGGCAGCCAGGAGGGCGGTCCCCTCGGCCCCTAGGACGCATGTGGAGACGGCCCCGTCGCAAGGGAGAGGGCTGCATGGGTTTAAACTCCAGGTTTACAGCACGACCCTTGGCACTAGTCCTCCCTCCGCAGGGTCCTCCCCCTCGAAGGGCTGTGAGAAGGGACCGGGCAGGCCCCTGGGAGGCAGGGCGGATCCCAGGGCCGGGACAGAGAAAACACAAGATGAGCCTGGACATCCGGCGCACCACGCAGCACAGACGTGTCCAAAACAGGGGCACGGACATGCCAAGGGCCCAGGACAAAACCTGGGGGCACTCCCAGTGGCCAGCTGTGGAACACGGGCAATGGGGTGCTGCTCACAGGCTGGACTATCACCCAGAGACGGCATACACACCCAGGAGCTGCCCAGAGGCTCAAAGTCCAGAAGCAGTACGAGGGCAGGACCCGCAGCGGATGCGGGGGGGGGCGGGGGCCGGGGGGGCTC
>NW_027529446.1:1347382-1354008 GCF_008692635.1 Crocuta crocuta | reverse complement strand
TTTGGGACTCCCACCGAGAACACACAACCACTGCCAACCCCACACCAGGCCACCCCTGCAACCACGGGCCAGCTCCCCGCAGGCCACGCAAGGCATGCGGGTCGTGACAGGTGCTGGCCTTTCCTTAAACATGAGGGGCCACGGAAGAGTAGAGCTGAGGACAGAGCTGAGGACGTTAAGGCAACTGAACGCGAGCAGCCAGGGACATGGGAGGTGGGGTCACGGGTCTCCTCAGCGCTGCCCCCACTCTGACCCTGGTGTCACGGGAGCCAAGCGAGGGGCACAGGAACTCTGTCCTATTTGTGCAACGTACTTTTAAGTCTAAAATCCTTTCCAAGGAAAGCAGAAAATGCTGCACAGGAAGGTCAGACCCCGAAGCTCCCGCACACACAGGCAACCCAGAAAGTGCTGTCAGGGTTCGCATCGCTCCGCTGCAGCTGAGCACTGGCACGTCTGAGGCCACCCTTCCCGGTGGCCACTCCACCTGATGGAGACACTGCCTGCCGCCCTCGGACTTGGCAGGAGCCGGCAGGCCCAAGCGAGAGAGCACGCGACTCCTGACCCCAAGGTCGTAAGCTCCATGCCCACCGCGGGGGTAGAGATCACTTAGAGAAAAAACCTTTGTGGTGCCTGGGCAGCTCAGTCAGTTAAGCGTCTGACTTTGGCTCAAGCTTATGATCTCACAGTTCACGAGTTCAAGCCCATGTCAGGCTCTGTGCTGACACCTCAGAGCCTGCAGCCTGGTCTCCCTCTTTCTCTGTCCCTCTCCCAGTTGGGTGCTCGCTCTCGCTCGCGCTCTCTCTCTCTTAAAACCAAACATTAAAATTGTTTTTAATTTTTTAAACTTTTATTAATTTCTGAGAGAGAGAGAGAGAGACATTGTGAGCAGGGGAGGGTCAGAGAGACAGGGAAACACAGAATCTGAATCCAGGCTCTGAGCTAGCTGTCAGCACAGAGCCCAATGCGGGGCTTGAACCCACAAACCGTGAGATCATGACCTGAGCCGAAGTCAGATGCTTAACCGACTGAGCCACTCAGGCGTCCCTAAACATTAAAAATTTTTAAAAATTAAAAAAAAAAAAAATCCTTGCAATCTTTTGAACGTGTTAACAATTCCTTGAACTTTCTGGTACCTTTCCCCAGCTAAAATCCTCAACTCAAAAATAAGGAAAGTGTATAACATAACATATCATATCAAGAAAGACATCACAATCTGAATCTGTTTATACATCTCAAAACTCAAAGTGGACAATTTGCTATTTTAATAGTCACCTTGTATTTCATCCAGAAGCTTCCCTTTGATGGGCCCTGCCAGTTGAGAGCAAAGGAGAAGACCCTGTGACAAAATGAATGCTCATTCTTGACCACTTTTATGTTTTCAGTAATTTTTATTTATTTTTGGGGGGGAGAGAGAGACAGAGTATGATCGTGGGAGGGTCAGAGAGAGAGGGAGACACAGAATCCGAAGCAGCTCCAGGCTCTGAGCTGTCAGCACAGAGCCCGACGCGGGGCTCAATGTCTCCAACCTTGAGATCGTGACCTGAGCTGGAATCAGCTGCTTAACTGACTGAGGCCCCCAGGCGGCCCCCTTGACCACTTCAAACCAGAGAGTGCCACTTCAGTCTGAGCTCACGGTTAAGACCACCAGGTAGGAGCAAACGCAGCTAACTACGGTCTGTTCTCATATGATCCAAGGGTAATGAAAGCACTTTGACCAGTTCAGAATAAGCGGGAACCCCAAAAGAGAGGCCACATCTACAAATAAGAGCAAAAGACGACACTAACACAGCTAAGATAGGAGGGCATTAACCAACCCGGGGGAGCCGCCAGGAGGGGGAAGTCCATGCTCGCCCCCACAGCACCAGGAAGACCCTGGGAGCCCCCACTGGAGGCGGGGAGCAGCTACTGGTGAAGCTCCGGGAGAGGAGCAAGGAGGCCGGTCTGTGGCTCACGCTTATCCTCAGGGCAGGTGCAGAGTGGGGCGGGGAGAGGCCGGGGACCAGGGCAGGCTGCCCCGAGCCTGGCCAAACACGGCAGACCAGGCTGGCCAAGGGCACCCCTGTTCAAACGTGGGCGGCCACGGGCACTGAGCCAAGCGCGGGGTCCTGCTGGAAGGCCTGCAGACAGGAAGCACAGGACCTGGGCCGGGCCATCCCCGCGGCTCCAGGCGCCTGTGCTGGAAAGCCCTCCTCCTGGGCACGCTGCTCCCCAGACACCGCGCGCCCACAGACAGCTGCGCAGGGAAGGCAGTGCTGCAGCTCACAGCCCTGGCGTCTACGCAGCCACGGGGCGCCACCTGGGGTGTACCAGGTCTGGAGCCGAGTGAGGGGGACAAGCCACTACCCCACAGGAAGCATGGCGCCTGCAGAGAGCAGCAAACGCACTCCCAGGAGCCACACAGAAAGTCGAGTCTACTCCTCACTGCTTTTGAGCTTCACTAGTTTTAAGGCCTAGACTTAACAAGCCCCCAAAATAAGGTCACGCTGCAAAAGGGGCCAGAGTGGGGGCAGCCGATGCTGCTCAGGTAGCTTCTCTCCAGGGAGGCAGGAGGGAGCCTGGCGCTCTCAGGGAAGGCCCGGGGACAGGGGGCAATGACTCACTGGGAGGGAGGGCTCCGCCCTGCCACCACCACACCCCTCTTCCCAGCGTGCCAGTGCCGACCTGCGCAGGCCTCGTGACAGATGAGGGTGCTCAGAGGACAGGGCCCATCTAAAAGCACCTGCCTACCAGACAAGCGGCCCCCAGCTCTCAGGGTCAGGGGAGCCCGGCCCACCCCCTCCGGGCAGGCGCCAGGCCCGCATGTGGCCCTCAGCAAACCATCAGGAAGAGCAGCTCCAATGAACGAACTAACAGGCCAGCCCCTCAGCCTCCATGGGAAGCAGGAAGAGCCACACGGATCCCACGAGACCTAGTTCAGCTGGAGGAGAGAAGAGCGAAAACCGGGAGGGCATGAAGAGAGCTCGAGAGTGGTGGCAGGAGCCAGGCACAGGCAGGTTGGCATCGCGGATGTCCACCTACGGAGAAGCTGGCCAGAGGGCCGGGCTGGGCCATTCACGCCTTACTCCGGTGCAAACTCGGTCCCACACAGCCCTGCACGCTGTGCTCTGTGGACTCCAATGATAAGGGGTCTAGAGCAAGGAGCCCCTACAAGGAAGAGGAGTCTAGAGCTATGCCATCCTGGCAGCAGCCACTGGTCACCTGGTGCCGCAAGACCCCATGACTTGGTCCATCCATGTTGGAAAGCGTCCCTCAGCAGCGAGCAGAAGCGAGGCGCCCACAGCTGCTGCCCCATGGACAGACCCTGAACACACGACGTGTCCACCGTGCACACGCGCACATCCCTCGGCCATGAGCAGGAGCAAGACACCCACACTCCCAGACCCACAGACAGACCCTGAACACACGACGCTCAGGAAGGGAACCAGACACGAGAGGCCATGCGGAGTATGAGTCCACGTGCGTGAAACGTCCAGAACAGGCTCCTCCACGGACGGACGGGAAGAGGCTCGTGGGGGCTGGGGGGACTTGGTGGGGATGACTGTTGTGGGCAAAGGTTTCCTTTTGGGGTGACAGAATGTTCTGGAACTACAGGTGGTAACTGTACCACCCTGTGAATGGACTGAAGTCCGTGGAAATGTAATTTGGACGGCTAGATGGTGCAGTGCATGAATGATACTGCAGTAAAGCTGTTACTGATAAGCAAAAACCACTGCCCTGCACACCCCTCCCCCGTCACCTGTCATCCTGGTCCCTCCTGTGCCCACCCCTTTGTGGGAGAGCAGACCCACCCACAGTGAGCCACAGGCAAACCAGGGAAACAGAGCCCCGTGAACCACTTGAATCACACCCCACACAACGGCCCCCCAGGGCACAAAGGCCTGGGAGACAGCCCCAGCCCCGGCCTGAGCTCCGGTGGCCCCCCGGTCCCAACACAAAGCCCCGGCAGCCCTGTTCCCCGACTCCTAAAAAGAAGCTTCAGGTTTTTAAATGACACAGGTGTCACCAGGGTGAACATCCATGAAGGCTCGCCGCCACCCACACCTGGAGTGAGTCTAACGGCCACGCACCCCCAGGACCCGCTGAAGGGGGCTCGGGCTGCAGCCACTCCAGAAATGAGGAAACTGAGACTTACGGAGCCTGCTCCATAAAGCCCAGAGCCCCTGACCTCCTGACTCCCGCCAGCAGCACCCCAGGGGCCATGCACTCGGAAGAGGGGCTGGTCCAGTGCAGGGGAGAGGCCCTGAGAGGTGCCGAGAGAATCCGGTCAGGGAGAAGAGCATGCAGCAGAGGGCGGCAAGGCACTGAGGGCACACCAGAGCCACGTGTGGGCTGCGCAGTGGCAGACACACCCCAGCACCCCCCAAAATGCGGCAGGCCCTCAGCAAGCACCGGAATCAATGCCATGGGCCGAGGCTAGCAGGAGACCCTGCTGGGGAATCAGCAGGGATGGCTCGACAGGACAGAGAAGGCAATAGAGAGGCTTCTGGAAGTACAACCCTGAGAGAAAGGAAGCAGGAGCGTCCTAGGGACACCGAGACACACTTACAGGGGAGTCGGGCAGAGGAAGAAGGTTCCCAGGAGACACAGGGGGCCCAGGACCCACTTACTCCCAGCTCCAGACCGTTGGCACCCGCAGGTCCCCACATTCAGAAGAGAACCCTGGGGCGCCTGGGTGGCCTAGTCGGTTGAGCGTCTGACTCTTGACTGCAGCTCACATCATGATCCCAGGGTCGTGCGATCTAGGCCCCACTTCAGGCTCTGGGCTACACTGGGCCTTTTTAAGATTCTCTCTCTCCCTCTGCCCCTCTTCCCCTCTCTAGTTCTCTCTAAAACAAAACAAAACAAAACAAAAACTTTAAAGAAAAACAGGACCCAAAACACTTTGTATCTCGATCGTACCAATTCCAATATGTTCGTCTTCCTCTGGTTGTGTTGTAAGATGCCACCACTGGGAAAAGCTGGACTTAAGAACACGGAATGTCGCTGTTATTTCTTATGGCTTCCAGCGAATCCGCGATTATCTCAAAATTAAAAGTTTAACCACAGGGGTCCCTGGGGGGCTCAGTCAGTTGAGCCTCCAACTTCGGCTCAGGTCATGATCTCACAGTCAGGGAGTTCCAGCCCCACGTCGGGCTCTGTGCTGACAGCTTGGAGCCTGGAGCTGCTTCGGATTCTGTGTCTCCCTCTCTTAACTGCTCCTCCCCCGTTTATGCTCTGTTTCTCAAAAATAAACAAACATTAGAATAAAATAAAATATAAAATAAGACGAGATAAAACAAAAAGTAAAAGTTTAAGAACAAAAAGGACAGAGCTCCCAGAGGGAGACTGGGCAGGCAGGGGCCCCGAGCTCCGCCTCAGCCTCTCTGGTGAATCCCTGAAGTTCCCCGCTGCCTCGGCTCCCACCCATCCGCCAGGAGCGCCAGCAGGCATTTGGACCCCAGAGACCACATAGGAAATACTGGCCTTTCCGATTATCCCTCCCCGCTTTAAAATAGCTACTCCACCCACACAAGGTTATTCAAGGGTTAACCTGCCTTCCACCTGAGGGCGGATTAAGCAAAAGGCTCACACAAGCCCGAGGTCAGTCAGCGTCAGAAAATATTTTCTGAGTCACAGGGAGGGATGGCTCACTCTGCCCGCCCACTTCAGCTACTACTCACCCCCTGCTGAAAGGGCATGACTGCTGGCGGGCATTCGTCAGAGAAACCGTGGGCTCCCGGGGAGGAAGCTGAGGGCGGGGACAGTCACAGTCACGCTTGGGGCTGCTCCCCCGCCCACAGGCTTAATAAATCAGCCACGGGCTGGGCCACTCCACACCCTGCCACCAGCAACCAAAAATACCACTAACGCCCCTCCAGTTGAGAGCTGGCGTTCCCCCCAGAAGCAGGGCCACCGTGGGCCACAGGGCCTGTCCCGGAACGCTAAGTCATGGGAGGAGCAAAACTCAGCCCCCCCCCCCAACTTGTCAATTTCCCAAAAAGCCCGTTTCTGAGGTTGGACACTTCCCAGTGTGGGTGGCTGTGGCTGTGGACAGTTCCTCCACCAGAAGTCCCACCTCCGCCTCCAGGAAGCCACCCACACACCCCCACCCCCCACAGGGCTAAACCGGCAGCCCGCTCTCCAAGACTAACTCAGACAGTACGAGCACTTTCGTGTGTATGGGTCACCTACCTCCCTAGGTTTGTAGGTTTCAGGAGCATGAGAGCACTGTCCCTACCCTGCGTGTCCCCAGCAGCTGCTGCAGGACCGATGAATCAGTGAACAAATGAGCCCAGTCATCTCACACAGGTGGTCAGATGAGTAATGCGACCCTCTGAAAAGCTAACTCACCAACCAGTCTGTTTTCCTAACACTCATCGTTACGTTGTCACCACGTCCAAACCTTCTAAAGCTACTGCCTCTCACTTCCCTCCAGAAAGGACAACACCCCCGCCCCCCGCAGGGGTGCAGAAAGGCCACAGGCATCACCACAAAGCTGTGACCCGTGGGCTGCAGGCCACTGCAGCACAGGCGCTGAGGGGGCCACGGGCCCTCCTGCACACCAGCCCTGCAGGGGCGCAACCACACCAAGAACGGGCCTGCCCGCGGCAGGCGGAGCGCAGGGGCAGGCGGGCAGCCGCGGCCCC
>NW_027529446.1:1346211-1347255 GCF_008692635.1 Crocuta crocuta | reverse complement strand
CGCGCCCGGCCAGTGAGGGGCAGGCCCTCTGCAGCTCGGAACCGCGCCGCCCTGGGCAGCCGCGTCCTGCCAGGCCCGGCACAGAGGCCTCTGCCCAGCAGGTACCAGTCCCTGTGGCCCTGCTCCACTCCTAAAGCCAGACGGCGATGGGGCCATCCCCGGATGAACCTCACCTTACTGCCAAACGCCCGGCCGGGCTCAGCGTGCCTTTCCTCGCTCTGCCAGCCCAACAGCACCCATGTGTAAGAGGCCCAAGTGTCAGACCGGGCCAAGCCCCCCAAGCTCCAAAACTTCCCAAGGGGAAAAGCCAACTTCCGCAGAAACCTGCCCCCGCGCGTTCCCAGCAGCTTTCTTCCTCACCATCCCGCACCCACCCGGGAAACAGCCGCGGGGCCCGCACCGCCAGCCCAGGGGGGAAGGAAACACGGAAGACCACGAGGCAGTAAAAAGGAGTGACTTCTGACTCCCGCAGCCGCGAGCACCAAGCGTCCGAAGCGCTGGGCTGAGGAAGCAGCCAGCACCCCCTCGTCTGGCTTTCTGCAAAAGGGAAAACTGCAGGGGCGCGGAGGAGAGGAGTGGCCGCCAGGAGAGGGGAGCGGGCGGCGAAGGAGCGGAAGGGACACGCGGGCCCGGGGATCCGTGAGGGCGCCCAGGGCTGCGCCGCGCTAACGCCAGGGGCCGCGCTCCACCGAACCACTGCGGATAAAACGGAGCTCCGTTTTCAAGCGTGCGCTGGCCGCCCAACTGTGCGCGCCGAGCGCTGTCACAAGGGCGAGGGAGGCGGAGGGCCGCGCGACGGTTGGAGTTTTGAAGATTCTCCCCGCTGGCGTGTCGTCACCTTGGACACACACACACTCACACACCCGCGCTGCCAGCCGGAAAAGCCGGAGCCCGGGCTCGACCCCGCCTCCGGCCGCAGGATGAGCAAAAATAGAAAGCTCCGGAGCGCGCGCGGCGGGCTGGCAACCGCGAAACCCTACGACCGCGGAGCGCCCGGGGCCTGGCGCCAACAGCCGCTCCCGGGCGGTCCCAGCGCCCGAACCC
>NW_027529446.1:1337726-1346179 GCF_008692635.1 Crocuta crocuta | reverse complement strand
CCCGCCACCGTAAAGTGTAATTCCTAGTTAAGTAGGAGGGTCGCGTCCAGGCCTCCGCCTCCGCTCGGAGTACCCGACTCGCCCAGCGAGAATGCAGCTTGTTGCGTACCCACTGGCCGCGGGGCCCTGGGCACTTGTTGGTGACCAGGGGGAAATGTCCTGCCCGCAGGGAGCTGCGCGAGGGAGGACCACCCGGGAGACTGTCCCGTGTCATGCGTCCACTGCATTACTCCACATGTGGCCGGGAGCTGCTTTTCAATCGGTGCACGTTAGGTAACTGATACGGTTAACCTGTCGTGACGTGGGTGGGCCTCGTCCAATCAGGTGAAGGTCTTTAAGAGGAAATAAGTAGGGTTCCCCACAAGGAGGGACCTCTGCCAGTAGTCTTCAGACTCCAGGGGCAACATCCGCTCTTCCCTGAGGCTCCAGCCTGGGCAGATTCCTGACTTGCCAGTCGCACCCCGAGTCACATGACCCAATTCCCAAAACTTAAAGGTCGTATGGATATATAACGTGTGTACATACACTGAGTATATACACACCTGTGTGTTTATGTGTGTGCCCCTGTACACGTGTATGTGTAAGTATGTCTAGTTACAGGTGTGTATACGTGTACTTATATGTGTTATATACACACGCGCATACGTTACTATGCACACCTACAAGTTTACTTGTGTGTATGTTATGCCCCCACATTGTATATATTTATGTGTATACATCTGTATGTATACACATGTATTGTAAAAACGTACGTATGTGCCTTGCGTATTATGTATGTGTAGAGTACACGTACACCCCTGTCTGTATGTGTGTAAACACACACACACACTCTTTGCTCGTCTGGAGAACCCTCACTAACACGGGCTCTCGTGATAACTCAGCACCTGCCATGTGCTTGCAGGGGAGCCAGCCGCCTGGCGTTTTGCTCTCCCTTACGTGTCACGGCCCCCCAGGAGGGCAGTGATGGTGTCTGCTCTCCCAGGTGAGGAGCCTGACATCAGGGAGGTGCAGTGACCTGCCCAAGGTCACACAGGTGGAGAGCTCTGGCAGGCGCACAGTGCACACCCCCCGAGGGGCTTCTCTCGGCGATATGGGGGGAGAGAGGCAGGGTTCGAACGGCGAGCTGCGGTAGCTTCCAGCTGGTGGAAGCCCAAGGCCAAGGCACGCAGGGCATTTGAAGTGTGGACAGTGGTTACCCCGGGGGTTAGAGGGTCACACAGGGACACTCACCTGTGGTAAAGTATCCACTGTGCACTTCTTGTATGTCTATCAATAAAAATCTTTTTATTTTTTATTTTTTAATGTTTTATTTTTGAGAGAGCATGAGTGGGGGAGGGTGCCAGAGAGAGGGAGACACAGAATCGGAAGCAGGCTCCAGGCTCCGAGCTGTCAGCACAGAGCCCGATGGGGCTTTCAAACCCTTGAACCCTCGAACCATGAGATCATGACCTCAGCCAAAGTCGAATGCCCAACCGACTGAGCCCCCAGGCGCCCTACTAAAACACTTTTTTTTTTTAAAGTAATTTTTTTTTAAATGTTTTTTATTTTATTTCTAGGAGAGAGAGACAGCGTGAGCAGGGGAGGGTCAGAGAGAGAGGGAGTCACAGACTGAAACAGGCTCCAGGCTCCGAGCTGTCAGCACAGAGCCCGACGCGGGGCTCGAACCCACAAACCGAGAGATCATGACCTAAGCGAAAGTCGGAAAGTCGGACGCTTAACCGACTAAGCCACCCAGGCGCCCCATAAAACACTTTTTAAAAGCAGCTTCTCAGGGCGCCTGGGTGGCTCAGTCGGTTGGGCATTCGACTTTGGCTCACGTCATGATCTCACGGTTCGTGGTTTTGAGCCCCGCATTGGGTTCTGTGCAGGCAGTTCAGAGCCTGGAGCTGCTTCTGATTCTGTCTCCCTCTCTCTCTGCCCCTCCCCCACTCATGCTCTGTGTCTCTCGGTTTCAAAAATAAATAAAAACTATTAAAAATTTAAAAAAAAAAAGCAGTTTCTCCTGGTTGCTATTCTAACACACTGGAAAGCTGCAGGGGGCGGGGGAGCAAAAGAAGAACAGGTAAAGGGAGTGAGGAGGCCAGAGGGTCACCCAGGTGACAGGAAAGGAGAGCTCAGACGAGGAACAAGCCTCCCATGGATCACACGGCCAGCCTGGACTCTTCAGCTTGCGGAGCTGAGGACGGCCTGCCTGGCCCTAGAGGGAAGGGTTAGGGTCCACAGCCTGAGGAGCCCAAAGCCCAGAGCCACCCCGTGTCCTCAGGGCCCTCAGGCTATTTTCAGCTCCATCCCATAGGACTGGAGGAAGCCAAAGCATGTGTCTCAGGAAACANCAGCAACCAATCAGAGCATGTCTACACACACACACACACACACACACAGCTGCTTCCTGTCCCACCCTTCCCCACCGACTGTCCCACCACATGCCCTTGGGGAGTGTGACCTTGGCCCAGGGCCATCAGCACGTGCTGTTCCCTTGCTTGGAGTCTTCCTGAGACTGTCCTCTGCTCACTTCCTCCGGAACCTTCCTGGACTCCACAGACGAGTTGGGGTCCCAGATTATGCTTCACACCTGCCTTATAGCCACAGAATTCCAATCCCGCCCCCTTCCCTCTGGGTGACTCTGGGTGCGTCTCTCAGCCTCTGCTGACTCCTCATTTGAGCAGCCAATGCCAGCAGTGCGTGCCTGGGGATGTTTGAGAGGGCTGAGTCAGTTACCATAGAAAATGCTAGAACAGTGCCTGGCACATAGAGGTTATTTCCCATCAGCACTGCTGTTGGTACTGTGACGGTGGTTTGTAAGTCCGGTTTACCCAGGACTGTCCCAGTCTTGGCTCTGGACACCAGGGGGACCCCTCCGTTCTGGGCAGACAGGAACGGTTGGTCATTCTATCTAGGACTTACCTTCTGTCCCCGCGAAGCCAGAAAGGAAATCTCCCCCCCCACCTCCCCTCCTTCCTTGTAACCCTTCATTCATCTACTCATCTCTGCTCAACTACTTTCTGCACCAAGGATTTCTTAAGCATCTGCCCCGTGGCAGGCCCCCTACAGGTGCTGGGAACAGAGCAGCCAAGACAGCAGAGGGAAACCCCTGTCCTCATAGAGCTTATGTTCCAGAAAGAACAGCAAACAGTGAGCCGGTAAGATGTAATTAATGACACGGAACAATGTCCCGGAGCCCACACTCAAGTAGCAGAAGGGCATGGAGGGGGGGCAGCTTTAAACACAGGCCCACGCTCACTGCCTCAACACTGCCGGGGGACACCGGGCCATGTCCGGGGTCATCTGTGGTTGTCAGCCTAGGAGTGAGGCTACATCGAGTGGGCGGGGCCAGGGACGCCGCTCAGCGCCCCCCCCCCCCAGTGTCCGGGACACCCCGACAGGGAATGACCCAGCCCCACATCAGCAGCGCCGAGGGGCAAAGACCCTGCTCCAACATTATTCTGACTGGTTGGTTCCCCAGAGCCCTGCCAGGGGACTCTATCCTGGCCATTTGTACACCCTCAGAGGTGACCTGGAGGGAAGCAGCCAGGCAGCCTTGACACAAACCTTGGGGATGAAATGTTAGTGTGTGTGCCCTTCCACCTGGCGCTCAGCGCTGGAGAGGCGGCGCTGGCCCCACGCGTGGTGGCCTCTACAGCCACCTCGTGCAGCTAGCTCTTTCCAGAGTCACCTCCTCTGGCCACTGTCCTGGTCTCTGTCCCGGGCTGACTTCCCTGGATTCAATGCTGAGAACAAGGACTTGAGTGCAGGTCGATGATTTGAGAAGCGCAGAGAACATCATGGCATCAGGGGTGGGGGGTGGCGGGAGACACGAAGAGCCGGTGCGCTGACACCCCTGCTGCAGTGGGAGCTCCACCACCACAGGCAAGCTCATCCCTTGGAATCAGCACCCCCGGGGCCCGAAGGAGCTGGGGTACTCAGGCCAACCCTCATCGGTGGAAGGGGGCTTCCAGCTGCCACTGCCCTGGACGAGTCCTCCGGCACAAGGCGCAGATTCTGGCTGCAAGAGTCTCAAAACGGAGGTCACGTCCAACAGAAAAGGTCAGGGCAGCGGCAGTGTCAAATCCGGTCCCCAAGTGACCTGGCTCGTCCTCTCCTACATTCTAAATACTCCTGGAGCCTTCAGACTCCCACCCACCTCGTTAGCCTTCAGCTCTGCAGTAAGCCACCTGCTGAGAACGCACACTTTCTCCGGGCACCTCAGCAATCGCTGTTATTGATTGAAGGATGCACCCAGATCCAAAATGGTGAAGATGGAAGGAGAGTGGGCGTGTTCAAATCAAAGAGATACATTATTATCTTGGTTAAATTATCTTTGTTAAAAACACGCTTAATTTTAGGAGAGTTAAAGATTGACAAAAACGTTGCAGACTTGGTACTGGATACTCCCATGCCCTGGCTCCCCGGCTCCCAGCACCTCCTCCATTTTCACTCGTTACATTAGTACCATGCCCTTGATGCAGCCAAGGAACCAATATCGATACATGATTACTAACTAAAGTCCAAGCTTCACTGAATTTCCTGTTTTTTCCCTAACATCTTTTTCTGCCCCAGTTTCCTCTGGGCTGTGACAGTTTCGGTACCCTGAAAATTTTGAGGAGAACTAGTTAGGCATTTTGTCCCTCAATTTGTTTGTTTTTCTGATGTTTCCTTTTCTTTTTTCCCCCTCTTTTTTTAAGTTTACCTACCTATTTTTGAGAGACTGGGAGAGAGAGTGAGCAGGGGAGGAGCAGAGAGAGGGAATCCCAAGGAGGCTCTGTGCTGACTCAGAACTCGAACCCACGAACCGTGAGATCATGACCTGAACTGAAATCCAGTCCGACGCTTAGCTGGCTGAGCCACCCAGGTGCCCCATTTTTCTTCCGGTTGGTGTTGGGTTATAGGCTTTGAGGGAGGGAGACCCAAACATAGAATGGCATTCTCATCAGATGATATCTCAGCAGGTACATACTTGCAGCTGACGGACTATGACCCAGATGTTGACTTTGATCGCAGGCTACTGTGATCTTTTAAATCCTGGTGGACGTTCCCTTCCCCGAAGGAACCAAAATTAAAGAGACAGACAGTACCTATGTTGGTAAGCATGGGAAGCCACTAGAACTCCCCGGCGTTGCTGCCGCGCACTGGGGCGCCTGCGTGGCTCAGTAGTTAAACACCTGACATCAGCTCAGGTCATGATCTCGCGGTTTGTGAACTCAAGCCCACTTCAGGTGCGCCCCACTTTTCTCTCTCTGCCCCTCCTGGGATTCGCTCTCTCTCCCTCTCTTTCTCTCTCTTTATTCTCTCTCTCTAAAATAATAATAAAAATCAAAGAGGTGCACTAGAATGTTCATAGGGACTTTATTTACAATAGCCGATCCCTGGCAATGATTTTTTAAAAGTTTTTTTTTTTTTCATTCTCTTTCTTTGAGAGAGAGTGGGGGAAGGGGTAGAGGGAGAGAAAGAATCTTAAGCGGATGTGGGGCTCCTTCCTAAGACCCTGGGATTGTGACCTGAGCCAAAATCAAGAGTCAGACGCTTAACCACCTGAGCCATCCAGGCGCCCCTTGGAAATAATGCAAATGTCCTTCCAGAAGAGAACGGGCGAATGAAGGGTGATGTGTGCACGCAAAGAGGTGCCACGCGTGCCGAAGGGGCAGGAGAGGACGCCCAAGCAGGGGTGGGTCTCACAGGCGCGGCGGTCTGTGGGCAAAGGGTCAGGTAAAGGCGGTGAAAAAACAAAAGGGCCTTCCTTTTTTTTTTCTTCTTCTTTTTTTTTTTTTGAGTTGTTGGTTCATTTGTTTGTTTGGGTTTGTTTTGATTTTTTTTTTTAAGTTTTAAATTGTCACTCCCGTGTCGCTACCATGCAGGGCTGTGTCCGTGTCAGGCGTGCACTATTCAGCGCTCCTCTGCGTTTCTCACCGCTCACGGTACCTGCTCTTCGCCTGTTTCGCCCATCCCCCATCTGTGAAAGAGACGGACTTCTTAACTCCGTGTGTGCAGAGGTCAAAACCAGGAAAAGAAACGGAACAGTGTTAGAAGTCAGGTACAGGTTGTCCCTAGGGGTTGGGGTACTGACTAAGGAGGGGCCGGATGCGTCCCACCTTGTGGTCCGGGTGCTGGTGACTTGGAGTTAGAGACAGAGAGGGGGAGGGGATTTATAAGCCAGAGTCACTTGAGAGCAGTGCACTTGTGTCTGCTCTGTATGTATGTCATCCCTTATATTAAAAGACAAAAGAACAGGGGCACCTGGGTGGCTCAGTTGGTTAAGTGTCCGACTTCGGCTCAGGTCATGATCTCACAGTTCGTGGGTTCGAGCCCCGTGTCGGGCTCTGTGCTGACAGCTCAGAGCCTGGAGCCTGTTTCGGATTCTGTGTCTCCCTCTCTCTCTGCCTCTCCCCTGCTCATGTTCCGTCTCTCTCTCTCTATTAAAAATAAATAAACATTAAAAAAATTTTAAATGAAAATAGGCACTCAAACAGGTGTTTGCACACCCATGTTCACAGCAGTGTGAGTCACTGTAGCCAAAAGGTAGAAACACCGCAAGCGTCCAGTGATGGATAAATCAATAAACACAATGTGTCCATCCATGCACGGGAATATGATCCAGACTTGGGAAGGAGGGACACCTGCCACCACATGGACGGACCCAGAGGACACCGTGCGCAGTGACAGAAGCCAGACACAGGACACGCCCTGCATGACCCCACTCACAGGGGGTCCCTAGAGGCGTGCCATCCACAGAAACAGAGAGTAGATGGTGGGAGCCGAGGGTGAGGCGGGGGGTGGAGAGTCAGTGCTTCGTGGGGACAAATTCTCAGTCTGGGGAGGTGGAATGTTCTGGAGACAGAAGGCAGGGGTGACTGCACGACAGTGTACACGTACTTAATGCCACTGAGATGTGCACTTGGAAATGTTACAATGGTGACCACATTTATGGGGGTGAGCCATTCATAATGTATATAATTTTCAAATCACCATGTTGTACACATGAAACTAGCATAATATATGTTAACTATGCTTCAATAAAAAATAAAAATTGTAAATGGTTAAGATGGTAAATGTTAAGTGTATTTTATCACAATTTTTTGATGTTTTATCTTTGAGAGAGAGAGGGGGAGAGAGAGGGAGCAAGAGCGAGTGGGGGAGGGGCAGAGAGCAAGAATCCCAAACAGGGTCCGTGCTGTCAGCACAGAGCCTGATGCGGGGCTTGAACTCACAAACTGTGAGATTATGATCTGAGCCAAAGATCATGACCTCAGATACTCAACCGCCTGAGCCACCCAGGAGCCCTATTACAATTTTTTTTAAAGCGGTAGCAAATATAATCCTAACAGCCAGCTTTCCAGACAAGCGTGGGCTTCTGCCCCAGAAATACTAGAACCCTCTGAGAGTCTGTGTTCCTGGTGTGTCATTTGCTTGGTCCTAGGGTCAGTGAAATCGCTCTTGGCAAGACTGGACGCACCTGTGTTGCAGGGAACGAGGATTACAAATCCGTATGCCAAGTTAGAGGTCATCCAGCAGACGGAACTGTGGAAAGATGGCCCCACGGAAAAGGATTTACACAATATCGTGATATGAAAAAAGCCAGGTGCAGATTAGCGTGCTGAGCAAGCTTATATTTGTATTTAAATATATGCACACGTACATAAACACGCTTGCATGTGAGAAAGCTTTTTCTGGCTCATAAGCAACCCATTGCAGTGGTTGCAACTGGAAGGGACAAGCAGTAGATTGTTGGAGTCTCTCCCTGCAATGGGCCCGTGCACGTCCACACTCTCTGCCGTGGGACTTTGCAGGGTCTCCCGGCAGAACTGTCAAAACGTGCATCCCTGCTCTGTGAACTCTAGAAGCGTCTAGAAGCTGCCTGCATTCCTTGGCTTGTAGCCTTTCCTCCATCGCCGGACCCAGCAGCATCTCAAGCCGCTACCTCCCTGACCATCTTCCACTTTTAAGGAGCCTTACGCTGACCTTGGTTCCCCTCAGATAATCCAGGATAAACTCCTTATCTTCAGGTCGGCTAACTCACAACTGCAGTTCTATCTACAACCTTAATTCCCTTTTTCTGCGTAACCTATTCATGTGTTTCAGTGACTAGGATGCGGACATCTTTGGGGGACATTTATCTACCTGCCGTACTTTGTAAACATTCCATTTTGCAAGTGAAAAAAATCACTAAGACTTAGATGGGGTTAGTGACTTACCTGGGTCACCAGCAGCTAGTAAGTGGCCAGGCTGGGTCGATCGAACCGCGGAGCCTATTGACCGGCTCTGTGACACGAAGGGCACCCTGTGGGCAGGAGGAAGGCAACGGAGAGCTGAACACTGAGTTTAGAAAAGCGGGAGCCCAGTCTCTCAATAAGTGAAGTAGGCAGAACTGCTGGAGGACACGCCACGCCCCCCACCATGAAGTCCCTGTGGCCCGAGGGTTGACCTCGTTGGGCCCGGCCTGCCTGCTGCGAACATTCCCG
>NW_027529446.1:1322048-1337149 GCF_008692635.1 Crocuta crocuta | reverse complement strand
CTCTGCCTTCCTCCCCACCCCCCCCCGCCCACCTTGGCCAAGCTCCTGGGTCTCTACGGGGCTCCAGTCCCTGCCTTGACTCGCTGTCTACACACAGGACTCGGTTTTTTCTCCAGGGTCTTACCTGACCTCGAGTTAAGGGGAGGTGGGGCGTCAGCCTTGAAATCTAGGGCAGCTCAAGAGCTTAGAGCTTACCTGGAATCTCTAAATATTGTCGCATTTGGAGAGTCCCAGTGGGTGTGCGGTAGCAGATCTGTGATTGAAGAACACCCTCCCTTTAGCGACACGTCTCTTGGGAATTAGGCAAAGCCACTCCTGCGCAGCCTCGAGGGTCCCCAAGTTGGGCTTCAAATTATACCAGTTGGTTTGAGCATGCTGATTAAAAACAAGGAGGGACAAACAAAACAAAACTCTTCTGTTATTTTGACCACATGGCAGCCTCCAGAAGCCATCTGGTCAAGCATGTAGGATTCTCAGAGTCTGTTGTTGTTGTTGTTAATCATGGCAAAATACACATACCATGAAATTTACCATATAAAAAATGATTATTTATTTTGAGAGAGCATGCGTGTGGGGGAGGAGCAGAGAGAGAGACTCCAAAGCAGACCCTGTGCTGTCAGTGCAGAGCTGCACTCTGGGCTTGATCCCACAACTGTGAGATCACGACCTGAGCCGAAATCAAGAGTCAGATGCTCAACCGACTGAGCCGCCCAGGCTCCCCTCAAATTTACCATTCTAACCATTTTTCTTTCTTTCTTTCTTTTTTAACTTCTGAGAGAGAGAGAGACAGCGTGAGCGGGGGAGGGTCAGAGAGAGGGAGACACAGAATCTGAAACAGGCTCCAGGCTCTGAGCTGTCAGCACAGAGCCCGACGTGGGGCCTGAACCCACAAACCGCGAGATCATGACCTGAGCCGAAGTCGGACGCCCAACCTACCGAGCCACCCAGATGCCCCATTCTAACCATTTTTCTTAAAANGCTGTGAGCTAGCTGTCAGCACAGAGCCCGACGCGGGGCTCGAACCCACGAACCGTGAGATCATGACCTGAGCCGAAGCTGGACGCTTAACCGACTGAGCCACCCAGGCGCCCCAACAAGATTTATCACTCTTGATGTTAATCTTTGTCACCTGCTTGAGGTGTGTTGTCAGGTTCCTCACTGTACATTTTCTTTCCCCTCCCCCCTTCCCATCGTGTACTCTTTGCAAGGACGTTGTTATGCAGAGCCCACACTTGTAAGTTGGAGGTTATGCTCCGTCTCCTTGAAGATTGAGTGTTTATGTGAATTGTTTTGAATTCTTCTGTCTGGGAGGGCCATTTTCCCACTTAATTCTTTAATAATTTATTTACATCACGACAGAGTCATAGATATTCATGTTATAATTGAGTTTTAATCCAATATTGCTTTATTTAATTACAAAAATTGTTTCAGTTTTAGGGACTCAGAGCTCTTTCAGTTGGTTCCTGTGTCCCGTTGATGTACCCCCATCTTAGTAGTGGATTTTTCTGGAACTTTCTGTGACTACAAGATGCTTCAGGCTCATAGTGTGTATTTCCTCAGTCTAGAATCAGCCATCTCTCCACACAGCCCTGGTTCCTTTTGTGGGAGAATGGTATTAGAAACCAAGGTCTGGGTGCTGGGTGGACTTTTGTGTTACCCACGACGGGACAGAGATATGTGATGGCTTCTGTTAAGCACATTAGAGGGTGGGACAATGTTCTCTAAATTCAGTCAGTCAGAATCTTTGCTATTTTCAGTCTCATTGGTGGGAATACAACATCTTGCTCTTGTCTGAAGGGTC
Organism: Crocuta crocuta; assembly: GCF_008692635.1. Taxonomy (NCBI): domain Eukaryota; kingdom Metazoa; phylum Chordata; class Mammalia; order Carnivora; family Hyaenidae; genus Crocuta; species Crocuta crocuta. The sequence goes on along the minus strand of NW_027529446.1, from coordinate 1,335,348 downwards.
TGGACCCTCCAGGTCACTTCGACCCAGAGAAGTAGTCTGGATTTCCAAACCAGGGGCAGAGTGTGTAAGCTGTCTAGACACAACATTTCACACAACAGTTTCCAAGGAAACAGGAACTTGCGTCTGCATCTTAGCCCAAGCTTGATGCCAGCCTCTTCACTCACAGCTCTGCCTAGCTTGGAGCCCATCAAATTCCACTCCGTGTAAATATCAGCCAAACGCTACTTTTCCCATAAATCTTATCATCTGTTTCCTTTTTTTCCTTTTCTGGTGAGATGCTCCATTCCTCCTCTATTATGTGGTCTCATGCTGTGGCAAGTTAATAAACCAAACTTCCTGGGACCACAGTTGTGTCCCTGGAGGTCTTGAGATGGGCTTTACCAAATGAAGGGGACTGTGGTGGGGTGAAGGCTGTTTCTGAAACACAGAGAAAGAAGCTGGGATTAGCTGTTGCTAATGTCGGATGAGCATTCAGTAGCTCTGAGCCACAGCTCTGGCATGAGCACGATGAGGCCAGTAAGTTTGTTCATTGTTCGAACTTCCAGTGGATGTTGTCATAACCAAAAAAAGGAGAGAGAAATGAGACATATTTCAACTTTCTTCTTCACGGGAGGAGAGAAGGGAAGGGTCTTGGGGCAGGGTGGGGTTGCAGCACGGGTGGGAGCAGGCAGGGCTAGGACTGATGGCCCAGAGACTCAGCCCCGTACAGGGATGAAAGTCCTCATTAGCTGCTTCTCCCTTCTATAGGTTCCCCCTCTCCTCCCTATGAACTGTCTGCAGTGGAGAGTCCCTGGAATTAGGATTGCCAGATTTAGCAATTAAATATACAGGATTCTAAGTTAAAGTTGAATTTGAGACAAATAATGGACAATATTTATAATGTAAATATGTCCTGAATATTTAATGGGTCATGCTTACACTAAATGAAATTCACTGTTTACCTGAAATTCAAATTTAATGGGCAGTCTTGTATCTTAGGTGGCATTCCTACCCAAAAATCCAAACACCTACCAAATACACACAAGCCTGTTGGGTGAAATGGCCCCAGTCTCTTCTTGAGTAGCCATATTTATTATCATGTGGCAGGGTCATGTGATCATACTTCCTTACCAGGAATTGGCTCCCTAGCCAAAGCAACCAGCCATAGGTTGGGGAGGCAGCTCTCAGGAGGAGGGCATTCTAGCCCATAGGGGCAGTGGACGGTGACTTATGGCCCAATCAGAGCTTCCCTTTGTGGGAAAATTGCGGGTGGATCTCCTAGGTTGAGTGTGAGTTCAAGTCCTGTGTCTGTTGGCAGCTGTGTGTTTTAGAGGAGAGTCGTCAGCCTCCGATTTTTTTTTTAATGTTTTATTTATTTCTAGGAGAGAGAGAGAGACAGCGTGAGCAGGGGAGGGTCAGAGAGAGAGGGAGTCATAGACTGAAACAGGCTCCAGGCTCTGAGCTGGCAGTCAGCACAGAGCCCGATGCAGGGCTCGAACCCACGAACCGCGAGATCATGACCTAAGCGAAAGTCGGACGCTTAACCGACGAAGCCACCCAGGCGCCCCAGCCTCCGATTTTTGTATGAACCCCATGTGGGCATTAAGTGCTGTGCGATAGATAAAGCTTATAATAAATGCTCAATAATTCTGCCCATTATTATTATTATAACTACCAATGTCAATATAATTAACACCTTTGCTCTCCCTTCTCCCCGTGAGATAGGCCAGCAGGGAATATCATTATCCCAGTTTACAGCTGAGGAAACCAAGGACGGGGATCCGCTCTCGCGCTGAGTTCCTGGCGGAGCGTTGGCTGGGACCAGGCTCCCCCAGACTCCTCAGCTACCGCCCTGGAAGCCTGCTCGCACCTCTGTTGCCACCTTACCTGGGCATCCTCCCAGCAAACCTGGTCCCTGCGGTTACCGAGACTACAGGTGATGCAAGATGATGGGTTCGTTGCTGGGACCTCCTCTCCAGCTCGGGGGACCGAGACAGCCTAATTGGGGTCCCTGGGGGCTGGAAGTGCCAAATCGTTCACGCAGACGCCCCGTCTAGCCCTAGGGGCTAGAGACTCCACACCTCACAAGCAGAAATGAAAGGCGTTTTCTCCCTCTGAACCAGAGGACTCATGCTCCGCCACCGACCAGGACGCTGGGTGCCGCCTCTGTCGCTGATATCCAGGTTCCTTGTCTGCCAGCTGGGCGCTGTAACAATCACCCATGTGCATGTGTTCATTGAACACTCGAGGCAAATGAGTGTTGGCAAGAATATTACAGCTCTGGAACCTCGGCCACTGCCTCAGGGCTGGGAAGTTCCTACGACACTTTGGAAAACTGGCATCTTCTGCTAACCGTGAACATACACTTAGCCCATGACCCTGAGTGTGAACTCAGGAGAAATGAGAGCACTTATCCACCAAAAACTATGCACAAGCATGTACATCATTTAGATAAATTACACATCATCAGAATGAAAAACTTTTGTGCTTAACAGAGCACTGCTGAGAAAATGAAAAGACAGCCCACGGAATGGGAGAAGATACCTGGATATCAGGTATCTGATAAGGGACTTAAGCATATAGAGAACCCTTACAAGTCAACAATGTAAAAATAAGCCAATTGCAGGGCGCTTGGGTGGCCCAGTTGGTTAAACATCCAACTCTTGACTTTAGCTCAGGTCACTGTTTGTGAGTCCGAGCCCCCTGTTGGGCTCCGTGCTGAAAGTGTGCACTCTACCCCCTCTCTATTCCTCCCTTGCTCATGCATGTGTTCTCTCTCTCTCTCAAAATAAATAAACTTAAAAAATAAATTACAAAAACAATCCAATTGAAAAATAGGAAAGATCTAATAGACATTTCTCCAAAGAAGGTATACAAATCATCAATGGACTCCTGAAAAGGCACTCGGTGCCAGTAGCTGTCGGAGAAATACAAATCAGAATCCCAATAAGCTATTGCTTCGTACCTACTGGGATGTCTAGAATCAAAAAGACAGGTAATATCAAGTGTCGGAGGGGATGTGCAGAAATTGGAACACCACTACATGGCTAGTGGGAACCTAAAACAAAGCAGCCGCTTTGGAAAACAGCCTGGCTGTTTAAAAGATTAAACATAGAATCACCGTGAGATACGAACCGTAGAATTACCTAGCTGTTCCACTCCTATGTATACGTCTAAGAGAAGTGAAAATTTATGTCCACACCAACACTTGTACATGGTTCACAGCAGCATTTTTCGTAATTGCCAAAAAGTGGAAATGGTCCAAATATCCGTGAACAGATAACTAGTTATACATACACGGGAAGCAACATCACTCAACCACGAGCGGGAACAAGGCACCGGCACGCGCCACCCCATGGATGGACGGTGGATGCACGGCGCTCGGGGAGGGAACCAGACAAAAGGCCACACGGGGTGTGATTCCGCTTACATGAAATGTTCAGAACAGGCACATCCACAGACAGGAACTAGGTTAGTGGTCATCAGGGGCTGGGAGAGGAGATGGAGAGAGACAGCTAATGGGTAGAGGTTTGTTGTTGTCTTGTTTCTGTTTTGTGGTGATGAAATGGTCCTAAGATTAGGCAGTAGTGATGTTCGCACAGCTCTGTGGCTGTACAAAAAACTACTGAGCTGCATATTTAAAGGGGTTCATTTTATGGTGTGTAAGTTACATCTTGTGAAGTAATAAAAACATGTATATACATATGGGGCTCTGTCCGCCAGTTCCTATCTAGAGCTCCTAAAACTCTTGCAATGTCCTAAGTCATAAGAGCTCAAGGAATATCTTCTGTTCTGCTTACTGGGTCTCTGCCCCCAGTTCCTGACCCCGAGCTCCTAGATTTCTTGGCATTTCCTGGGCGACAGAAGTGTCTTTTGTTCTAATGAGATGACTTGTGGGTTCCTAGATGGGCGTGGTCACTGCAGAGACCTTGATTAGAGGCGTGGAACTTTCAGGGCACCTGGCTGGCTTAGTCTTGTAACTCTTGGTTTTCAGGTTCTGAGTTAGAGCCCCACATTAGGTGCAGAGTTCGCTTAAACATTAAAATCTTTTTTTTTTAAGTTTATTTATTTCTGAGAGAAAGAGACAGAGCAAATGAGCAGGAGTAGTGGAGGGACAGAGAGAGAGGGAGACACAGAATCCGAAGCAGCTCCAGCCTCTGAGCTGTCAGCACAGAGCCCGACGCGGGGCTCGAACCCACAAACCGTGAGATCGTGACCTGAGCTGAAGTCGGACGCTCAACCGACTGAGCCCCCCGGGTGCCCTGATGTTACTGTTTTAAAAGGAGGAAGGCAGACACAAGAGCAGATGTGGTTCCTGGTTTCGTTCTTCCTTATTCCTAACCCCTCCCTGTGTCAACACACTCTCGGGTGAGGTTGAAATTTTCCTAATTGTAGGAAGTGTGTCCCTGCCCCAGGGAGATGGGATGCCCCTCACTTGCTCTGGCCAATAGGGTGATAGCAGGTGCTCACAAGGGCCCTGGAGAGGAACAGGGCCCTGGGGAGCAGCATGGCCTCAGGAGGGTGGATGAAGCCACGTGGAGCCCCGACGTGCTGAAGCCAGCTCGCAATGGCTCATAAGTGCCGACTCCTTAGGAATTTCTTCACCTGGGTTTTAGGCACAGCCAGTGTTAGAAATTAAATTAGAGGCGCCTGGGGGGCTCAGTCGGTTAAGTGTCCGACTTCGGCTCAGGTCATGATCTCACAGTTCATGATTTTGAGCCCTGCGTGGGGCTTTGCACTGACAGCTCAGCGCTTGGGGCCTGCTTCCAATTCTGTGTGTGTGTGTGTGTGTGTGTGTCTCTCTCTCTCTGCCCCTCCCCTGCTTGTACTCTGTCTCTCTCTCAAAAATAAACATTAAGAAAATTAAATTATATAAATGTACACTTAAATAAGTTATATTTTAAAACAAAGGTAGTAGATACTCAAAACTCACTATTCTTATTTGCTTTACCATTCTCAAGTGTTATTTATTGTGTTTTGTACATGCTTTAGATTCCACACAAAAAATAGGTTATATATATATATCTCCAGGTTATTTATAGGTATTGTATCGGTACTGTCCCCCATAAATTCACATCTTTTTTTTTTTTCCCAATTTTTTTTTTTTAATTTATTTCTAGGAGAGAGAGAGAGACAGCGTGAGCAGGGGAGGGTCAGAGAGAGAGGGAGTCACAGACTGAAACAGGCTCCAGGCTCTGAGCCGGCAGTCAGCACAGAGCCCGACGCGGGGCTCGAACCCACGAACCACGAGATCATGACCCAAGCGAAAGTCGGACGCTTAACCGACTAAGCCACCCAGGCGCCCCTATAAATTCACATCTTAAAATCTACCCTCCAGTGTGATGAAATTTGGAGAGCGGGCCTTTGGGAGGTGATTGGGTCATGAAGGAAGAACCCTCAAGACTGGGGTTAGTGCGCTTCTAAATCATGACCCCCGAGAGCTCCCTCACCCTTTCTGCCACATGTGGACACGGAGAAGAGACAGCTCTCTCAGAGCCAGGAAGCAGGTTCTCACCAGACACCAAATCTGCCGGCACCTTGATCTTGGCCTCCCCAGCCTCCAGAAGTATGAGAAACGAACATGTGTTGTAGATAAGCGCCCCCTCTCCATGGTACTCTTGCCATAGCAGCCCAAAGGGGTTAAGACAGTGTGTAACGGCCCACCGCAGCACCCCTCTGTCCAACTCTGTATTCAGTGATGTCAGAAAGGAAGGTCGATTGAAAATCAGCTCCGGTGAGAGTATTTACACCACAGAAGTTGGGGACGGTGACCCCCCCCCCCGANGGCGAGCCGAGATACAGTTAGCGCCACGGACGCCCAGCGGACTTGAAGACAGGAATAGATGATTAGTGTCTAAGCCACCGAGCTCTGGTGTAGTTTGTTACTCAGCATTAGCATAGCACTTGCCAACTAATACACAGGTGTTCACCTTATTGGACTGAGAGAGCTTCAAAGCAGTGAAGCCGAGTGCAGATGAGAAAGTCTGTTAACGGTGACACAGTTGGGTTCAAAGGTCGCCGGGAGCAGGAAACAAACATGAGACCTGGGTTCAAATCTGGCAACTTAATACCTGTGGGGTTTTGGTTTATTGACCTCACTTCTCTGAGCCTCTGCTATCAAAAGAAAGCTGAGATGGGGGCGCCTGGGTGGCTCAGTCGGTTAAGTGACTGACTTCAGCTCAGGTCATGATCTCGCGGTTCGTGGGTTCGAGCCCCGCGTCGGGCTCTGTGCTGACAGCTCAGAGCCTGGAGCCTGTTTCAGATTCTGTGTCTCCCTCTCTCTCTGACCCTCCCCTGCTCACACTGTCTCTCTCTCTCTCTCAGAAATTAAAAAAAAAGAGAGAGAGAGAAAGAGAGAAAGCTGAGATGACCCTCATTCATTATCTCAAAGATCAAAATAGAAGAATACATGTGGGAAATAGAGGCACTCAGTGAATGCTCCTGTAAGGTAATGCCTGTTGACCTTGCCAATCTCACCCTCCTCTATTCCCCTCTTTGCTCACCCTGCTCCAATCACACCAGATCTCTCTCTGTTCTTCCATGCTAAGTTTGTTCTAACCATTCACTTTGTCCTGACATCTGCCTGGTCATTTCCCCCAAAACTTCCCTTGGCCATGACTTTGTCCCCCATCTCTACTCATTGCCAAAGCCAGCACACAGTAGACAGTATGTTGTTANGGTTAAAACCCAGGTGTGATCAGGCCTGGTTCCTTCTGGGGCCCCAGGGAGAGACCCTTCTCATGCTTTTTCCCTCTTCTAGAGCCACCACCTCCTTGGCCTGAGATCCCTTCTCCATCCTCACAGCCAGCAGATGGGTCTGTCCATCTCTTTGACTCTGACCCTTTACCTCCTCATGAGGACCTCGCGAGGAAACTGCTCTACCTCACCAATGGTAGTCCAGTGTCATCCTCATCTCAGGGTCATCTGCTATAAAGTCCCTTTTACCATATGAGCTGACTTACCTACCTCATATGGTAAAATATTAGGATGTGGACNCATAGGTAAAAATTGGCCCTTGTCAAAACCATTCTTCAGTACACTCCGGATCACAAGTCCTACTAGGGTCTCACTGGGTTGAAACCCAGGTGTGATCAGGCCTGGTTCCTTCTGGGGCCCCAGGGAGAGACCCTTCTCATGCTTTTTCCCTCTTCTAGAGCCACCACCTCCTTGGCCTGAGATCCCTTCTCCATCCTCACAGCCGGCAGATGGGTCTGTCCATCTCTTTGACTCTGACCCTTTGCCTCCTCATGAGGACCTCGCGAGGAAACTGCTCTACCTCACCAACGGTAGTCCAGTGTCATCCTCATCTCAGGGTCATCTTNAGGATTGTTATATCCTTTTGATGAATTGACTCTTCCAATATTTTGTAATGCCCTTCTTTATCCATGGTAATATTCTTTGTTCTGAATTCATCTTTTTATTTCCTACTAATAGAAATATAGCTACTCCAGATTCCTTAGGATTAGTGTTTGTATGGTGTATCCTTTTTCCATCTTTTACATTTTTTTCTTGCCAATGTAAAATCTGCCCCCCCCCCCACCATTTGCAGCATTCTCCTCCTCAGCTTTATTGAGGCATACTTTACATACAATTGAATTCACTTGCTGTAACATTACAGTTTAAGTTTTGGCAATTTTTATAGTTGTATAACTATATCACTATCACAATATAGAATATTTCCAACATCCCAAAGCTCTTTCTCCTTTGCAGTCAACCCTCCCCTCATCCCTGCTCTCAAGGCCACCACTGATGTGTTTTCTGTCAATATTGTTTTCCTATGTTTTTTGAGTTTCATAGAATGGAAGTAGACAGTATGTAGTGTTTTGAGTCTGGCTTCTCTCCTATGGTGTAATGTTTTTGAAATTCATCCAAGTTGTGGTATGCATCAGCAGTCCATCTCTCATGGTTGCTGAGAAGTATTCCATTGGATGGACATACCACTTTTCTTTTTAAATCCTTTCATCTGTTGATGGACACTTAAACTGTTTCCACTTTTGGGCTATAATGAATAGAGATGCCATGATCATATGCATATGGTGTTTGGAAATGTGTTTTAATTTCTTTTTTTTATAAATTTTTTTAATGTTTTTTATTTATTTCTAGGAGAGAGAGAGAGACAGCGTGAGCAGGGGAGGGTCAGAGAGAGAGGGAGTCACAGACTGAAACAGGCTCCAGGCTCTGAGCTGGCAGTCAGCACAGAGCCCGACGCGGGGCCCGAACCCACGAACCGCGAGATCATGACCTAAGCGAAAGTCGGACGCTTAACCGACTAAGCCACCCAGGCGCCCCAGAAATGTGTTTTAATTTCTTTTGGGTAAGTCCCAGAGAGTGGAATTGCTGGTGCATGTGGTAAATGTGTCTTTCACTTCGTAACAAACCATTAAACCATGTTCCAAAGCGGTGGTGCCATTTTGTGTTTACTCCTGCCATGCCTGAAAGTTCCAATTGCTAAGCATCTTTGACAATACTTGGTGTTAACAGGCTTTTAAATTTATTCTTACTAATAGATATATTGTGATAACCCACTGGGGAACATTTCCTTAACAACTAATTATGACAAGTATCTTTTCATGTGCTTAATGGATGGCTATCCATAATCTTCTTGGGTAAAGTATTGGCTGTTCGAATCTAATCTATTTAAGAAATTGTGTGGCTTATTTTCTTATTATTTCTCAGTATTTTCTGTTTATTTGTCACATATATATTTGAATACTTTCCCCAGGTGGTGCTTGTCCTGTCACTTTTTTAAGCATTTTCTTGAAGAGCATTTTTTTTTTAAGTTTTGGTAAAGCCTACCTTATTGCTTTCAAAAAAGTGGCTTTTGTTTTTTGTATCCTTTTCCAAAAAAAAAAAAAAAAATCCATGGCTAATCAAAGTCATAAAAACGTTCTCTTATGTTTTCCTCCAGAAGTTTTAAACTTGTAGCCTTTACATTTAGGTCTGTAATCCATTCTGAGTTATATTTGTGTATGTACATTAAGAGTAGAGACAGGGGGCACCTGGGTGGCTCAGTCGGTCAAGCATCTGACTTTGGCTCAGGTCATGATCTCATGGTTGGTTCGTGAGTTCGAGCCCCGCGTTGGGCCCTGTGCTGACAGCTCGGAGCCTGGAGCCTGCTTTGGATCCTGCATATCTCTCTCTCTCTGCCCCAACCCCGCTCACACTCTGTCTGTTTCTCTCTCTCAAAAATAAATAAACATTAAATAATTAAAGAAAAAAAGAATAGAGACAGGGATGCCTGGTCATCTCAGTCAGTAGAGCATGCAACTCTTAATCTTGGGGTCATGAGTTCAAGCCCCATGTTGGCTGTAGCGATTGCTTAAAAAAAAGGATTAAGGACAATTGCTTTCTATTTTGATATTCAAGTGTTACAGCTGCATTTGCTGAAAAGAATATTGTTTCCCATATTGAGTTATTTGGCAGTTTTGTTACAAATCAATTAACAGTATAACTGTGAGTCTACTCTTTGGACTCTCTCTCTCTCTCTCTTTTTTTTTTTAATTTACTGTCATGATGACTGTAAGTTTACAAGAAATCTTAAAAACAGGTAGTCCTCCAGGGGCGCCCGGCTGGCTCAGGTGCTGGGGAATGAGACTTGGAGTCCTGTGTTGGGTGTAGAGATCACTAAAAAAGGTAAGTAAGCTTTTAAGAAAATTCCAGATAGGCCTTCAATCTTGTTCTTTTAAAAATTGCTTTTGATTACCTCTTTCTCCTTTTCTACAATCTAAGCCTTTATATTTAAAGGACAACCTATCGTTGGGGCCATGCTGACAGTCTCTGCCTCTGGACTAGTGTTTAGACATTTATATTTAATAGAAGTATGGCTATGGCTAGGTATTTATTTTAACGTTTTATTTATTTTTGAGAGGTGGGGAGGGCCAGAGTGAGAAAGAGTGGGGGGCGGGGCACAGAATCTGAAATAGGCTCTAGGCTCTGAGCTGTCAGCACAGAGCCTGATGCAGGGCTCCAACTCTGGCAAGACCATGACCTGAGCCAAAGTCAAATGTTCAACCAACTGAGCCACCCAGGTGTCCTGGTTATGGCTAGGTTTATTTATTTATTTATTTATTTTTAATATTTTATTTATTTNGGACGCTTAACCGACTAAGCCACCCAGGTGCCCCTGTATTTACTTTTTAAGTAGGCTTCACACCCAGCATCGAGCTGAATGCAGGGCTTGAACTCACAACCCCGGGATCAAGACCTGAGCTAAGATCAAGAGTCAGATGCTTGGGGCACGTGGGGGGCTCAGGTGGTTATGCACCTGACTCTTGGTTTTGGTTCAGATCATGATCTCACGGTCATGATCTCAGAATCGTGAGACTGAATCCTGTCCAGGCTCTGTGCTGGGTGTGGAGGCTGCTTGGGATTCCCTCTCTCCCTCTCTGCCCCTTCCTCAATCATGCTTGCTCACTCTCTCGCGCGCGCGTGCTCTCTCTCTCTCTCTATATATATACAAATAATTTTTAAAAATATGCTCTAGGGGCCTCTGGGTAGCTCAGTCGGTTAAGCATCCAACCGTTGATTTCAACTCAGGTCACGATCTCACAGTTTGTGAGTTCGAGCTCCATGTTGGGCTCCATGTCGGGCTCTGTGCTGACAGCTCGGAGATAGGAGCCTGTTTCAGACTCTGCGTCTCCCTCTCTCTCTGCTCGTCCCCTGCTCAGTCTCACTCTATTTCTCAAAAATGAATAAATGTTAAAAATAAAAAAAATTTGGGGCACCTGGGTGGCTCAGTCGGTTACGTGTCCGACTTCGGCTCAGGTTATGATCTGACGAACCACGGTTCGTCGTGGGTTCGAGCCCCGCATCCGGCTCTGTGCTGACAGCTAGCTCAGAGCCTGGAGCATGCTTCCGATTCTGTGTGTGTGTGTCTCTCTCTGACCCTCCCCTGCTCACGCTGTCTCTCTCTCTCTCTCTCTCTCAGAAATAAGTAAAAATATTAAAAAATAAAATAAAATAAAATAAATTTCCAGTCATTTTTATTTTTGTTTCCATGTATGTGGTGTGTCTTTTTCCTCTTGTGTTTAAAAAATATTTTTTTCTTCGGGGCGCCTGGGTGGCTCAGTCGGTTAAGCGTCCTGCTTTGGCTCAGGGCANTTCGGGGCGCCTGGGTGGCTCAGTCGGTTAAGCGTCCGGCTTTGGCTCAGGGCATGAATTCGCTGTTTGTGGGTTCGAGCCCCGCGTCGGGCTCTGTGCTGACAGCTAGCTCAGAGCCTGGAGCCTATTTCGGATTCTGTATCTCCCTCTCTCTCTGACCCTCCCCTGCTCATGCTGTCTCTCTCTCTCTCTCTCTCTCAGAAATAAATAAAAACATTGTAAAAAAATTAAAGAAAATATTTTTTTCTTTATCTCTGGTTTTTAATATTTTATTTTATTTTATTTTAAAAAATAATGTCCAAATCCTATATGGGGCTCCAACTCATGACCCTGAGATCAGAAGTTGCAGTCTCCAGGGCCTGAGCCAGCCAGATGCCCCCGTAATACTTTTTTAAAATTTATTTTTAATTTACATTCAAGTTAGTTAGCAAGCAGTGCAATGCTGATTTTAGCAGTCGAACCCAGTGATTTCGCCGCTACATATGATACCAAATGCTCATGTCAGCAAGTGCCCTCCTCAATGCCCCTTGTCCACTGAGCCCATCCACCCACTCAAATCCCCTCCAGCAACTCTCAGTTTTTTCTCTATATTTCAGAGTCTCTTACGTTTTGTTCCCCTCCCTGTTTTTTTGTCATTTTTGCTTCCCTTTCCCTATGTTCATCTGTTTTGTTTCTCAAATTCCACATATGAGTGAAGTTATATGATGTCTTTCTCTGACTGACTCATTTTACTGAGCATGACACCCTCTAGTTCCGTCCACGTTGTTGCAAATGTCAGGATTTCCTTCTTTCTGATCGCCGAGTAGTACTCCATTGTACACACACGCCACGTCTTCTCTATCCATTCATCCCTCGACGGACATTTGGGCTCTGTCCATACTGTGGCTCTTGTTGATAGCGCTGCTACAAACATTGGGGTGCATGTGCCCCTTTGAAACAGCACACCTGTATCCTTTGGATAAATCCCTAGTAGTACAATCGCTGGTTGTAGGGTAATCCTATTTTTTATATTTTTGAGGGACCTCTATACTGTTTCCCGGAGTGGCTGTACCAGTTTGCGTTCCCACCAGCAGTGCAAAGGGCTCCTCTTTCTCCACATCCTTGCCAACATCTGTTGTTAGTGCGTTGTTAATGTTAGCCATTCTGACAACTGTGAGGTGGTATCTCACTGTGGTTTTGATTTATATTTCTCTGATGATGAATGATGTTGAGCATCTTTTCACGTGTTGGTTGACCATCTGGATGTCTTCTTTGGAGAAGTGTCTATTCATATCTTCTTCCCATTTCTTCACTGGATTATTTGTTTTTCGGGTGTTGAGTTTTATAAGTTCCTTGTAGATTTTGGATACTAGCTCTTTATTTGATATGTCACTTGAATTATCTTCTTCCATTCTGTTGGTTGCTTTTTAGTTTTGCTGATTGTTTCCTTCGCTGTGCAGAAGCTTTGTATCTTGATGAAGGCCTGCTAGCTCATTTTTGCTCTTGTTTCCCTTACCTCCGGAGATGCGTTGAGTAAGAAGCTGCTATGGCCAAGATCAAAGAGGGTTTTGCCTGCTTTCTAAGATTTTGATGGCTTCCTGTTTTACGTTTAGGTCTTTCATCCATTTTGAACTTATTTTTATGTATGCTGTAAGAAAGTGATCCAGGTTCATTTTTCTGCATGTTGTTGTCCAGTTTTCCCAACACCACTTGCTGAAGAGACTGTCTTTATTCCACTGGATATTCTTTCCGCTTTGTCAAAGATTGGTTGGCCATACGTTCGTGGGTCCATTTCTGGGTTCTCTATTCTCTAATTCTTTAATTATAATGTGCATGGGTATGCTTTTCCCTATTTTTTAAAAAAAGGATAATATCTTTTAAAAATGTTTATCTAGGGGTGCCTGGGCGGCTTAGTCGGTTAAGCGTCCGACTTTCGCTTAGGTCATGACTCGCGGTTCGTGGGTTCGAGCCCCGCGTCGGGCTCTGTGCTGACTGCCAGCTCAGAGCCTGGAGCCTATTTCAGAGTCTGTATCTCCCTCTCTCTCTGACCCTCCCCTGCTCTCTCTCTCTCTCTCTCTCTTAGAAATAAATGAAGATAAAAAAAATAAATAAAAATGTTTATCTATCTATTTATTTATTTTTGAGAGACAGAGACAGAACATGAAGAGGAGGGACAGAGAGAGAATCTGAAGTAGGCTCCAGGCTCTGAGCTGTCTCGGCACAGAGCCTGATTCAGGGCTTG
>NW_027529446.1:1319200-1322041 GCF_008692635.1 Crocuta crocuta | reverse complement strand
TCGGGGGTTCGAGCCCCGCGTCGGGCTCTGTGCTGACTGCCAGCTCAGAGCCTGGAGCCTATTTCAGAGTCTGTATCTCCCTCTCTCTCTGACCCTCCCCTGCTCTCTCTCTCTCTCTCTCTCTTAGAAATAAATGAAGATAAAAAAAATAAATAAAAATGTTTATCTATCTATTTATTTATTTTTGAGAGACAGAGACAGAACATGAAGAGGAGGGACAGAGAGAGAATCTGAAGTAGGCTCCAGGCTCTGAGCTGTCTCGGCACAGAGCCTGATTCAGGGCTTGAACTCACTAACTGTGAGATCATGACCTGAGACAAAGTCAGATGCTTAACCAGCTGAACCACCCAGGTGCCCCTGCTTTTCTCTCTTTTTATCTTTCTTGGCGTTCATTGAGGTTCTTAGGTCTGTGGGTTTATGGTTTTCATCATATTTGGAAATTTTTGGCCATTTGGGTTTGCTTGTTTGTTTAGAGAGAGACTGAGCTAATGAAGCAGTGCTCGGGGGGTGGGGGCAGAGAGAGAGAATCCCAAGCAGACTCCATGTTCAGCATGGAGCCCCAACTGGGGCTCGATCCTACAACCATGAAACCATGAGCTGAGCTGAAACCAAGGGTTGGATACTTAACCGACTGAGCCCCCAGGAGCCCCTTGTTTGTTTGTCTTCATTTTTTTTTAATCACTCCTTTTTCTCTTTCCTTACGGGGCTCCAATTATACGTGTGTTAGATTCCCTGATATTCTCCTGCAGGTCACTGAGTTTCTGTTCATCCTGTAAGCATTTTTGTCCTCTGTGAGTTTTATTTTAGATAGTTTTCATTATAAAATCTTCAATGTCACTCTTGATCTTCAATGCCCCAATTTTCCTAATTCCATGCTGGAAGCATTTTTCATATTGCACTTTTTTGGATTGCAAGTTTATTTTTATTCCCCTGTTTCTCAGCCACTGTTTTTTTGCCTCACCTAGTAGAGCATCACCACATGCACATGCAGTGACATTCCGCCAAAGACTCATGGGGACACCTATGAAAATTTATGAGTTCTTTCTCAAGACAGCTCTCTGCTCTCCGGTACACTGCCCTCAAAATTCTAGCCACCTCCGCCTCCGTCATCTCCTGTCTTTATCCCCTTGCTTCATAAAACCATTGTGCTTTGTTTGGGTTTTCCCTCCTGATCACAGTCTGGATGTCGCTTACAGGCAGAAACCAGGAGCGACTGTAGGGCTCGTCTTGCTTTTTGTCTTCTCTCATGGGTCACAGTCCTGCACTGCCTACCGTGTGCTGTCTGAAAACCATTGTTTCATGTATTTTGTCCAGCTCTCCTGCTGTTTAGGGTGGGAGGATAATTCCCACAGTGGTTACTTACTATATTCTTTTAACAGCTGGTCAGGAATCTGTTGCATGTGTATGCTAGAATTTACCAACCCATTCTTCAGTTCTTCTCTGTGTAGCTGAGTAACCTCTAAGGGGTTACTTAATTCTTTTTATCATAGATCAGTTTTGCCTGTAATTGAACTTGACATCAATAGAATCATATCATACACAGTCCTTTGGGTTGGACTTGTTTTGCTGCACATTGTGACTGTGCAATTTATCCATTTTGTTCTGTATATTAGTAATCTGTCATTTTTCACTACTGTGTAGTATTCCATGGTATGCTGGTAGCAAAGTTGTGTGTCCATTTTCTGTTGATGGACATTTGGGTTGTTTTGGATTTTGGGCTGATAGAAATACAGCTATTGTGAACATTCTTGCCCGAATCCTTGGTGGATGTATTTTTGCACTCTTGTCAGGAACAGCAGTGAAATTTCTGGGGCATAGGGTCTACATATGTTATTTTTAAAACATAACAGCCAGGAGTGCCTGGCTGGCTCAGTTGGTGGAGCAGGCGAATTTTGATCTCCTGCTCTTGAGTTCATGCCCTGCGTCGGGGGTAGAGTTTACTTAAAACAAAAACAAACACATACAGCCAGACGGATTTCCAACGCAGTTGTGTAGTATTGTATTCCTACCTGGAGGGTAAGAAGAAAACCCAGCTGTTCCCCATCATTACAGCCCTTGGCACGGTCGTTCCTTCTGATCGCAGCCATTCCCATAGTGGTGTCGAGGCATCTCATTGTCCTTTAACTTGGCGTTTCTCCGATGACCGAAGACACAGAGCACCTCTGGCTTTACATCTTTTGGCCACCGGGGCGTTTTCTTTCGTGAAGTGCATGCCCTAGGTTTCCTCTTCGTGATTCGTAGGAATTTTTGTTTTGCTCTGCTTTGGTGGCTGGAAGTACTTAGTCGGATATACACACATTGCAAGTATCTCATCCCAGCGGGCGGATTGCCTTTTTTGCTGGGGTAGCGGCGCCCGCACCCAGTAGGTCCCCACGAACGCGGCCTCCCTGGACCTCCAGCTCCGGGCCTCGGTTCCCCCACGTGGAATTGTTATTTCTGTCCTGCTCCTGTCACGGGGTTTCGCGAGGCTCGCGGGTGGCACCGCGTCCGCTCCCCGCTGCGTCGGGTTTGGGGCTTCTCACGCAGCGTCAGCGCTTCGATTCAGTAAAGGCGGAGCGGGCTGGATTCCTTCCCAGCACTTGCGGGAGAAGCTCCACGTGGGAGCCCCGCCCCCAGCAGGCCCCACCCATAGCTGTCACTTAGTTTAGAGGCGGGGCCGGGAGGGCGACCCTGGGGGGGCGTGGTTAGTACCCGAAACAAGGAAGTGGGTGGAGTTCCGGGGGCCGCTGACCAATGACAGAGAAGAGCCTGAGCCGTAGGGGAAGAAGCTAAGCAGGCGGCGAGGGCGGTGTCTGAGTTTCCATTGGGCGGCCGGCGTCGCCAGGGAAACGCGGCGGCCCG
>NW_027529446.1:1307168-1319194 GCF_008692635.1 Crocuta crocuta | reverse complement strand
CTCGCTTTCTCCCTGGGCCTCGGTTTACAGCCGACGGGACGCGAGCCGCGATTCTCAGGACCCCCCGTACCTCCCGTGTGTGTCGGATCACCGGGGGGGCCCTGCCTCTGGGTGGCCCCGTGGCCTCCGTTTACCCTCTGGGCGCTGGAGGCCCGCCTTCCCGTCGCCGCAGGGGCCCCTAAGTTCGCTCCAGGGCTCTGGACTCCTGGTTGGGTGGCCCTCCGGGAATCGGGCCTTGCCTCCTGGGCCGGTGTTCCCGGGAAGGTGGGGACGCCCCTCTTAGGGAGGGAGGGGAGACCGCGGGAGCCCTGATTCAAAATCAGGAAGCCGCTGAGGGGTCCTGGAATGGGGAAGCCGACTTCAACCAGAAACCCGAAGGTCGGGGTGAGGGAAAGGCGGTCCGCAAGTAAAATCCTAATCGTGGGCGCCGTTTCCTTCCCTGCGCCCCTCCCCCCAGCCTGTGACCTAGATTTAAAAGGAACGGGGAGAGTCCGGGGCCGCCAGGCCGCCTGCTTCCTTGAAGAGTTGTCAGCCCCCATTTGCACAAGGGGTCATGAAGGCGCACCCCGTTTTTCTAGTTGGAGGGGGAGGCTGCCCGGTGGCGGGCGGCTGTTCCGTGCGGTGCGGGTCCCGCTGCCCGTCGCCCCCCCGCCCTCCTCACAATGGCGCCAGGGAAGTCGGACTCCTGGGGTGGGAAGTGCCGGGAAGGTAAGGAATTTGCGGAGGTCTGTGTGCGGGGCGAGTTCCTGCCGCTGCTGCACGTTCCCAGAACGGTCTGACCTCGCTGGGCAGTCATTTGCACCCTCCTTTCCTTCCTTGGCTTCCCCTGGTTTTGCATCGTTAGCCGCTGCCGCTCAGGGGTGGTTATGGCGTGTGTCTAACTCAGTCCTGGTCTTCGGGTTCTGTGACCGAAGAGGGTTTGGTTGGCCTGGGTTTTGCTTCCCAACCGGGAGGGGCAAAGCAAATTTGCGACTTGTTCACACGCGCCGGTTTCTTTTGTGCACTGGTTGGTGAGTGGATGCTGCTGGGCAGCCTCTTCCGGGATTCCCAGCATGGACGGCCGCCTGCCCCAGTTAGGGTGCTCGTGTTTAGGGGGGAGCGCGCTGCCCCTGGGCAGTTCCCTGAGCCTTAGTTGATTCATTGAAAATCGCTGGCCCCGTGTCCATGGGCTTTGAGCCCTTTTAATGGGGTACTGGAGGGGGAAGGGTCTTCACAGCCGGTTTTCTGTGTGGGTCCTGCCCTCCATTTGTTGGCGGTTCCCAGAGGACACGATGTATTGGCCTCATGGTTTCCTCATCGGCAGATGGGGGTGATCTGGAGGCTGGTTACCTCGCAGGTGACTTGCCACTCGGCTGGCCCTCCACTCTCTGGCTGGACCGGGTCCTTCCCTTCTTCCCCGCTGCACCCAGTGAGGACTTCCCACAACGCGATTTGTCCGCAGCAGTTAGTGCACTGCAGAGTTGACCATGGTAGGTTTTAGCTGAGATTTTCTGTGCGGCATCATACAAGTGAGGCTCAGCGGGGACTTGAAAGGCCCCGTGGAAATGCAGCGTGATCTGTGGTGATTCACTCGTGTTGTTGGGCATCGGGGCACCTGTGTCCAAGGTCCTGGGCTTATTGATTGGTGACTTGGGGAGTGCCTCCGGTACCAGGTGGGGGTGACAGCGCCTGGGGAGCCTCATCGGTTGAGCATCCGACTTCTGGCTCAGGTCATGATCTCGAAGTTTGTGAGTTCAAGCCCCGCGTGGGGTTCTGTGCCGACAGCTTGGACCCTGGGGCTGCTTCAGATTCTGTGTCTCCCTCTCTCTCTGCCCCTCCCCTGCTCACACTTTGTCTCTCTCTCAAAATAAGTAAACATTAAAAAAAAAAATTTTTAAGTGGGGGTGACAGCCACCCCCCTTGCTTCTGACGATACTGGGGGTAATGTGACGCAGGCTTCTGCATTGTACCAGGGCATCCACGAAGCTGCCTCCTTGGCTGTTTGCAGACCTCAGCCTCTGACCTCTTAGTGGGTTGTAAATTCGATGTAACGGGTTATGTTAAAAAAGAACCGAGAAAATCCCAGTCCTGTGTGCATGTAGAGTAACTGCCGTTAATTGAAACTTATTTCAGCTTATGGTAAGCGTGTGCGTGTGTGTGCATTGGATTACTATGGAAACACATTTCTTAAAATGAGTCCAAAAAGTTTGAAAAACAATGGTCTATTCATGTTTCTGGGGTGCTTATTTTTAATCCTTAAGATACAGTGCAAATAATGTTGGCAAGGAGGGTGAAGACCACGTATGAATATCCTTGCTTCTAAACTTAGAGTATGATAGGGGAAAAAACCCCAAATGACTTCTAAAGTTTATTGTTTTTAAATTTCTTTTAAAGTTTCATTTATTTTTGAGAGACAGTACAAATGGGGGAAGGGCAGAGAGAGGGAGACATAGAATCTGAAACAGGCTCCAGGCTCTGAGCTGTCAGCACAGAACCTGACGCAGGGCTTGAACTCACAAACTGCGAGATCATGAGCCAAAGTTGATGCTGACCAGCTGAGCCACCCAGGCGCCCCTGTTTTTAAAATTTTTTTAATGTTTATTTCGAGGGAGTAGGCAGGGAGAAAGGGAGATACCCAGGTAGGCTGCTCACTGTCAGCACAAAGCCCAGGCTGGGGCTCGAACCTGCAAACCGTGAGGTCCTGACCTGAGCCAAAGTCGGGTGCTTAACCGAGTGAGCTCCTCAGGCACCACTAAGTTATTCTTGTGGATACTCTTCATGTTTGGGGGAAAGCTGTTTTTTCAGTCTTTTTAGGTTGTGAAATCACATCTGTACTTTGATTTTTTTATTTTTTTAAATGTTCTTATTTATTTCTAGGAGAGAGAGAGAGACAGTGTGAGCAGGGGAGGGTCAGAGAGAGAGGGAGTCACAGACTGAAACAGGCTCCAGGCTCTGAGCTGGCAGTCAGCACAGAGCCCGATGCGGGGCTCGAACCCACGAACCGCGAGATCATGACCTAAGTGAAAGTAGGATGCTTAACTGACTAAGCCACCCAGGCGCTCCCATCTGTACTTTTAAAAATGTACTCTATGTTTATTAAAGAAAAAGAGGAATGCTCCTTCCCTGTTTATCAGTTTGGAGTATGTGTTTTGAGTGTATTTTCTGTGCAGAGGAATGGGCATCTCTGAGTGTCTGTTAAGATTCTCTTCTGCATTCTGGGGCGCCTGGCTGCCTCAGTGGTGGAGTGTGTGACTCTTGATCTCAGAGTTGTGAGTTCGAGCCCCACTTGGGTGTAGAGATTACTTGGAAAAAAGGTTCTTTTGGGGGCACCTGGGGGGCTCAGTCGGTTGAGCCTCTGACTTCGGCTCAGGTCATGATCTCAGAGTCTGTGGGTTCGGGCCCGTGTCGGGCTCTGTGCTGACAGCTCGGAGCCTGGAGCTGCTTTGGATCCTGTGTCTCCCTGTCTCTCTGACCCTCCCCTGCTTGTGCACGTGCTGGTGGGCTCTGTCTCCCTCTTTCTCTCTCTCAAAAATAAATAAACATTAAAAAGAAAAAAGACTGAACTGTATGGAGGTGCTCATATTCTGTTGTTTCCCACCTCAGAAATGGCGGTTTCCTGAGGTTCAACCCGGGAGGTTTGTGGGACCCACCAGGCTGTGAGGTGCACGCAGCACGGGGTCTGCCCATGGTTGAAGGACGGATCACACCTGGCCCGGGGGATCTGCTTTCTTGCTATTTGTGGGATTCCTTTTGTTTTAACAACTTCTGAGGAGAATAAAGATAGAAGTTTGAACTGAGTATTTTTCCTTTTTTTATTTAAAAAAAAAAAAGAGAGAGAGAGAGACAGAGCACAGCAGGGGAGGGTCAGAGAGAGAGGGAGAGATGGAATCCAAAGCAGCTCCAGGCTCCGAGCTGTCAGCACAGAGCCCGACGCGGGGCTCGAACCCACAGACTCTGAGATCATGACCTGAGCTGAAATTATGGTCTCTTAACTGACTNAAAAAAAAAAAGAGAGAGAGAGAGACAGAGCACAGCAGTGGAGGGTCAGAGAGAGAGGGAGAGATGGAATCCAAAGCAGCTCCAGGCTCCGAGCTGTCAGCACAGAGCCCGACGCGGGGCTCGAACCCACAGACTCTGAGATCATGACCTGAGCTGAAGTTATGGTCTCTTAACTGACTGAGCCATCAGGCATCCCAGTTTTTTTCCTTTTCTTTAATAATATTGGTTATTACCTTGAATCAAGGTCTCCCCCTCGGCACTGCTGACATTCTGGACTGGATTATTTTCGGGGGGAGGGGGACCGGCACTGGGAGTTGAGCAGCATCCCCGGCCCCACCCACTCGATGCCAGGAGCACCCCCAGGTTGACAACCACAGATGTACCCAGACATTGCCCAGGAGAATCCCTGACCCAAATTAATAAGAAAAATCTCCCCAAATTCCCTGATGTTGTTCCCTTTATCCAAGTACCCTGTGTCTCCCACGTTGTCACTATGTTGTTGGACCTTGTGATATTGTGATACAGAAAATAGATATTTTGGTCTTTGTCCCTTGCTCTAGGCAGATCTCCCAAAGTCCTTGTAATTTCCTAAGCAGTAAAGGTACTTGGAACATCCTCGTTACGTATTTGGTCTCTGACTCTGTCCCCGACCCTGAGCTCCTAGATCTCTTGGCATTTCCTCGGTGACAGGACTGACTTTTGTTCTAATGAGATGACTTGGTGGGTCCTGGATGGCAGTGGTCACCGCGGAGACCTTGATTAGAAGCGTGAAACTTTCAGCTGCACCCGCATCTTCTGGGGAGGGGAGAAGGGCTCAGGATCGAATTAACGACCTGTCAGCCTGGGTGATGAAGGGTATAAACCTCTCCAAACTGTGGGCTTGGGGGAGGGTCTTGGTGAAAGCATCCGCGTGCTGGGAAGGTGGGTGGCCGCTTGCAGCGCCACACAGACCGAGCCTCGGGACCCTTCTAGACCCCTCCCTGTGTACGTCTGTGTCATTTGTCACATGCTCTCTTAGGTACTCAACTGGTAACCGTGACTGTGACCGTGACCGGGTGCTTTCCTGAGTTCCCTGTGCTGCTTTGGCACCTTAATCGGACCCGAGAGGAGGGGGTGGGTCAGAGCATGGGTGACCACGTGGACTGGGGGTCTGCACTGACCAGGCAGAGTGGCAGCCGGACGGCACTGCGGCCGCTCCATGTGGGGCACCCAGCCCGCATGGCACTCGAAGGAGACCGTTCGCAGGTGGACGCAGAGGGTGTGCTTTCTAGATTTGCTTTTCTCCTAATCCTTCTAGATTGTGGAGTAACGGCGCATAGCACGTTACATAGTTTAATTGATATAATTGCCTGAAGTTCTTTAAGCGTAATTGCTTTGCTGGTAAGTTTTTCACTCAAACTTGTGTCCCTGCCCAGCGCGCTGGCTTCTGCCTACCGCCCAGCTCTCTGCTGCTGGCTTCATGCCACGGCTCCGGCCGGAGGTGCCCAGTGGCCTGCTCGCCGCCCCACGGCTCCGGCCGCAGAAGCCCCCAGTGGCCTGCTCTCGGTCTGCGGCACGTTGTCATCCATCTGACCGTTGCTGGACACCTGGGTAGGGTTTCCAGTCTGGGGCCTTTCATGAGCGACTCTGTGCAGGTGGGGCCGCCACCATGAGGGGCTCCCGCAGCCTCCAGCTCGCAGGTGGACGTGGCCCCTGCCTGTCCCCCCACCTGTTTGCCGGTGCACAGTCCCAACAGCAGCCCGCGGAAGCCCCAGGGCGCAGGTGGAGTGATCCGCACGGCCACGGGGACAGGACAGACCTCCCTTTTCACGTCCCTGACCGTGAACACAGCCGGGCACCCTTTGCTGCGTGTGGTTATTGACGTCCCTCGTGACGCTGCCTCGTGGGGGCTTTGGTCGCTTTTCCTGTGGGTCTGGCTGCTGCTCTGGGCTGAGGGCATGCTGTGTGGCCAGGCCGCGGGTGGGGGCGTGCACCGGGGTCATGTCTGCTTCAAACCAGCTGCCGTGTGGCTGTCGTTTGCCCCGTGGTTTGGGGCGCCCGGGAGCTGAGGAGAGGGAAGGAACGGTGGGCTAGGTACTCCCCTCGTGCTGTGGGGCAGGTGACAACCACAGCTATCCCTTGGAGGGCATGGTCACCCCCGCGACACTCCTGGTTAGGGGGTGGGGGTGGGAAGTCCGAGGCTTGACGGTGGGCTCCCCCCAAACCCCGACCGAGTCCCGGACCCTGCCCTGCCGGGGCCCGTGGGAGGGCACAGAGACCGCAGCCGCACCGCCCTGCCCTGGTCTCGGCTTCCCCAGCGCTGCTCACATGGCCCACGCATTGGCTGTCCCCCACCGTGGGGCCTGCTGTGTCGCATCCCCTCCTGCCTGTGCTTGGGGTCCACCTGGCAGATGTTCTTTCGGCGGAAAGACTTGGACCTTTAAGCCGCCGGCGGGGCAGCTGGGGCGACGGGGCCGGCTGTGCGGCGGCCGCGGCAGAAGCGCTGTGTCCCTGCTGACCCGGAAGCAGGGGTCCGTCCAGGCACGTGTGGAACTGTCGGGGCTCTGGATGACCCAAGGTGGTTTTGGGACGGGTCCGGGGCCTCGAGTGGGGCCTCGGGTTTGCTCTTCCCCAGGGTTGCTGTGGCTCATCTGTGCCACGGGACGTTGGAGCTCGTCCACGGCACAAAGAAGGTGAGCATGGCGTCCGCGGTTGTTGCTGACAGTGAGTGTGGTCATAGAGCCTCTTTCGTTCCCGCACCCGACCTTCTCTACGTTTTGGGTTAACACGTATTGGAGTGACGAGGGTGACGGTGGTCAGCAACCAGGTTATTCTTCGTAGGGCGGATAAAATCCTCCGCACCCTGCACCGGCTGTTGTGAGGACTTGGCATCTTTCTGGTCCGAGAAATTGGTGTGGCTTAAACACTGATCTAGAATCCGGCGGAACAATCCCATGCACATGAGGCTCTGGGGTCTCAGCCACTAGGGGGCCCTGAGCTGGGGAGCCAGCGGGAGCCCGCAGACAGCTGTGGGCACTGACAGAGCTGACGTGTTTGGGACAGTCCAGAAAACCTCTTGAAAATGTCAAGGGCTGGAGCAAGCGTGCTGCCCAACAGGCAAACAGATGAATGAACTGGTCCATGCAGGTGACAGATAGACTGTGGTCCATACAGGTGACAGATAGACTGTCCGTCTGGCACTAAAAACNTCTTGAAAATGTCAAGGGCTGGAGCAAGCGTGCTGCCCAACAGGCAAACAGATGAATGAACTGGTCCATGCAGGTGACAGATAGACTGTGGTCCATACAGGTGACAGATAGACCGTCCGGCACTAAAAACAAGCCGTTAGGCCGCCCAGAGACACAGAGGAGCCTCAGATACACAGCACTCTGTGACAGAAGCCAGGCTGAGGAGGTGACATGGTGTTTGGTTCTAACTCCAGGACATTCTGGAAAAGCGGGACCTCGGAGGCGTGGCTGTCGGGTGGGGGAGGGTGAATGGGCGGAGCTCCGGAATCTCAGGGCAGTGGGGCTGCTCTGGACGCACCGTGGCGCTGGGTGGTGGGCGGGTGTCAGTGACATCGGTCAGACCCACGGGGTGCGCCGCACAGGGAGGGACCTCGTGGCCGCTGTGGAGCGTGGTTGGTAACGGTCAGTACTGCGTGGGGATGTTGGTAACGGGTGGCGGTGCGTTTCTGGGGAGAAGTGTTCCAGAGAACCTGCTAGAAAGTGGCCAGGGTCGAAATGGTGATTTTATAATAAACGAGGACTTCCCGCCGAAGGTCAGTTTGTGTGCTTTGTTCTAAGTGAAATGCTCTAACGAAGGGGAAGATGCAGAAAGAGCGTCTTCTATTTCAGTACTTGCTTTGCTATTTGAGAAACCGAATCATGCTCGCACCTGATTTTTTTTTTTTAAAGTGTCAACGAGATGTAGCCATTTACACCTTAGGCTTCAAACTCTAATGTATGTTTTTAATAGAACTGTCTGGACGTAGATCCCGACCATCCAACCATCTGCATGCCCTGAGCTACCTGTTTCTTGTTGTTAGGGATGTTGTGTGTAAATGAAAGACTAATGTGGCCACAGCGCTCCGCTTTGCTTCCTTTAATTTCCTGTGACTCCATTCAAGGTAAATATTGGAGTCCTCCTGAGTGAGCACGGGCTCTTTGGTCCTTTAGAACCTCTCCGCTTCCCCGTCTGCGGCAGCCGTGAGCCAGGCGCCAGTCAGCCACTTTTCTGTGAAGCTCGTTTGTCCCCTCCCCCCGGGGAGTGTCCTGAGGTGCAGGGACAGATGTCCCCGGCTCCGTAGGCTTGCCTTTATTCCCGGGAGATGTTGTCTTTGGGTAGAGAACTCAGGGCAGTCGGGGTAGTGTTTTTTTGCTGGGCCATCGGGACCCTTTCTCTCCCAAATGCATCGTGTCATTTTCCTCCGGCTGCTTTCCACACTCTCTCCCAGGGGCCTGGCTGGCTTAGCCAGTGCAGCGGGTGGCTCTTGATCCGCAAGTTTGGGCCCCACGTTGGGTGTAGAGATTACTTAAATAAATAAATGTAACAACAAAAAAAGATTTTCTCTTAATTTCCAATTTTTGGTCATCTGACGTTGAGATGTGTGGGTGCAGTTTTCTTTGTTTTCTGTTGGTTGGTGCTGCGCTTCTCAAACGTGTACTTTTATGTCTGTCACTGAATGTGGGGGAGTTTCAGCTGTTCTCTTTTCTTTTTCCTTTTTCTTTTTAAAATTTTTTAATAGTTTGTTTATTTTTGAGACNGACGTTGAGATGTGTGGGTGCAGTTTTCTTTGTTTTCTGTTGGTTGGTGCTGCGCTTCTCAAACGTGTACTTTTATGTCTGTCACTGAATGTGGGGGAGTTTCAGCTGTTCTCTTTTCTTTTTTCTTTTTCTTTTTAAAATTTTTTAATAGTTTATTTATTTTTGAGACAGAGAGACTGAGCATGAGTGGGGGAGGGGCAGAGA
Source organism: Crocuta crocuta (assembly GCF_008692635.1). NCBI lineage: Eukaryota > Metazoa > Chordata > Mammalia > Carnivora > Hyaenidae > Crocuta > Crocuta crocuta. The sequence goes on along the minus strand of NW_027529446.1, from coordinate 1,310,267 downwards.
GAGAGGGAGACACAGAATCTGCAACAGGCTCCAGGCTCTGAGCTGTCAGCTCAGATGCGGGGCTTGAACCCACCAACCATGAGATCATGACCTGAGCCGAAGTCAGACGAAGTAGACGAAGTCAGACGCTTAACCGACTGAGCCACCCAGGCGCCCCTACCTTTCTCTTTTGAAATGTATTCTGTATCTCAGCCTTCCCTTTCCTGGACACCAGTTACGTGTCTGCTCCCCCGTGTCCCATGGACCTGGGGATCTGCTTTTCTTTTCTCAAACTTTTCTCCCCTTAAGACCGGATGGTCTCTGTGTCGCACCCTCTGCTGTGCTGACTTCTCTCTCCGTTTCCGATTTGCTCCATGGTCCATTGTGTGCGTCCTGTATTCCAAAAATTATTTTTCAATTCTCAATCTCCATCTGCTTATTTTAAGCTACTCGTGTTTCTCTGCTGAGATTTCCCTTTTACTTTTTACGAGCACCTTCTCCCGTGAGTCCCGGAGAGCACGACCACAGTGGCCAAGTTGAAATCTCCGTGTGTTAGTCCCACGCTTCGGGGTATGTCAAGGCCAGTGTCCGTGGGTGACATTGTCCTGTGTCTTACTTTGAGTAGCTCTGGACGGGATCCTGGACGTTGGGACCGGTGTGTTGTAGGGGCTCCGGATTGTGTGACTTTCTATGAGGAGCGTTGACTGGGGGGAAGGGTTACCTTAGGGTTACCACGCCTCTGCCCCCCTCGCTGTGGGCAGCAGACGGGTGGAATGTGTTCATTTCTTTCCGCTTTAGCTGCAGTGTGCAGAGCATGCTGCGTTCTGGGGTCGGGAATTCGGGCTGAGTTTCTGTGTAGCATGTGGGCCCCTCGCTCTCCCCCTCCCCTCCGGGATGTCCTGCCTCAAGTGGCGGCTGCCGCCTATGCCTCGTCTCTGCTCTGCGGGTCTAGAAGCCAGGAGCCCCCGGGGCCCGGCCGCTCTGCAGGTTGCTTGGGACAAAAGCCACCATCACCCAGGGCTTCTGTGCTAGTTCTTCAGTGTCTCTGGATAGTTTTTTTTTTTTTAATGTTTTTATTTCTGAGAGAGAGAGAGACAGACAGTGTGAGCAGGGGAAGGGCAGAGAGAGAGAGAGAGGGAGACACAGAATCTGAGGCAGCTCCAGGCTCTGAGCTGTCAGCACAGAGCCCGACGCGGGGCTCGAACCCACAAACTGTGAGTGCATGACCTGAGCCGAAGTCGGATGCTTAACTGACTGAGCCCCCCAGGGACCCCGACCTGATAGTGGTTTTGAAACTGTATTTGGGGGAGGCTGGGACTGATGGGGGGCCCGTGGACGGTAGCGGAAGTGGACTCTGCCTGGCTCTCCCGAGAGCCGGGGAGGGAGGTCCCTGGACCTTGTGCAGACGTGCCGTGGTCCCTCAGCAGCAGAACCCTGGAGTTTGTACGTTGGGGGCCGTCGTGAGTCCTGCTGCTGCGCGTTCTTGTGTGCCGTCTCCTGTCCCAGTCCTCCGTACGTGACCACGTGCCCCCCTCCCCCACGGGGATCAGTCTTCCTGTTCTTTCCATCCCATACATTCATTTATTCGTTCGTTCAAAGTAGGCTCTGTGCCCAACGTGGGGCTTGAACTCACGACCCCAGGATCAGGAGGTGATGCCCATCGACTCAGCAGGCCAGCCCCCCAGTTTTTTCCCTTTTAATGGATGATCCAGGACACAGGAGGGGCCATCTGTGCACACGGACAGTTAAGTGAAGATCCCCAGGTGGGAGTTAGTAACTCGACGCCTGTTAGAGGGTTACAGTGACACTTGCTCCATTGCGCTGACTCCCCATCATAAAGTATTCATGACATCCGCGGGGGAGAGAGGGCTCCGATGGCGCCTGTCCCCATGAGTCAGTGCTTCAGGGAGCTGAGAGTCTTGGACCAGAGCGGGTGTGGACTTGGGGGACGGGAATGGAGGGGGCACCCGGAGCAGGTGCGCGGCTGGCACGTTCTAGCGGTTGCTGTCAGTCAGGTAACAGACAGGAGCCCTCCCTGCGTCCCGGAGTGCTGGGCACGTGCGGGGCTGGGGCACTGACCGGACAAAGTCCCTCCGAGCCGAACCGCTCGCTTCGTGGGTTCTCTCTGACTGCGTGTGTCTCAGAGGCCTGAGTGCTGGCGCTCCCACAGGGACACGCCAGTGGCTCCACTTCATGTGTCAGTGCTGCTTCGGGTCAGACCCGTTTCAGGGGCAGACGTGCTGAGTCAGCGAGGAGACCCAGGGGAGTATCCTAAAGCCGCGTCCCCACAAATCCTGCAGCAGGGCTCGCGGGAGCTGGAGAAGCCAGAGAGCGGCAGGTGCCCATCCTTCAAATAGATTAACACGAGGTGGTCCACATGTGCGGGGTGGAGACCGCAAGGCACAGACACGCCACAGTGTGCGCGAGCCCGATGTGGTGCCTGTTGAGAGAGGCCAGCGGGGCCATGGAGACGCCCGGGCCAGCTTGCTGTCGCCGGGGTGGGATGGGGCGGGAGAGCCAGGTATTGAGCAGCCGGCGTCAGCAGGTGGATGGTGGAACCAGGGAGGAGGTTACTTCCCGGCTTTGTGCAAGGCTTACCTGCGAGTTGTTAAAACTAGAAGGCCGGGAAGATTTCTGTTTCTTAATGTTCTGTGAGGTTCTTTTTAACATTTTGCAGTATAGAAAATGACAGCTAGGGGGCGCCTGGACGGCTCAGTAAGAACTGGGGTTGTGCGTTCAAGCCCCACGGTTGAGTGTACGCATTACTTAAAAATAAAATCTTTATTTTTTTTAACTTTTCAAAAAATATTTAATGTATTTTTTATTTCTGAGAGCGAGAGATAGAGAGAGACAGCATGAGCAGGGGAGGGTCAAACAGAGAGGAGACACAGAATCCGAAACAGGCTCCAGGCTCTGAGCTGTCAGCACAGAGCCCCACACAGAGCTCGAGCCCATGAACCATGAGATCATGACCTGAGCCGAAGTTGGACGTTCAACCGACTGAGCCACCCAGGTGCCCCAGAAATAAAATCTTTAAAAAAAACGAATGAGGGGTGCCTGGGTGGCTCAGTCGGTTAAGCTTCCGACTTGGGCTCAGGTCATGATCTCACGGTTCGTGGG
>NW_027529446.1:1306812-1307154 GCF_008692635.1 Crocuta crocuta | reverse complement strand
GCCCCTCTCTCTCGCTCTCTCTCAGAAATAAATAAAAGCATTACAAAATTTAAAAAAAAAAAGAACGAATGAAAAAGAAAACGTCAGCCATCCACACAGGCTGAGAAAAATGGAATAACAGACTTCTGTGTCAGTGAGTCCCGCTCTCACCTTCCTCCTGTCCTCCCGGGACTGGGAGGGGACCCCAGGCACACAGAAATGGGTTTTGGAAGTGACAGCTCGGTTAGGCGCCCGCATGCTGCACACGTCACCTGTGTGGTGGATAGTGTGTCAGGAGTCGCGCATCCATCGCCACGGCCAGCTTTAGAACATCCTGTCGCCCGGAGAAGAAACCCCATCCCC
>NW_027529446.1:1288284-1306645 GCF_008692635.1 Crocuta crocuta | reverse complement strand
TCCCCCCAGCGCCTGCCCCCCTCCCCCTCTCCCCCGCCGCCCACACCCACTGGCCCGCCTCCTGTGCTGTGGGCATGCCTGGTCGGGTTGTTGCACACCGGCGGAATCACACACCGGGTGGCCTCTTGTGTTTGGCTGCTTTCTTGACTGTTTTAGACACTTGCAATTTTTCAACACTTTTTTTCCCCCTTTAGGCAAAGTACATCTCCCAGTGCATCGATGAAATCAAGCAGGAGCTGAAGCAAGACAACATTGCAGTAAAGGCGAATGCAGTCTGCAAGCTGACCTACGTAAGTACTGAGGACGGTTTGCGCAGTGCGCTTCAGAGTGACGCCCCCTCCCTCCATCCTTCTGTCCGTCCATCTATACCGCCACCCATTTATCCGTCCACTGTACGTTTCTACCCAGACACTCACATTGTCAGCTCCAGGCGCCGGCCTCGGCACAAAGCTGAGGGAGGCCAGGCCGTGACGACCCCGTGGCTCAGGGCGTGTCGGACCCCGCCTGGCCCGGGCCCGGCCCCCTCTGCTGAGGTCAGAAGGGAGGCGGACGGCTTGCCGGGGCACCTCGTCACCCTTTAGGTGTGAGGGATTTCAACCACTGCCCATGGACGCTAGTATTTCAGCCGCAGGCGTTTATCCTGTGCTTGTGATTGACCTGCCCTCTGGTTTTAAATGTGAAGACAAGGCCATCAGAAGAAGTGAAATACCCCAGGGTGTGTGTGGAAGGCCCATTTCAGGAGACGCGTGGCGTTCGGTGCTGTTTGAGCTGAGACAGAGTGTTGAATGTTGGGGCTCAGGCCTCAGCGTGTGAGTGGAAATCACCACGTTCGTCTCTTTGACAGTTACAGATGTTGGGCTATGACATCAGCTGGGCTGCCTTCAACATCATAGAAGTGATGAGCGCCTCCAAGTTCACGTTCAAGGTGAGGCGGGCAAGCTTGCTCTCAGACCTGAACCGCGTGCTGGCGGGGGCAGAGGGCGTGGGTGTCTGTGGCCAGGGGCCACGCTGTGCAGAGACCCGGGAGGACGCAGGGCACCGGGGGCTCCGTCGGTGAAGCGGCCGGCTTCGGCTCAGGTCGTGGTCTCGCGGTTTGTGGGTTCGAGCCCCACGTCGGGCTCTGTGCTGACAGCTCAGAGCCTGGAGCTGCTTTGGATTCTGTGTCTCCCTCTCTTTCTGCCCCTCCTACGCTCATGCTCTGTCTCTGTCTCTCGATAATAAATAAAAATGTTAAGAACAGGGGCGCCTGGGTGGCTTAGTCGGTTGAGCGTCCGACTTTCGGCTCAGGTCATGATCTCGCGGTTCGTGGGTTCGAGCCCCGCATCGGGCTCTGTGCTGACAGCTCAGGGCCTGGAGCCTGCTTGAGAGTCTGTGTCTCCCTCTCTTTCTGCCCCTCCTACGCTCATGCTCTGTCTCTGTCTCTCAATAATAAATAAAAATGTTAAGAACAAAAAACCGTGCAGGACACGAGTGGCGTGTTCCAGGCAAACTTCCACGCCTCAAACGTCACCAGCCCATGTTCGTCACATTATCTGTTAATGCCATTTGCGTGATTTCCTTTTTTTCAACTTTGAGGACCATCAGTGAAGTGATGGGTTCGTAGGATTGATTATATATATGCGGTTTTTTTTTAACGTTTGTTTTTGAGAGCAAGAGTGTGCGTGGGGGAGGGGTGGGCGGGGCAGTGGATCCGAAGCTGGCTCTGAACGGACAGCGAACAGCCAGATGCGGGGCTCAAACCCACGGACTGTGAGATCGTGACTTGAGTTGAAGTAGGATGTTCAACTGACTGAGCCACCCCGGCATCCTGTATTTTTTAATACTACTAAGGATGTGTAACTGTGTGTAAACCAAGCAAGCACTGACTGTCTTGCACAGAGGCCACCAATTGTCTCCTGGCCCCAGTGCCTCATGGTCGCTTCTGCACATTTTCCTTCACCTCGCAGGGCCTTGCTTGTGAGTGATGGGCATCACCGCCTCACTCGGTATTAGAATGTAAGCACAGCTCCCGTTCCAGTAAATGTTCTGAAAACCGATGGGTAGCCCCCGTGGCCCAGTTGAGGGCCTTCCGTAGTTTTCCCGGGGCGACTCGAGTTTTGACGGGAACGCACACCAGCCAGGCAGCTGAGACCATTTCCAGGTCCGTGGGGTGCGGCGCCTGCCTGAGGGTCGCTGCTGGGTCAGCCCCGCGCTCCCTCTAAACGTTGCCATCATCCTGCCCACGGGTTACTCTCGGTGGAGAAACCAAATGTGTGTGGCCCAGGTTGGGGCGTGCTGCATGGGAGCGTCTCGTGCGTGTGCAGGTGCGACGGGACGTCGGGTCAGCCGGGCAGGGGGCTCTGACTGCGGGGAGCGCCCGGGCTGGGGGTGACCTGCAGATTCCATCATAAAGGGGTTCCTGGCTGCCCAGGCGTCGCCCGCACACGGGCCGGGGAGAGGCCTGCTGGCTTGGCCGGCTTCACGAGAACTGCACTTGCCTCTTCCTCCGGGAAGGATTTCCTGGCACCCACCCCCCAGTGGTCCCTCGGCCACTGTCACTGCCCGACCACGGGGGCTGCTTGGCATGGAGCTCGGGGGACGGGCTGGGGCTTCTCCCCGGGGCGCGCGGCCCCTCGTCTCGTGTGTGACGCCCTGTGTCTGACTCACAGCGGATCGGCTACCTCGCTGCTTCCCAGTGCTTTCATGAGGGGACTGATGTCATCATGCTGACGACGAACCAGATCCGCAAGGTAGGCGGTCCTTCACTCACCGAGCGTCCTCAGGGACCCCGTCCCTGCACTGTCCACGCCGGCTCTTCTGACGCTCTGAGCGAGCGGCCAGTAGAAAGCACGAGCCCAGCAGGCTCACCCCAGTGACCCCCTTGGCAAGCCCGTGGCTGGAATGTGGGTGCGGCGTCAGCAGGGGACACCCAGAGTGGTGCCCTGGCCCGTGTCCCTGTCTCCCTGCTCCTGGGCAGCGGGCGAGGCCAGAGATTGCCAGCCACCCCCCTTCCCTGCCTGGGGCCTCTGGCTCCGACACTCCCCTCTCAGGCCCGTCTCCCTCTGGTGGGAGTGCTCCCCGAGGCTGCACACCCTTCCTGCGGGGGCCTCCCTGCCCACGGGCTCTTTTAGTCACACTGCGTGCACGTCTCAGTCGTGTGGAAGTTTGTCGTGTCTTAGTCCTGAAGATCCCGAGTGGTAAATTCTCGGCTCCAGAGCTTCCAGCATCTTTTGTGCAGTAGTGGGGGCGGGGGGGTTCAGGGAGAAGCAGAGGTGGTGAGGTGTGCAGGCCAGACCCCGTGAGTTGTGGGCACCCTCACGGGGGCACGAGGCTGAGCCACTAGTTTGAGCCTGTGAGCCGTTGGTCGTGAGGAGGTAGCAGCATGGATGCCACAGGCTGTGAGGGGCAGGCTCATCTGGGAGCGGCTGGTGGGGGAACGTAACGGGGCAGAGGGCCAGCCCGCCTGGCGAGAAGGGTCTCTGGCCCGGTGCCTGGGCACAGCCAGGCCCCCACCCGCCCCTTTGTAAGGACCTCCGTTTAAACATAGATGGTCACTGCTCCGCATGGAGACAGGGTAGAGGTGGTGGCCTAGATCTCTGCGGGGGAGGTGACTGAGCCTGAGACGACCCTGTAACAGAGCAGAGGGCCACTGGCGTCCTCCCGTGGGCTCGATCTCACAAACCATGAGATCATGACTTGGACGATGTTAAAAATTGGACTTTCACTGATTGAGTCACCCGGGTACCCCCACATGTGTCATTTAAACAAACCGGTGACTTCTGAAACATAACTTCCACAGACCAGCCCTGCCCCCGTCCCCTTGGCTGGGGCTCCTCCCACTTAACTGTGACGCAGGCGTCCCTCCCACAAACCTGTGTTTCTGAAAAGGCCCTCGCAAGTCGTGCTGAAGTAGGAGCCTGGCCGGCCAGGGCCCGGCTTCCCCTGCGGCCCTCAGCCTGGGCCGGGCTGGGTCCAAGGGCTGGCGCCTCCAGCTTGTCCCCGCAGCCTAGAAAGGGGACTGAGATGCCTCTCGGTCTGTTTTTACCACGTGTAGGTGAAGTTGGGGGGTCCTTAGAAAAGCGCCCTCTGAGCAGGTTTGTGGCACAGGCGGTGTTTCCCTGGCGTGGAGCCGAGGCCCTTCCGTGCTTGGGGCGGCCAGAGCTGCGATACGCAATCCAGGGCCTCTGGGGACTGCTTTTCCTGCCCTCCCAGAACACGGGCCTCGGGCCAGAGCCGCCACCCCCGGATTCTGCCCTCGGGACCGAGCCCCCAGCCCCGCCGGGGGCCAACTGCCCCTTCCCCTCAGCACCGGGGAGGGCACTGGGACAGGCTCGGCCCCGCTTGTGGCCACGGCCCTGGCACACCGGGCTGTCTGTGCACCTCTGTGCCTGGCGGGGGGGCGGGGACCGTTCTCCCCCTGTCCTGGCTCCGGGGACAGTGTCCAGAACAGGCTGCCGCTCGCCACGTCGCATACAGATGCAGCCCCAGACCGCAGGCCGGGAGCCCTTGACGCCGGTTGGCATGTGCCCGCTGACCCCCTCCTTCCCTTTCCAGGACCTGAGCAGCCCCAGCCAGTACGACACTGGCGTTGCGCTGACTGGCCTGTCCTGTTTTGTTACCCCAGATCTTGCCAGAGACTTGGCCAACGACATCATGACCCTGGTGAGTTTACGAGTGTCCCCGGCACCCCTTGGCCTCTGCTCTGTGACGAGATTCAGTCCGTCCGGGTGCCGGGAAACCCGAGGCTAACCGTCACCCCAGGAACACTTGGGCGTGCGGAGCCGGGGGGCCGGCCGAGTTGCTGTGTCCCCCCCAGCCCCCCACTGGTGGGGCCCTGGCCTCGGGCCGTCTTCACCGTCACATTCTTTCTTCACCTCCTTTCACAGAGCCCTGCCTGGGGCCAGAGGTGGGTGCCGGCCGGGGTGAGCGCCCACGCCCTGCGGCGCGTCCCTGTCACTTCCCGCCTCTCCGCCTCGCGGGTGACGGTGGTTGTGTCAGCAGGCAGTGCACCTGGTTCGTGTGGCCCTGCCGGCTCCGTCCCTGATGGCCTATGTTTTCCTTTGGCCACAATTTTCTTTAATTTACTTTTTTAATGTTTTATTTATTTTTGAGAGAGAGAGAGAGAGAGACAGTGTGTGAGCAGGGGCGGGTCAGAGAGAGAGGGAGACACAGAATCCGAAGCATCTCCAGGCTCTGAGCTGTCAGCACAGAGCCCGACGTGGGGCTCGAACCCACGAACTGTGTCCTCATGACCTGAGCCGAAGTCGGACACCTTTGGCCACAGTTTGCCTTCTTGTGGTTCAGTCCACCCGAGGGGCAGAGGCCCCGGCCAGGGCTCGTTTCCAGGCTGTCAGAGCGTCTGCCTAAAACGCGGGTGTCCTTTCTCAGGTCATGGTCCTCGGGGGCACCAGCTGTGCACCCAAGTCTTCAGCTAATCGGGAGGCCTTTTCCCACTGGTTTTGTCTGGACAGAGCGGAAGGGTGGCTGTGTCCCCCCGGACAGTTCTGTCCATCCAGGCCCCCCTGTTTGCCATGTGGATGGGTTGGTCTTGGCATGTGGTCTCAGGCCAGGCGTGTCGCCAGCTTCTAGAGCAGGGGCTGGCCCACGCTCGGCCCCGCCCACTCACTCCGGGGCGCCTGCTGGCTCTCGAGCGGGGGGCGAGAGTTCTGCCCTTCTGGCCCAGACTGCTGACGCGGTGCAGGGCCCTGTGCCACGAGGCAGGAGGCCTCCCTGCCGGGGCAGCGTTGGGAAAGGACGAGAGCTGTGGGACAGTCACGTGTGGAGGGGGCCCTGACCGCCCTGGACACCCCTTGGCATCCTGCTCTGGGAACGGGCCTCAGCGGCCGGAGGAGGCTGAGGCAGAGACTTGCTTTCCAGTTCAGGGCCGTGTCCCTCATTGGGTTCCAGCCAGGGTGAGACAAGGGTCTCGGGCTCCGGAGGGCGGGCCTAGGGTCATGGGCACAGGGGACGCAGGTTCCAGTTCCATCCACGACACTATCGTGGGACGCCCTGGGCCTGGGGCAGTGGAGCGGGTGTGCAGGCCTGGCTCGGAGGCCAGACACCAGATGAGCTGGAGAGAGGGTTTTCCTCCGGGGGACGGAGGGGAAACTCGGGCAGTGCAGGAAGGTGAGCAGGGCGGGTGCGGGGAGGGCGACGGGCAGCAGCGGAGGGGCTCAGGGCGGGCGCCGGGAACAGCAGTGGGGTGGCGGGGAGGCTGACCAGCCCGCTGCCCCTGCAGATGTCGCACACCAAGCCGTACATCCGGAAGAAGGCCGTGTTGATCATGTACAAGGTGTTCCTGAAGTACCCCGAGTCGCTGCGGCCCGCGTTCCCCCGCCTGAAGGAGAAGCTGGAGGACCCCGATCCCGGTTGGTTGGTTGGCGAGGGGGCGGTGCGGGGGCGCAGGGCTCCGCGGCGTCTGTGAACCCCACTGGAGGGTGCTGCGAGGAAAGCGTTGAAGGGGCACTAGGTCTGGAACTCGTGTCCTGGGACCCCCCCTCCCGCCCCCCACCCGGGGCAGTATCTTCTTCCCGTCTGGCACCACAGGGCACCAGGTTTGCTTCCTGCTTCCCCCGCTCCGGCCGGAAATCCACCGTTTCCCCCAAGCAGCCTGGCCCCTGTTCGTTGGTGTGGGATTCAGGCGCCAAGCTCTGGGCACTGGGTGTCCCCTCGCTGCCGGGCTGTCCTTTTTCCGGCAACTCCAGCCCTCCGCCGTCCTCGCACTGGGGAGCGGCCGCTGCCTGGGGCTCTGTCCGCATGTTGGCGCTCATGACTTGATGCCGACGTCTTGGCTGCGGTCCCCACTGCGGGGCTCATGGCCTCCTGTCCTCCGTAAATCCTTCCCTCGTTGAGGACTCCCTGGGCCGAGCAGTGTCACGTAGCTTCTCTGACACGAGGCGGGTTCCATCTTGTCTCGGGGGAGCCTGCTGCGTATTAAGGACCACAGGCTGTGGAAAGTTCCGTTAGAGGAAGTGGGAGCGAGGCGGCAGGTGTGATGGGAGTCGGGCCCCCAGACTCGGGCAGCGGCCGTGTTGCCTGGGTCTTGGCCACAGGCAGCCTAACCCGGAGCGGTTGGTGCTGGAGCCAGGCACAGCAGGGCTCCCTGCACTTGGGGGGACGCTGCTCCTCGAGAAGGCTGCACCTCCCCGTGTTTACTGATCGGGGGACCTCCTTACTGATGAGGACACCCCCCCTTATGTCACAGGGGTCCAGTCGGCCGCAGTCAATGTCATCTGTGAACTGGCCAGGCGCAACCCCAAAAACTACCTTTCCCTTGCCCCCCTGTTCTTCAAGCTGATGACCTCCTCAACCAACAACTGGGTCCTCATTAAGATTATCAAATTGGCAAGTATCCCTCCCAGTCTTCCCTCTGTCGCCGCACGAAGGCGGCCCCGGCGTGTCCTGGGAGCACCCTGGGCGTGTGGGCGCAGGTCAGAGTCAGTGCGGCCACGTAGAACCCCAGACGCGTGATCCCGTTCCTGCCACGAGTGACCCCCGGCCTCTGTCGTCCCTAGTTTGGTGCTCTGACCCCCTTGGAGCCAAGGTTGGGCAAGAAGCTGATTGAGCCTCTCACCAACCTGATCCACAGGTGAGCCCCGGGCCCCCATGTGACCTCGTCTGCCCCGCAGGCCTCCGGGCCCTCGGGGGACCCGGGGAGAGTCTTGGAGTCAGAAAGCAAACACACTCGTGTGATCTTGTTCCCGACCGTGAGCTGTACCACAGGGCCTCATGCTGGCCCTCCTGGGACCCTGGGGACAGTGAATCCATTTTGGAAACGGCGCCAGTGAAAACAAAAGGAAGGCCGAGCGCCCGCCCCCCACCCCCCGCCGGCCTCTAGCTCAGCAGTCGGCCGGGGCCTCCTGGCTCGGTCTCTGGCCGGTTCTGGAATGTCGCCAGAGCTCCCGCTCCACCCTGGGTGCCTGCGCCTGAATCATGGGCGCTGAGGGGCAGGTGGCACCAGAGCTCTCCCCGGGTCCCCTCGGGAGGTGGCGGCGGGCGGCACTGGGGTCGCACAGCCACACCAGACACGGCGCCGTGTGGCCGCGTGAGGCCTCAGGCTTGGAGCGTCTCTGGTTTAAGCCACAGGCGTCGCGGCATGTGGTGCAGCCCAGTGGTTTTCTGAGGGGATTAAACAGGAAGCCGTCAGTCTTGTAGCCACGGTGGGGACGGTCTGATGGCCCTGCTCCCTGGGACACGTGGCAGCCACTTACGTGTCAGGTGGGGGTGACTTGGGATCAAGAGCGTCACCCGGAAGGATGGCAGAGCGGAGTAGGCACACCTGGTGCCTGCCCTGGGTTGTTGCCCTGGGCTGTGTTCTCCTTGTCGCCTGGACGCCCCAGAGCTAAGCACCCGGGCCACGGACTTCTGTGTTGTGCCCGCCTGTGTCTGGGCCCGGAGGTGGGGCCGGGGGCCATCCTGGGTGGGGGGACACTCAGGACGGGTGGCTTTCCCTCGGGCGTCACGAAACAGAAGTGTTCTGGGGACGTCAGAGGTCACCGCTGGTGGTCAGGAAGGAAGGCTCGTGTCCCCTGGGGACTGCCGTGGACCCTGGTGATGGCAGCGTGCGGGGCCCCCAGGCCTGCTTCCGCCGCGGGCCTCCCAGTCCTCACCCTCTGCTCTTCTCCCTCCACCAGCACGTCCGCCATGTCCCTTCTGTACGAGTGCGTGAACACCGTCATCGCAGGTGAGGGGCCCGCCCTCCCCCATTGGGAGCCCCCTAGAGAAACGCTGGCCCGTGGGACACACGTGGCCAGGGCCCCTGCCTCCAGCACCGAGTCCCGCCACCCTCGGACATGCATCTCCCCCTGCCAGCGAGACCCTCCTTCCTGACTATTCTAAAGCCAGGCCGGCCCTGTGCTGCCCCCAGGAACTCGAGCATAGAACCCACCACGGAAGGCTTCACGGGGCGGGATCAGAGGCACCCCCTGGTCTGAGTCCCGCCCAGGCTGAGGGCCACACAGAGGCCCGGGTGGTGCGCCTGCCCCTCCCCCTGCTGGCCGTCGGAGCCCGGGTCGCCGCCCCCAGGCAGGCTAGCTGCCGCCCGGCTTTCCCTCTAGGCCACTTGTCTTAGACCTAGTGGCTCGTGGGTTCACCTCCGCACTGCCTGATGGCCCAGCGCTGTCGGGAAGCTGGCCTCCTGGTCCCTCCTCGGCCCCCTCGACAGCCTGAAGTTCAGTCATTCACAAGAGGCTGGGCCAGGGTCCACGCTGCAGGATTAGAACTGTGTGGGCCACCGTGTCCTTGAGGCGCAGCGGCCCTAGTGGAGAAGGAAGGTGGGCACGGGGGCAGCTGGTGCTCAGAGGCAGCAAATGCAGAACGTGGAGAGCGTGTCTGTGTGTCTGGAGGAGTCGGTGGGGGAAGCCGAGATGTGGCAGGATCAGAGCTGTCCCTGGCGCCGGGCAGGGGTCTGGGGGAGCGGGCCGAAGCGGGCCTGGCACAGTGCAGGGTCGTTGGGTCTCAGGTGGGGCTGGACCAGGCTCTGGAAGTGCCCTGGGCGGGGGGGACCTGCCTTGTGGCCTGGTCTGTGTTCTTGACCACAGAGACCCAGCGCCCAGGTTCCCACCGGGGGTCGCTCAGCAGCCCCTCTGCCCGGCTCGGGCGGAGACCCCAGACCCCGGGAGGGGAGTGGGTCCTCATCATGAACCTTGTGTCTGCACGGAGAGCTCTGGGACACGGGCCCCCGGCCAGTGAGGGTGGCAGGCGCCCTGGAGTCCGGTTCCAGACGCCGTCTCCTAAGCCAGCCTCTCGTGGGACAGCCCAGCCCAGTGCTTCTGGGCGCGTCCGACGCAGGCTGAGGCCCCACGAGGCCCTGAGACGAGGTTTTCTGTTTCAGTGCTCATCTCCCTGTCGTCTGGCATGCCGAACCACAGCGCCAGCATCCAGGTACCCCCACACCTGCGTCACGCACGTGGGGCGCCCTGCCCAGGCCCTGCGTGGCGTGTCTGTGGAGCTGACTCGGGAGGGAGGGGGATGCACGTTCCCGCGCCTGGAAGCCATTGGGGTGTTGGTGTGTACGTGGGGTGGTCCCCAAACTGTTTCCCTGTCGGCGCCCGCCAGCCACCCTCCTGCGTGGTGGGTGCCATGCGGAGCAGGGCCAGGTGTCCCCCTGTCCCTCTGGGTCCCAGGACCTGTGAGCTGGACCAGGGTGCGAGGCGGGCCTGAGGTCACGGAATTCACTGTCGTCTCAGGGCTGTGACCTGTGTCACCTTTCCCTCTGCAGCTCTGTGTCCAGAAGTTGAGGATATTGATAGAAGACTCCGACCAGAACCGTGAGTTCCTCTCTCCCTGCACCCTGAGCCTGTGAGGCCCTGGGGCCCTCGGCCCCGCACGGTCACAGGCGCTGACGCTCTTCAGCCGTGCAGCGCGGTGTGCGAGGGGTGCCCTGGGCTTCGGCAGCGCTTTAAAGAAGCCAGTGTTTCTCCGTTTGGTCGCACCCCTGCCTGCTCCCCTCCTTCGTCGCTGTCTCAGTGTGAGACTCTGGTGACCGCCCCTCCTGCGTTCAGCTGGAGGAGTTTCAGACTGTGGGCCGTGCGCCCACCTCCCTGGGAAGGTGGGACCCGGGTGGGGTCCCTGAGCCCCAGTTCTAGCGCAGAGCTAGGGGGCTGCCGGGGGACACAGCCTGGGGTCGGGAGAGCCGCGGGACAGGGCCTGGAGCTGCACTGGTGTCCACTCCTCCAGGGTCTCCTGCCTGAGGCCTTCTGGGACCGACGGGGGGCGGGCCCAGCTCCCAGCGCTCCCCTGCTCTTCCCCACGGCCTCATGCGGCCCGAGGCGGCCTTGCTTCCGCACCCTATGGTCTTGACAGACGTGTTCCGTCAGGGCTTCACGCCCGTCGCGTGTCCTGAGGCCTGGACCAGGGCATCAGGGGCTTCTGAGGGCCCAGAGCACCAGCTCCACGTTTTCGGTCCAGATCTGTTTGGAGCAGGGGCTGCTGGACCTGTCCTGCGAAGGGCCACACACAGCCCTGTCGCCCCCGCCGTCGCAGTGACCACAGGCGCGCGCTTGTGCGCAGCTTTTACAGAAACAGACCTCGTGTGGGGCCTGGCCCGTGGCGGCCAGTGGTTCACCACCCCTGCTTCAGAGCCCCCTGCGTGTAGGTTGCTCGGGGCGGACACTGGCGCCGGGCCTGCAGCGCCACGTCCTCAGTGTGTCGGCACCGGCCCCGAAGGCCGGGAAGGCGCGTCCCTGCTAACTGTCTCGCCCGCCCTCCCCGCAGTGAAGTACCTGGGCCTGCTGGCCATGTCCAAGATCCTGAGGACGCACCCCAAGTCCGTGCAGGCCCACAAGGACCTCGTGTTGCAGTGTCTGGACGACAAGGACGAGTCCATCCGCCTGCGGGCCCTCGACCTCCTGTACGGAATGGTGCGTGCCCCTCCCCCCGCGCCTCCCTCGTGCCTCTCCCCCCGCGCCTGCCCCACGCCTCCCTCATGCCCCTCCCCCCCAGGTGTCCAAGAAGAACCTCGTGGAGATCGTCAAAAAGCTAATGAGCCACGTGGACAAGGCCGAGGGCACGACCTATCGTGACGAGCTGCTCACGAAGATCATTGACATCTGCAGCCAGTGTAACTACCAGCATGTCACCAATTTCCAGTGGTCCGTGCCCCACAGCCCCGGGGGGGTGGGGGGCGGGCGCCGTTGCAGGGGGCACTCCTCAAGGGCTCCCTCCTGCAGGTACATCAGCGTCCTGGTGGAGCTGACCCGGTTGGAAGGCACCCGCCATGGCCACCTCATCGCCGCGCAGATGCTGGACGTGGCCATCCGCGTGAAGGCCATCCGCAAGTTCGCCGTGTCGCAGATGTCCGCGCTGCTCGACAGCGCCCACCTGGTGGCCAGCAGCACCCAGCGCAACGGCATCTGCGAGGTGCTGTACGCGGCCGCCTGGATCTGCGGGGAGTTCTCTGAGTGAGTGCGCTTCCCAGGGGAGAGGTGTGCTGGCTGTCCCGCGCCCCAGGATCCCCGGCGCCTTCCCCCGTCTCCCCTTCCTGGGACGCTTCAAGTGCATGTTTCCAGCCATGAGCGTGGCCCAGGGTGATGGGCTTCCTTCCGTCTCCTCTCCTCCCTGCCCGTCGCAGCCGTGGACATCCTGCTGCTGTCGTGGGTTCTTTCTTAGAGTCCCGACCACCCGCCCTGGGGCCGGGGGTGCGCCCATGTGAGCCCTGTAGCAGGGCGGCCTGCTCACCTGGCCCTCCCTGTCTGCAGGCACCTGCAGGAGCCCCAGCAGACGCTGGAGGCCATGCTGCGGCCCAAGGTCACCACCCTGCCCGGCCACATCCAGGCCGTGTACGTGCAGAACGTAGTCAAGCTCTACGCATCCATCCTGCAGCAGAAGGAGCAGGCGGCAGAGCCAGAGGCGGCCCAGGACGTCACCCAGCTCATGGTGGAGCGGCTGCCCCAGTTTGTGCAGAGCGCAGACCTGGAGGTCCAGGAACGGGTGAGCGTTCCTCAGGGGCGCGCGTTCCTCAGGGGCGCACCCCTGCGAGAGCCAGCGTCTCCTCTGGAGCCCGCCCTGCCTTCCCCGAAGAGCATCTCAGAGAAGTCTGCTTTCCGGGGCTTCCTCCTGGCCCAGGGAGGTGGGCAGGTCTGGGCCCCTGCAGTGGGGGAGGCCTCGAGTGGTCATCCACAGGTGGCATGCAGCAGTGGGGGGCGCCTTGAGAGAATGGGCGGGAGGCGCAGGCTTTCGAGGGAAGCATCCAGAAGCACCCAGTAGCTAGCGGGTTGCTGGGTGGGGTGGTGGGCGGCAGGGGACCTGGCTTCTTGTGCGGGGAGAGCTGGCCTGGCATGTGCTGCGTGTATGGCAGGCGGCTGTGAGCTTGGTGTGGCCGTTTTGGTGCCCCTTACACTGTGGGGTCTCGATTACCCAGGCAGACTTCCCAGCAGCGGGCAGTGACCCCCGGGGGGCCCTGGTGCTCCATGATCTCGGGCAGCTGTGCTGCCTTATTAGCCCGACCGGTCCCCGGGGCCTCCAGCCTTGTGTGAGGCTGGAAACACACTTGGGCCGAGTCCCGGGTCAGAGTCCACAGAGGACAGGCAGCCAGAGGTGCCCGGTGCCTCCTGGAAGCTGTCGTTTCTGGTCTTCTGGGTCTCAGAGGATGGTGCTTCCTCTGCTCGTGACCCTGTCTTGTTCATGGGCCGCGTCAGCCTCTGTCTCCTACAGACTGACACGGCGGCCAGGGCTGGTTTCCTGGGTGCTTCCATGTGGTCTGGGGCTTCTCTCCTTGCTTTCAATGTATGTATACGTAGACCTGTGTTCTTCTAATGTGTATTTGTCTGGAGAGATCACGTGAGCGGGGAAGGAGCAGAGAGAGGAACAAGAGAATTTCAAGCAGGCTCTATGTTGACAGTCCAATGTGGGGCTTGAACTCACGAGTCAGGAGATCAGGACCTGAGCTGAAATTGGACACTTAACCGAGTCCCCCGTGTGCTCCCCTTCGCACCCTCTAGATGTCCTCGGTGGGGTCAGGCGAGGGGCTCAGACCAGTACATTGCGGTGCTGAGTGGCCAGTGCTCCGAGACCCGCCTGTGACTCCCCTGTGACCTCCTCAGGCGTCCTGCATCTTGCAGCTGGTCAAGCACATCCAGAAGCTTCAGGCCAAGGACGTGCCAGTAGCGGAAGAAGTGAGTGCCCTCTTTGCTGGAGAGCTGAACCCAGTGGCTCCCAAGGCACAGAAGAAGGTTCCGGTGCCTGAAGGGTGAGCTGCACAGCCCGTCAGGATGGCAGGAGGAGCAGTGAAAGAACCGTGGTGGGGCCTTCACTGGTGTCCGTGTCCCTGCCACCACCCCCGGAAGTAGACGGGCAGCCCTTGCCCACAGATGTCAGGGCGTTGTGAGCCTGCATGGGGTCCCCAGAACACAGGAGGGTCACCAAGGGCTCCTGGGCTTTGTTGAGCAGCCGTGATCTCAAGTAGCGGCCTAGCTTTTGTGTCCTCGCCTCCAAAAGGACAGGGGTGTCCCTGTTTGGTCTCCCCAGGGGCACGCGGGGCTGGCACACAGGCTGCAGCTGCCGTGTGCCTCCCTGCGTCTTGTAGCCTGGACCTGGACGCTTGGATCAACGAGCCGCCCTCAGACAGCGAGTCCGAGGACGAGAAGCCCAAGGCCATCTTCCACGACGACGAGCAGCGCCATGCCAAGCAGCGGCAGCCGGAGGCCGAGGAGGAGGAGCTGGCCCGGGTGAGCACGGGGCGCGGGGAGGCTGGGCTCCGCTCCCTCCGGGGCCAATGGCCTCGCTCAGAGCAGACCCTAGACCCTGAGCCCCTGGCTGGCTGAGCACTGCCCGGTCCTGGTGTCCTCTGGGGAGCACTGAGCCAACCTGGGAGGTCTGGGTTGGGTTTTGTGGAAACGAGAAGTGGTTTCTCTTGAGGCCAGAGCAACTCAGAAGGAGCCCTGGGGGCCTGCTGTGACATGCCGGGGGTCTCGTCCCACGACTTCCAGGGGGTGGGTTTCACTCTGGTTCAGTTTTAAAAGAAATTCTTTTAACGTTTATTTTTGAGAGAGAGAGAGACACGCACAGAGTGTGAGTGGGGTAGGGCAGAGAGGGGGAGACACAGAACCTGAAGCAGGCCCCGGTGTCCGGGCTGTCGGTGCAGAGCGCAGCCTCACAGACTGTGAGATCGTGAGCTGAGCGGAATTCGGACGCTTACCTGACGGACCCCCAGGCGTCCCTCCCGTGGAAGATTTTATGACAACGTGCACCATTCAGGCAGCTCAGAAAAGTACAGAGACGCTGTGTTCCCTCAGTCCCCCACCACACCATGTCTTATGTTCCTTCTGGAATAAGGGGTCCCCTCAGCCCAGGACGTCCTGTTTTCCTGCCCGTGTGCAGGCTGAGCCCTCAGGCCGCGTGATCTGACTCCCAGCTCAGCTCTTTGGAGCACGGTGGCCTCAGGCGGCTCACGCAGCCTCCCTGAGCTCACATCCTTGAAACAGAGATGGTCATCCCCACATCTTGGGGTCATTTCTGACCTCTCGTCCCCACACTTGCTGCTGTCGCGGTCTCCCTGTGGGTCAAAGGTCACCAGTAGAGATATTGGGGCGCCCCGGGCCTGCCTGGGGCCTGGAACACGGATGCTGCCCCCGCCTGGGATGGAGGATCTGTGTTGCGCGTGCGGTTGCTGACTCGCACCCCGCGTTCCGTCCTGCAGCGCCGAGAAGCCCGGAAGCAGGAACAGGCCAACAACCCTTTCTACATCAAAAGCTCCCCGTCTCCCCAGAAGGTGAGGCTGGTCCCACGTCGTCCTTGAGAGGCACTCCCCTCCCCCCGAGCCCCACAGGGCCCGTCCCCTCTTGGGAGGACCCTGGGGGCCACCAGCTGCCGGGCAGTGTGTGGGTGTCACAGATCCGTGTGGCCCAACTGCCAGGTGGGTCCCTGAGCCAAGGCGTGGAAGCAGGTGGGGATGTGGGGTACTCCGCATGGCCGGAGTGTTCTAGATCTCAATCCAGCTGGTGCCTGTTGCCTTCATTCGTGCCCCCCGCGCCCCCCGCCCCGGGCTCCCCCAGGTCAGTGCGGCCATCTGGATCCTCCGTCCGTTCCCTTCTCTCAGGACCGCCAGGGCCTCTCATGACTCTGCTCAGCCTTCTGCAGGGCAAAAGCAGCGCCCATCTGGCGCCACCCTCCCCAGCTCCCGTGACGTCTGACTGGTTTTAGCCGCCCTGGTGGGTGCAGAGTGCTCCCGTGGGGCTCAGGCTGCATTACTTTTCTAACTGGAAGCGGGAGATCCAAACGGGACAGGTGGACAGAAGTCGTGCATCCGACTTGTGCTCGTTGACACTTGGGGACCAGTCCGCCAGTCGTCAGGGGGCTGTGCTCCCCAGGATGCCATCGCGTTTGCAGGGACCCTGCGCGGCCCTGGCTGTGGGCGTGTTGGCTGGGCCGTGGCCCCACCTCGCGTTGCCATCTGTCCGTGTGTCCTGCCCGGTAACGCTCGCCACTTGCTTCTCCAGCGGTACCAGGACATGCCGGGTGTGGAGCATATACCTGTGGTGCAGATAGACCTCTCGGTGCCCCTGAAAGTGCCAGGCAAGTACCTGCACGGACGGGGTGAGCCCGGAGAGCCCGTCAGCGGGGGGTGGGGCCCGAGTGTGGTTCCCGGATGCTGTCAAGGGCCAGCCTTCCCAGCCTCAGCCCTGCCCCTCCCGCCTCCTTGGCTGGAGTAGGTCCCTGACTGGGGGGTGAGTGGGAGGAACACGCCACGGGCCCCTCGTCACGCGGGCGCCACCTCGCTTCTTCCCGAGCCCCGCCCCCGCCGCCCCGGGCCTGCCCGTCTGCACTCGGAGAGCCTGCGCCCGCAAGTCCCCTTGCCCCCTTCTAGCGCAGACAGACCACAGGGGGACGCGGGCCACTCGCCCTGCTGAGCCCCCGAGGGCCCCCCAGCCACACGTGGCTCTCGGGGCCAGGGCGGCGCCGAGCGCCGGGTTGTGCGTGCCCGCAGGGATGCCCGCATCCGACCAGTACGTGAAGCTGGAGGAGGAGCGGAAGCAGCGGCAGAGGCTGCAGACGGGCGGGAGGAGGCGGCGGCGGAAGGAGAAGCGGGGGCCGCGGCGCCGCGGCTCTCTGCCCACTGACAGCGATGAGGACGTGGCCCCCGCGCAGCAGGTGGACATCGTCACCGAGGAGATGCCTGAGGTCAGCCCGCTGGCGCCGCGACGGGCGGGGGTGGAGGGGGCGCCACGGGCCCGGACGCCTGGACGCAGCGTCTCTCCCCCCCCTCAGAACGCGCTCCCCAGTGACGAGGACGACAAAGACCCCAACGACCCTTACAGGGCCCTGGACGTCGACCTCGACAGGTAAGTGCCGGGCAGTGCAGGGCCGCTCTGCGTCCCATGTCCCCGTCGCCTGCTTCCTGTGACGCCCCCACCTGCCCCCAGGCCCCTGGCCGACAGCGAGAAGCTGCCCGTCCAGAAGCACAGAAACGCGGAGGCCGCGAAGTCCCCCGAGGAGGCCGTGCCTGCCGCGGAGAAGAAGACGAAGCCCAGGAAGAAGGAGAAGAAGCACAGAGAGAGAGCGCGAGGGAAGAAGGAGCGGGGGAAGGAGGAGAAGGAGGTGGGCGCAGGCGGAGGGGTGAGGCGGCCCCAGGGGCTGTNGGGGGGGGGGCTGCAGGGGACACCCCGCCCCGCGCACCGGCTACTCCCGCGAGCCGCACTGCCCGGCTTCCCGCAGGAAGAGCCCGGAGCGAATGCTGTCGTTGCTGCCGCTAAGGAAGAGGACGAGGAGCCCAGGAGAGAGGAACAGGGGGGCGGGGACGAGGACGACGAGCGGGGCCGTGGGAAGGTGAGGCCGTCCCCACGTGGCTGCGCAGGACAGGGTTGTCCCCGAATCCCGTGAGTGGGGGGTCAGGGCCTCCTAGGGGTAGCGGCTTCTCGTTTTTAGGACAGGTTCGTTCAACGGCAGCTCATGTACAGTAATTCTCAGGGGCATTCAGCACGTTGTGTCACTATCACCAGTGCTTAATTACAGAACATTCCGGCTCCCCAGAAGCCACATCCTCACCAGCAGTCAACCCTCACCATCTCTCTAGCTTCCCGCACCCACGAGCCCCTTCCCGTCCGTGCTCTGGACGCGTCACGCACGCGGACTCACACCCCGCGTGGCCTCCCGTGTCTGGTTCCCTCCCTGAGCGTCGTGTGTTCGGGTCCGTCCGCGGGGCGGCGGGTGTGGGCGCCTCAGTCCTGCTCGCGGCCGAGGGACGTGCGCGTGCGCGGTGGACACACCTGAGGGACGTGCGCTGTGCGGTGAACACAGGCCTCTGTGGACGTGTTGTGCGTGTCCGTTCGCTCACTGAAGTTGCCACCTTTCAGTTGTCGGGAATTGTGCTCTGTGAACGTGCATGTGCAGGTTTGGCGTGGACGTGTGTTCTCACGCGCGCACTGAGCTGCTGCTGGGCCGCGTCTGGGTTCTTTCTGGTTTCTCCGTGTGTTTTTCACCTGTTGGCAGTGAGCTCCCGGGTCCCGTGCTGCTCCCCGGGGACCCGAGTGTTGCTGGTCTGTGTCCCCTGCCACCCGTGCTCCTTCCCTCGGCTCCCGGCCCCACGTCTCAGGCAGAGTGGTTATGTGTCCGCGGGCTGCTGAGCGGCCTCGGAGCGTGCCCGTCCTGGCTGGGCGCCGCCGGCCGGCGAAGTTTGACAGCTGATCCTTATCTCCTTATTCCAGAAATCTTCGAAGCATAAGAAGAAGAAGCACAAGAAGGAGAAGGAGGAGAGACCTAAGGACAAGAAGAAATCCAAGAAGAAGAAGCCTCCAGGTGAAGAGGCGGCAGAGCCCGTGGAGAACGGCGCGCTCGATGATGAGCCTCTCCCGGTGAGGGGTACTTCACTCGCCCCCCGCAGGCCGGAGGCGCCTCCACAGCCCGCTGAGGCCTCGCCGCAGGGACAGTCCCCAGCTGAGCCTAGGAG
>NW_027529446.1:1280174-1288276 GCF_008692635.1 Crocuta crocuta | reverse complement strand
CGCTTGGCAGCTCGCGACAGGCCCCGTTCCATGAGCGGCTGCCACCGCGGGTCCTCGCCGGCCGGAGCTGAGTGTTTCCTTTGTTCCCAGCCCATGTCCAGCTACTGCCTCTTGGCTGAGAACTCCTACATTAAGATGGTGAGTGCGGTGGACACGTCAGGGGGCCGGGGCGGCTTCAGGCTCCTTTCTCTGGGTGTGAGGAGGGAGGCAGGGGGCTTCGGGGGCCGCGAGGGAGCCTCTTTCAGGAGAGAGGTGCCCGTGGGTGCTTGCCGCCACCCGGGGCTGTGGGGCCCTCCGAGGGCCATCGTGACGGCCAGTGGCATCCGGGGAGGGGCGGGAGGGGCCGGGACCACGGGTAGGAAGGACCAGGGTGCTTTCCCCGGGCGAGGGTTTGGGTGCCTTCCCCTCCCGGAGACGGGGTGCGCTGGCGCAGCGGGGCCACTGGCGCTCTGGGCGCCTCGTGCTGGCCCAGCAGGCTGACCTGGCCCTGCCCCTGCCCCGCAGACCTACGACATCCAGGGCAGCCTGCAGAAGGACAGCCAGGTCACCGTGTCCATCGTCCTGGAGAACCAGAGCAGCAGCTTCCTGAAGAGCATGGAGCTCAACGTGCTGGACTCCCTCAACACCAAGCTGGCCCGGCCGGAGGGCTCCTCCGTCCACGACGGCGTCCCTGTGCCTTTCCAGTTGCCCCCGGGTATGCGGGCCGCCTGGCGGGACGTGCGGGGCTGAGGGGGGGCCCTGGGCTCCCGTCAACCACGCTCGTGTTGCCCCTCCCCCTTAGTCCCAGGGCCCCCCCTTTCCTCCTGTCACCTGCTCCCTCAGGGGTGAGCCCGACTTCCCGGCCAGGGCAGGCAGACCCGAGGACAGGCCCTGGGTGGCACCGCCCGGCGCCGTTCCTACGACCCGCTCCTCGTCCCTCCCCTTCAGGCATCTCCAACGAGGCCCAGTTTGTGTTCACCATTCAGAGTATCGTCATGGCCCAGAAGCTCAAGGGGACCCTGTCCTTCATCGCCAAGGTAACAGGGCTGGAGACGGTGCCCGGAGCCCACGGACGCACCCCCGTACCTGCGCCACGGGCCCCGAGCGCCCGGCCCCCTGCCCACCCTGTGCCTCCGCCCCCACAGAACGATGAAGGCTCCACCCACGAGAAGCTGGACTTCAAGCTGCACTTCAGCTGTACCTCGTACTTGGTCACGACGCCCTGCTACAGGTGCGGCGCCCGCTTCCCTCCTGCTTCCACTTGTCGTGCGGCTCGCTGGCGACCGTCCTCGGCCTCAGGCAGGAGGGCGTGGAGAGCAGAGGGCCCCGTCTGTAGCTGGCGCAGCAGGTCTGCCCCGGCGTGCGGCCGCCAGCTCGGGCCACGTAGCAAACAGCTGCGCCTCGTGGTGCAGACGGCGGGCAGCTGCTCTCCTGGCGCGGGAGGCCATGGGGGTGGGGCGGGGCCGGGCCCTTTCCAAGCCGCGCCCCTGGGCCCGTAGGTGCCGTCTTCTCCCCGTGTCCTCACACTGTTGTCCCTTCGTGCGTCCGTGTCCTGGTCTCTTTCTGGAAGGTCACTGGTTTTACTGGTTTAGGGCCCTGTTTCCAAACATAGTCACAGCCTGAGGCCCAGGAGTCAGGAGTCAGCATAGGAATTGGGAGCACGGGTTAGTCTGTGACCTGGCACCGGACCGTCAGAGATCTCGAGCCACTGGCACACGAAGGAAGGGATCGCCCTTGGGGCTGGGGGCCTGCCTGTCAGCCTCCCTGTCCTGTGTCCTTCCCGCAGTGACGCCTTTGCCAAGTTGCTGGAATCGGGGGACCTGAGCATGAGCTCAATCAAAGTCGATGGCATTAGTATGTCCTTCCAGAACCTTCTAGCAAAGATCTGTTTTCATCACCATTTTTCCGGTAAGGCCCCCGATGTGGCCGGCACATGGTGCAGCTTTCCACGTGCACGGTCGGCTCGGGCCTCAGCCTGCGTCCTCTCTTGCAGTGGTGGAGAGAGTGGACTCGTGTGCCTCCATGTATAGCCGCTCCATCCAGGGCCACCACGTCTGCCTGCTGGTGAAGAAGGTGAGCCCGGCCACCCGTGCCCTCGAGGCCCCGGGGCTGCTCGGGTTTTGGCGTCTCGCCGAGCTCAGCCCGACTGTTTGAGGGCTCGTGAGCCTGTGTCCCAGAGGCCAGCCTCCCGCTTCCCCTTGCCTGGTTTTGGCGACGGGCACTGGCGGCCTCCCCGCTGGAGTGGGGCCGTGTGCACAGTCCCTGGGGCGCTTCCTCACGCGGCCCCGGGCTCTTGGGGGCGCGGGGGGTGCTGGCAACGGCCTGGGCGCAGCCTCTGTGAGAGTTGCCATCGGGCGGTTTTCAGGTTCGTTCTTCAACAGCTGCAGGTCCTCAGTCCGCCCGCTCCATCCCAGGCCGGCCGCCATGGCGTGTGCTCCCTTCGCTGAGTCGCGAGTCCGTGTGGGGTCTTCATAGGTCTCTTGCCCAGCGGGTCCTAGCGGTACCTTCGTTCACTGCTGGTGAAGACAGTTTGTCTTTTCTCGTTATTCTTGGCTGTCTTGGTGCGAAGTGTGTCAATCTCCTCGATTTTTTTTTTTTTAAGGGTAAATTTAGAAACTTTTCAGAAACTTTTGTTTCTTTAAAGCAGTAAATTGTGTTCGATTCTACTCTTTCTCTCATCTGTCCTGCCCATTTGGGCCTGTGGTGCCCTGTGGCACGATGCTTGCTCGGGTGGGAGCTGACGCGTGCCTTCTGTCATGACGAGTTAGTGCTCCGTTTCCCTCGAAGCCACGCTTTGGCGGAATCGCACGGGTCTGTGCGGACATGGTGTGTTCTGACCCCGCCCCAAGTCCAGTCAAGGGCACAGGCCACTTAGAAGTGTGTTGTTTAGTCTCCCGTGTTTGGATGGCTTTCTGCTCCTGATGCACAGCGTGATGCCACTGTGGTTGGGGACACGCCACTTCTGACCTTGGTCCTTCGGAAGCCTTGAGGTTTGAGTTCTGGCCCCGGACGTGGTCATTCGTGGTGGGGGCGTTCTGTGGATGCGAGGGGGCAGTGAGCAGACCCTGTGGGCGGTAGTTTCGATTCTTCTGGGTCCCTGGGATCTGTGTTGCCCACTGGGCGGCTGCCGAGTGAGCAGCGTGATGTTCGTGACGCTCAGCTTGTGTCCCCGGTGCCGTGAGGTTCGCCCTGTGTGTCTGCTGTTGGGCGTGTGGACTGAGAAGCTTGTGGCATCTTGACGGACACACCCGGTCTTTTGCCCGCATTAGCGTCCCTCTCTGTCTCGGGTGCTTTTCTCTGCTGCAAAGTCCCGTCTGACGCCGCCCCTGCCTTCTCGTGACGGGTGCTGACGCGGCGGGTCTTCCGTGAGCCTGTCCTTGCCGTGTTGGAAGCTCTCACGAGCTCAGCTCTCCCCCTCCGGCCGCCCTCCCGCTCCCTCCCATTTTCACAAATGTGTGGCGCACGTGGGGATTGTCCCGCGAGTGCATCGCTTTCTGCATCGACTCCTCCGCCTCCCCTCACGGGAGCCGTGGTGGGGTCCCAGCCCCCATGGCCACTTGCCTCACGCTTCCCTCTGCACCTCTCCTGTGCTCCGTCGTCCCTGCTCCACACCTGCCTCCAGCTGCTTCTGGGACAGGCGTGGGGCCCGCGGAGCCTTGCCCGGGGCCAGGGTCGCTGGGTGCTGTAGTTTGGTGGATCTTCCTCTTGGTGCTTTAAAATCGTGCCACTTCCAGGGAGCGTGGCAGCTTAGTTGGTGGAGGGTGTGGCTTGATCTCAGGCCTCAAGAGTTCAAGCCCCATGCTGGGCGTAGAGAGGACTTAAAAGCAAAATCTTTCCAGGGGCGCTTGGGTGGCTCCGCGGATTAAGCATCCGACTTTGGCTCAGGTCATGGTCTCACGGTTCATGGGTTCGAGACCCGTGTCAGGCTCCATGCTGACAGCTCAGAGCCTGGAGCTGCTTCAGATTCTGTGTCTCCCTCTCTCTCTCTGCTCCTCCCTTGCTCATGCTGTTTTTCTCTCTCTCAAAAATTAATTTAAAAAAAAAAAACAAAATTTTTCTAAAACACTGGTGTGTCACAGCACTTGCTTTCGCAGCCTGGTCCCTTGGCGAGAGGGGTTCGCTTACTACAGGGGGCGCCGTCGCCTGCCCTCCAGGTGCTTCTTGGTTGTTGGCCTTCAGCAGGTCACAGCGTGTCGGGCGTGGACTTCTCCGGGTCTGACCGTCAGGAGTCCACTGCGCTTCTGGGGTGTCCGCATCTTCACGTGTTTGCAAAATTCTGGAAGTTTCCTGCTGTTACCTGAATCCTTTCCTAGCACAGGTTCTTCCTGCTGCGGTGCCTGCCTGGCACTGCCAGCCACGCCGCCTGCCCTTGCGCCCAGCCCGGGAGTGCCTCTTGCAGACGACTGTGCACTCCAGCTCTAGAATGTCCACTGGGCATTCTTGACAGCTTGGCTGTCCGTTTGCTGGCAGTTCTGTCTCCATTTGTTCGACAGCATTCCTGACTGCTGGTCGGGGTCCTCGTAGCAGGCACTTGTGAGCCTGTGTCGTGTCAGATAAGCCCACGGCCACCTCGTCCTGGCCTGGCTGTTCACTGCCTTTTCCACGGAGCGGAGCTGAGGTTTCCTGGGTCTCTGGGTGCCGAGTAACCCGGGGCGTCACTCGTCCCGGGGAGGATACGGCACGGCTGCAGCTGCCGGACCTCTGCTCCCAGCGCCCGTCTGTCTCTGTGGTCTTTGTCCCGCTTGTCAGAGCTGCCGCACGCGGGCCGCACACATCAGGGCGACGTCCACGCGGCCTCAGGGTCAGGGGAACGGTGGCTTGCGGACAAGTTTACAGGCCGCTTTCCCCAAGGTTCCCCAGAATGCGGGCCGCTGCTCAGTGACTACACTTTGGCGAGCTCTCGCCCACAGTGGGGTTCACGGGGCTGCTCCACGCCTCAGCGGGGCTCCAGGGCCCCTCCCTTGTCTGGATCTTAAAGCGTCAGTACCCAGGAAGGTGGCGAGAAACACGAACGGCACATACAGTTACGAGGCGGTACCTTCAGATAGCATTCCAGACTCCTGACAGCCGCTCCCCCTTTTGCAGGGGGAGAAATCCGTGTCGGTCGACGGGAAGTGCAGTGACTCGACGCTGCTGAGCAACTTGCTGGAGGAGATGAAAGCGACGCTGGCCGAGTGCTGAGCGCGGCCCGCAGCCCCGCTGCCCACCGCTCAGATGGCGAGGTGACGTGCTGCACTGATCTGTCTGGTCGGCCTTTTTACTTTGACTCTTCCCCACTCTCTTCGGCGAGAAGGCCCGAGGCCGCCCCCGGCTGGCCGGCCGCCCGCGGAGCAGGCTGAGGGCGCGCCCCGGTTCAGCCAGGCCGTCCGAGTTCCCCACGGCCCCCAGACACCTGCCGGGGGCGCCACTCGCACAGAGATGCTCCCCTCCTCCCTCGAGGCTGCGGGCCAGGACACCCGGTGGCCCCAGGGCCGTGCAGGCTGCTGTCATGTTTCCCAAGTCCCACCCACGTGTTCATGGGGGGCGGGGGTACTGCCCCTCAGGTGGGGTCTGGTCGGGATCCCTGATGGGAGTGGGGCCTGGACCCTGTTGGTTTACATTTCTTTCCTGTCCAGTGAAATGTGTCTTGGTTGGTGTCGTTTGGCGAGTGGTGGGGACCGGGGTTCCAGGTCCCTCCTGTCACCAAACGCTCCTCAGGCTTTGTCCCACACCGCGCCTGCAGCTGCCGGGAAGGCCCGGTCCCGGGGTGGCCCCCTGGAGTGCAGCTCATGGGGCGGGCGGGACAAGGGGACCCCGGACCAGCCCTGTGAGCTGCCCTTCCTCGGAGACGATGGTCCTCCACGACGTAACTTCCTTTTGACGAACACTGTCACTTTAGCATGTAGGGTAACCTATTACAGAATCCTGTGCAGTGATTCCAGAACCTCAGAATTGTATGACGTGTTATATAAGAATTGATTTGCTATCGACATTCCCAGATACAGGAGAGAGAGACATATCACGCTGCTGTAATGATTTTGTGTCAAGATGATCCAATAAACTTGTAACACAGACACGGACGTTTCTCTGCAGCACCTCCTGCCTGGGCCATGCGGTGTGCACTCCCGGTAACAGAAGGACTCTGGATGGTCCTTGGGCTGCCGGGGGCACCCTTCCCTTCATGATGGAGGTGAGGTCATCCCTGCTCACCGTCCAGGCCCCAGCAGGGAGCCCTGACCCCACCCACGGGGCTTTCCCAGGGAACCCCACTAGTAACAGGCGTGTGAGGGCAGGAGAGCAGACGCCAGAAGTTAGGCCCTGCCACATTTCCGCTGCCTTTGCTGACCCCATGTGGCCAAGGGACAGTTCAGGACCGGTAAGGCTGGGGCAGCAGAGGGAAAGCCAGATCCGCTCTGTCCGCTTGAGTCCCAGGCCGGAGAGAGTGGAGCCCGGCACAGACGTGCCCCATGCGGACTCCCGTGCAGGGGACCCCCCGCCTTCCACCAGCGTCTCTTCCTGATAATCGCCCGTCCGAGAGCGCCAGCCACAGGCCAGTAGTCCCTATTCTCAATGGGAAGCAGCAGCGTGTCCCCTGTCTGTGCCAGACCCCTTGTGGGTGCCTCTCCTCCCTCATGGGGCCTGGGAAAAGCCAGCGCTGGGGTGGCAGATGCTACATCGACGCGTTGAGGGCCGTGCTGGCCCTGCCACCAAGCAGGGTCCTGGTTGGTTACTGCCCAGCCCCGCTCCCAACACCCATGCCCTCCAACAGGCGCCTGGCCAGTAAGGCCACCGTTCTGCTCGGCCCGCCTCAGCGGGCTCCCCGCCAGGCCTGCCCTGCGGAGCCTTCTGACTCCGATGTGCCCGCCCTCCTGGCGGACTAGGCCCTGAGTCCCCTCCCGCTCTGCCAGGCGTATCGGGCCACTTAGCGGGCCTCTCGTAACTCATGTGGAGTGTTTGCAGAAGGAAAGGACGTGTTGGGGATGCTTCCTGTGCTCCTCCGGCTGAGGGGTGCCTTGCCTGGGAACCCAGCCCCCGTGCCCCGACACGCATGTTCTGTGATGAGAAACGTCAGGGACATTTAATCATTGCATCTGAGAGGCCTGCGGCCCCGCCCGGCGGTGATGCAATCTATATACAAAGCCACGTCCCCCTCCCCCGGCCGCAGCCCGGGCTGATGGCAGTGCAGGGACTCGAGGCAGCAGTGAGCCTACTCCGTGGGGTCAGGCTGAGTCCAGCTGAGTCCTGGCTCCACCTCGAGGCCAGGGCCAGTCTGGGAGCGCGGTGGCCGTCAGTGCTGCGTCAGGCACTCGGAAGCATTTTCCAGAGTCAAGTTGGCCAGGTGTGGGGGCTCAAGACACGTGAAGGTTGGTGATATCAGACTGTTGGGGAGACACGGGTGCCCTCAGCCCTTCTCTCCCCACTCCGTCTCTCCCTGCCTCAGAGTCTCTGCTGCAGGCCTGGGGCGTGACAGGGCTGCAGACTAGGCTCTCATGTTGAACACGGAGGCCTTGTGGCCTGTGCCCACCCCCTAGACAGCACTGGGGTGGCGCCCAGCTCTGCAACGGGCTGCAGAGGGGGTGGGAGGCTGTTGCTAATGGGCCATTGGGTTTTGATCTCTGGCTACGGGGTCCACCCAGGTCCTCACAGCCTCTTTCCCCTGGGCCACTCACAAGGCTGGCGTGGTTCTGTGCATCCAGGAGTGGGGGAGGAAGAGCCGATGTTTATTCGCAAAGTGCTGACTTGGGTGTGGTTGCGGAGATGACATCTGGCTTGTCCCAGGTGCCAAGAGTGCCCTGCCGGCTGTGTCTCCCGATCCAGCCCCTGCCCGTCCGCCCCTGACTTGGGAGGCCCCTTTCCTGACTCCCTCACGCTCCCTGACAGAAGCCCAGGCCAGAGTTTTGGAGAGGACAGACGGGCGGGGGCCTTACCTTGTATTGGTGCCCTCTCTGAAAGACACGACAGGGTCCCAGTTAGACCCAAGTTTTAGGGCCCGGGCTGTGCCTGTGGCCCCCAAGTCCCTCCACTGGGGCACATCCATCATGAGGGGGAGCCCGTCCCAGCTCTGACCACAACCCTGCCAGCTGCTTGGGGCAGGAGTGGGACCAGACTCTATGGAAACCTTTCACCTGGATGTTCCGCGCACC
>NW_027529446.1:1278588-1280127 GCF_008692635.1 Crocuta crocuta | reverse complement strand
CTAGGTGCCTACTGAGCACGGAGCCGGAGGAAGGGCGGGCTGGGGTCCGAGCACTGCAGCAGGCGCCCCCTCCTGTGGCCGCCCTCCGCGTACTCACCCGCGCGGGCTTACAAGCACACCACCTCGGATCAAAGTCACGCTGGGTTTGGGGACAGGGGACTTACTTGTGCCACTTATTTCTACAACAACAGCAGGGTTGGAATCGGGTTGTCAGTGTCTGAGGGGAAGGCCCCTCCCTGAGCCCAGCGGCCCTGACTCACATGTACAGGAGGAGGCCCTGCACAGCTCGTTCCCACTGTGCCGATGACCTGTGGGCACACAAGGTGTGGAGACGGGCGCCCCAAATCCAGAACTCGGGGCCTGCCAAGGGGCTACCACCCTGCCCTACCCTGGTGGAGACAGGCCAGGGAGGGGCGGGAAGGGTCCCAGGAGAGCCTCAGACCCATGGGCCCAGGCCCTTGCCGGTCACCACCCGAGCCTGAGCCCTACTCGCAGTTGTAGCCGAAGCAGACGACGTGCGAGTCCGTGCAGTTGTTACAGGAGATGGTCTTGTACTGGAAGATGCCTGCAACACAGGAGAGGCGGCCGCAGGCTTCCCCGGCCTCGGCCTCCAGGGCCGCCGCCGCCGCCGTGCCCCACAGTCTGGGCAGAGGCTCACTCACCACAGTGACGCTGACAGTCAATGCGGCCTGTGTGGGGACAAGGGCACTGACGGCACCTATCCCCTGCCCCGACCCACCCTTCTTGCCCTGCCCAAGGCTCACCTAGGGTTAAGCTGGCTCTCAGCCTGGGAGGAGGGTAGCAGCCCTACTCACTCGCACCCCCAGGGACTGGCTCGGGGAGGGGTGCCCACGGGATGGAAGGGCTCTTGCCTCAGGGAGCTGCCCCTCTCCCCTCTGTCTGTTGGGAGCTGGGTGCGCTGTGCCAGACACCCGTCATGTCACGCCCGCCTCTGCCACCCTCCGGCCGGGGCTGCAGCTTCGGAGGGACTTCTGAAATACCCCCGCGGCGCTCCCCGCGCCCTTCCTTTGCTCACTTTGGATGATGGCATTCTGGATGAGGTGCACCTGCTCCCGGAAGATGGCTCGCAGCTCGTTAGGGAAGTACCCTGACGGGAGCAGGCGGGAGGGAGGTCAGGCTCCCCGGCGCTGGGCTGAGGGGTGCTGTCGGCGTCCCGCGCGCACGCCGCGGCCGCCCCCTTACCAGGGAAATACATCTTCCCCAGGTACAGCTGATCCATCTTCCGGTACACGGCGTTCGCCACGTGGTCCAGCTTATCCCGGGCTGGAGGCGGGAGCGGGAGGCCGGTGAGCGGCGCGGGCCGGGGTCCGGCCGGGCAGGGGGCGCGCCCTGGCGGGGCCCCGCACTCACTGATCTCCGCGGGGATGGCCAGGTGCAGCTCCCTCATCGTGTCCTGGCTCCAGTCGCTGAGCAGCGAGCCCGACACGGGGATGTCGCCCACCCACCAGGACTTGAGGTTCACGTGATGGCGGTAGAAGGAGAACTTCTCCGAGAAGTTTCCGTGGCAGTGCAGGCAGC
>NW_027529446.1:1272540-1278326 GCF_008692635.1 Crocuta crocuta | reverse complement strand
CTCTGTCTCGAGGACCCGCTCCGCGCTCCCGGCCCGTTTCCGGTTGCCAGGCAACAAGGCGCGCGGCGGCGGGGGCTCCCCACCTTTCGCTCTAGACCTCGCCCCCTACGGCTCCGCTTCCGGGGAGGCCTANTGGCCAAGTACCTGGCACTTCAGTCTCCCCTAAGTCCTGAGCCCCATGCTTCCGAGTTGGTACGCTCAGGACTGCTTGCGTCCCTTTGTGTTTGGGGTCGCCTGGCGGGGTCTGTAATCTACAGATTAGGAGTGGGGTGCAGCAAGTGGAAGTGCCCGCCGCCCCCGCCCCCATCCAGGGCGCCCTGCTCGTCCCCTCCCTGCTGGAGGCACTCAGCAGCCCTGCATCGCTCCAGCCTCCCCACACGTGGCTTCCCCTTTCATTCGCCCCTCCAGAGCCCGGCCCCGGTGCCACAGCTGCGGGCCTGTGGCCGTGTGTGGCCGGCGGGCCAAGTATGTTTAGCAACAAGAAAGGCAAAATGCGTCTGCGGTATTTTTTACGTCCGTTAGGAGTTGAAGTGGTATCTGGTGTTTGGGGGCTAAATACCATACGGTGTTAATAGCGACTTCCCTGGTTTCCTTTCACTTTTTTGCTTTTCAATGAGGCTCCTGGAAAATGTGAAAGTCTGCCTGTGGCGCATGTCCCATTTCTGGTGCTTTCTCTGACGTTCTGTCCGCAGGTGTGTATCCAGCTCCTGTTTTACAGGAGCGTCTTCTGTGGCTTTAGGTATTTCCTAAATAGGGTTGGTGCTTGAGGATTTAACCAAATGGTTGGTGGATCATGATTGAATCAGGTTTAGTCATTATTTTAAGTCAAGTTGACTTTTTTAGAGCAGCTTTAAGCTCACAGCAGAACTGAGTGGAAGGTGCGGGAAATTCCCACAGACCCCCTTTCCCCAGAAACGCACCGCCACCCGTTACCAACATCCCCACGCAGCACTGACCGTTACCAACCACGCTCCACAGCGGCCACGAGGTCCCTCCCTGTGCGGCGCACCCCGTGGGTCTGACCGATGTCACTGACACCCGCCCACCACCCAGCAGCGCCACTGTGCGTCCAGAGCAGCCCCACTGCCCTGAGATTCCGGAGCTCCGCCCATTCACCCTCCCCCACCCGACAGCCACGCCTCCGAGGTCCCGCTTTTCCAGAATGTCCTGGAGTTAGAACCAAACACCATGTCACCTCCTCAGCCTGGCTTCTGTCACAGAGTGCTGTGTATCTGAGGCTCCTCCGTGTCTCTGGGCGGCCTAACGGCTTTTAACTTGAACCTTTGTAAAGGGGAGATGCTGTTATCATCTTTACACCTCACATTGCTGAGCACCGTGTTTGAGTCCCAGGCGCCCCAAGTAACCAGACGGGTAGAGTTCTAGACGGACCTCCCTCCTGTCCCTCTCCCTGTCTCTCCCTCTCTCAGCAGAAGCAAAAGTGTTTATCTTAGTCTCTCAGGGGGCATCTCAGAAATGCCAATCCAGTTCCTGAATCTTACTTTTCTGAGCAGTTTTAAGTCCCTTTGTTTCGTACGTACAAATGCCCCAAAGCCAAGACAGCTCAGTGAGAAGTCAGCCGTTAATCACGTTTCCGGGAGCTCTTCTCCCTTATCCAGCACGTCATCAAATGGGGGGTTAGCAGAAATTCCCCAGGCAGCCGGCTCAGAACTTGGGCTTTTCCTCTGGGAAATTTGAGACATGCCCCAGCCGGAGGGCCGTTCCTGGTTTCCTAGAATTTCGAGGTTCAGATTGCGTAAGCAAAAAAGGGAAGTCCAAGAGACGAGATTCTGGGAAGGAGACAGGCGCCTCTGTGTCTCCTGGGTTCAAAATAAGACATCTGTGACCAGTCACTCTGGGGGGGCACGCTGGGCACCGTGGGGGCTGAGTGCCATTCCAGGCCCCGCACGCTCGAGGCCGGAAACACCCCGGTCATCAGGACCACAGAGCTCCAGACATGGCCCACTGTCCCTGGAGACAGAGGGGCCCCGGGTGCAACCTGGCGGAACTGGGAGCTGGGCACGGCTCCCTGGAGAGCGCGCCATCTGGGAGGGACGAGCCGTGTCCCCTTCAGTCCAGGGTCTTTTCAGAGACAAGTCCACGCCCTGAGCACCCTGACGCTGAAAGGAGGCTTGGTCAGCCAGCGGGCAGGGCCTGTCTGTTGGGATGGACGGCGCCTTGCCCTTTCTGACCTACAGGCCTCCGCTCCCTGAAACGGGCCCCTTAAAACCGCAGGCCGAGCCCTAGAAGGAAGAGGCGTGGCTCCTGAGCAGACACAGCCGCCCTGGTCTCTGTCACACTGTGCTTTCTGTCCCCAGGTGACACGGTTTTGTCACAGTGCTTGCGCATCTGACCCTGTGGTGGGGGGGGGGCGCCAAGTCCACACTGGTCAGAGTGCCCCTGGCACCCCCTGGAGCGTAGGCCGTGGGCGCCGGAGACCTGGGCTCGGGTCCCTGGCCCGCCTCCTGTGTGCCTCTCAGAGCTGCACGGAGGGCCCTTCCTGCCCTGCCAGCCCCTGGGGGTCACAGCCCATTCCAGGCGTCCCTCAGCCTGACGCGTCCATGGTCACTTGGCCAACTTCTCCGTGTATTTGTCCAGGTCCCCCTGTTCTCACAGAGGCGCCTGTCAGTGGATTTCGGGCCACTACCTGGCGTGGCTTCATCTTTACATCTGTGAAGACCCCCTTTCCCAGCAAGGTCCCGCCTCCAGGTGCCTGTGGTTAGGACTCGAACATCTGTCTGGGGGGATGCGCTTCCGCCCATAACAGAGGGATGGGATGTGGCTGCCTATGAGGTGGCGAGAATGTTCTAGAATTACTGGGGACGGTTGTACTGCTCTATGACTTTACTAAAACCCATTGAATTGTACACTCTAAGTTACTTACTCGTGAATTATGTTATAATTGATTGAAAAACAGAAGGATTATCCGGGCGGGAGTATCCAGAGCCCCTTATAGCACCCGGCCTGGAGTGGTGTCTGCACTTCCTGCCTCCCTACAATACAAATTGCGGAACTTCGCCCCGAAAACAAAGACATGAGGGCCGAGTGCCAGCAGAGCCGCACACCTGGGGCCGGGGCAGGGCAGGACGGAGGCGGCCTTCCCGCTCAGGGAGCGCTGGTGACACTGAGAAGACAGCTCTGGGGTGCAGCCGCCGTTGACAGGAGCGATCCTGGACTTCCAGCACCTTCCAGCCAAACCCCCAGCTGCCGGGCCAGGAGCCGGGGTTTGCTGATCTGGAACATACAGGACCGACCTCTGGGCTTGGGGCCCGTCTGTGTGGAGCCCCAGCTCCAGGGCAGGGTCCCCTTAGCGGTGCCTCTCGGCAGCCAGGACNGGGGGGAGTGTGAGGCAGTTGCTCAGAGGGACTGTGTTTTGTTTGGTTTTCAGAAAAAAAGGAGGGGTGAGGAGGGTGTGGGTCAGGGCGGGGGAGTTTGTCAGCCTATCTTCATGAGTCTAGAAGTTTCTAAGCACCACTACATCTCGTCTGTAGGAAGCACCAGGACAGCCCGCGGAGCCCTTAGCGCTGAATCCCCTGCCCCACCCTCCCCTGCACCGCCTGCGGAGCTGTTCCGGGAAGAGCCGGTAATGGGACCAGGGACCAGGGTTGGGGGGGGCTTCCTGGGCTCCTGTGGTCACTCAGGGCAAAGGCACGTTCTGGGGGCTGGCACCCCTCGGCCGGGCGGGGGGGGTGGGGGCGCATGTGTCTCTCATAGAAAGCTGTGTGCTGTTGAGGGGGATTCTACCATCAAGGAAGTTTTTTAGGAAATGACTGCTTCCACTTACAAATCCTCCCACTTCCCGAGAAGAGACGGAAAGCAGGCAGGAGCCCTGTCAGGCCCCCAGCGCCCTGTGGTGCCCTGGAGGCCGCGTCCCCGTTTCCCCCGGCCTGCTTCTGTCCTGTCTCCAGCCCCCAGCCATCCCCCGGAGGCCCCAGCAGGGCGCTGGCTGGCTGGGTCTCTCTGGCCCCGGGGTTGCCGCCCGGGAGCAGCTCAGCCGTGGGT
Source organism: Crocuta crocuta (assembly GCF_008692635.1). Lineage (NCBI taxonomy): Eukaryota > Metazoa > Chordata > Mammalia > Carnivora > Hyaenidae > Crocuta > Crocuta crocuta. The sequence continues at coordinate 1,274,327 of NW_027529446.1, read as the reverse complement.
GAGGAAGGAGCCAGGGACTCAGGCGACACCAGGAGGGGCGGACGGGGAAGTAACTCACCCCCACTCTGTCTTGTTGAGCGGAAGGCAGTTTGCAGGTTGTAGACAGACCACGAACAGGGAAGCAGCTAAGCCGCACCGTCAGGAGGAGCAGAAGGTGGCTCGCTTCTCCAGCTGGCCGGCCGGGGATTTCTGTCCCTTGACCCGCACCCAGAGCGGCCAGGTTTGCAAAGTGACCCCGCCCCCACCCCCCCACCAGCAGGCACGCAGGCTGCTTGGGCTTTACCCGCGTAGGTGGGGAGCGGTCCACGCAGGCGGGTCCAGCACACACCCACGTAGGGGCACGTGGCCAGCCTGGCAGGGGGCGGGCCGGCTGGGGCCTGTGGCTGCACCCTGTTCCCACCAGCCAGGCCCACCCACCGGGAAGGTGAGCTGCCCCGGCCACACCGGTCCTGTGCGAGCTTCACAGGGCTGCAGCGGGGGACCGGGACGGCCCGGAGGGTGGCTGGGACTGGCTCTGGGTGAGACTGGGGGGAGCCCGAATAACGGAGAGGGGGCTCGCTGGGGCTGACGTGGCCGGGCAGCAAGGGTGGTGGCTTCACCCGCGGCCCAGGGTTCGAGCTCTGGCTTCTCCCAGCTGCCAGAACGGAAACTCCAGCTTAACTAGTCATTAACCAAGTAACCGAGTCATGGGCTTCTAATCCGGGGTCTCACCCGTGGTGACTCGGCCCCCAGGGACCCCGGGTGGTGTCTGGAGACACCTGTGATTGTCACGACTCGGGGGGCAGGGATGGCACCCCCGCAGTGCGGGGGGAGACCTGGTGTAGGGGGAGACCTGGTAGACCGTGTCGGTGCCGTGCGGCCTGTGGGCGACCGTAAAGCCGAGTCCACCGAGGTGGCGGCCAGAGCCCGGGGCCAGCTCTGGGGGAGGGAGTGGCCACACTTCTCTCCATTGATGCGCCGTGTCCTTGTCAGAGCGCGGCCGCCTCCAGCCGCCTGCCGGGGTCCTCACGGCACCCCNNNNGTGAACAGGGGCCACCAGCCACACCGGCCTCCCGCGAGCCCAGAGAGAGACTTCAGTTGTTTAGGGCCCGGGAGAGGGGTCTTCTCTGCCTCCCCACCATTTCAGTAACAGCTTTCCCGGATAAAATCCGCGTGCCTTACGCCCCGCTCATCGACAGTGCCCAGCCCTGTGTCTTCAGTTCACAGGGTTGTGCAGTGACGTCCTCTGGTTCCAGAACANCTTCCTGTCCGTGGATGGGCCTGTTCTGGACGCGTCACGCACGCGGACTCACACCCCTTGTGGCCTCTCGTGTCTGGTTCCCTCCCTGAGCGTCGTGTGTTCGGGGTCCGTCCGCGGGGCAGCGGGTGTGGGCGCCTCACTCCTGCTCACGGCCGAGGGCCGTGCGCGTCCGCGGTGGACACGTTTATCTGTGGGCAAGCGCGGTGTGTGCACTTGCTCATGTGGTCACCTGTTGATGGACGTTTGGGTTGTTTTCACCCTTTGGTGACTATGAATTGTGCTGCCGCGAATACGCATGTATGTTTCGTGTGCGCGTGTGTCGTCGCCTCTCTTGCGTGTGGACCTGGGAGCATCGCTAGGCCACGTGGTAACTGCGTCACTGCTGCGCTGTGTCCGCGGCGTTGCCCCTTGTTAGCTGGGCACCGGCCGAGCCCGAGGGTTCTGGCCTGCACGTCCTCACTGGCGCTGGTGACGGGCTTTGTGGCGACGGCTGTTCTCGGGGAGCGCTGGTTTCTGCGTGTCCCCCCCCCCCCCCCCCCCCCGACCC
>NW_027529446.1:1269720-1272485 GCF_008692635.1 Crocuta crocuta | reverse complement strand
GCCCGCCCTCGGTCGGCTCTTCCGCCCCTGATGCTCACCTTCTGTGCTTTGCACGGTTCCTGCTGCCTTGAGCGGATTTTCCGACCCCCGCGCTGCTCAGGGGGGCCCAGTGGGGTGGTCGGGCTTCACCTGTCCGCGCAGAGCAGGGGTGGGGCCTCGCCAGCCAGCGAACCCGCCCACAGGAAGGGCCCCGGCCCACGGGTGGCCAGGCCTGGCTGACGCAGCGACGTCCCCGGCGAGTCGCTGAGCCCAGGCTCATCGGGACGCTCGGCCGGGCCTGTCACTGGTGGCTCCTGCGTTTCCTGGGGCCACAGCAGCAAGTGACTGCAGATCCCGTGGCTCGAAGCAACACCCCTCTGTCCCCTCGTGGTTCTGGAGGTCCCGAGTTCCAGGTGGAGTGGGCAGGCCTGGGCTCAGAAGTCCTGACACCGGACGTGGGCGGGGCCGGCCGGTTCCCCCGGGGCTCCCAGGGGCACCCCCGCCTCAGGGGCCTTGACAAGGTCCTGTCTGCCACGTGACAGGTTCCGGGTCAGAACCAGGGTGCGGAGGTTTTTGGAGGCCGTGATCGTGGCCACCACGTCCTTCCCCCGCTCACCAGGGCAGGGAGCCTGCTTCACGCTCTCCCACATCGGGTGCCGCCCGAGCCCCGTGGGCAGGCCCTGGGGAAACACAAAGACAAGGCTGACGCTGGCCAGAGTGGGCGCCGTGGGCAGGCGGGTCGCTCTGTCTCTGCTGCTGCCTCCCATTTGGCCCCTGTGACCCCAGAAGGACCAGCTCTCGAAGCTGTGCTTGGGTGCCAGCGCCCTTCGGCTCCAGGCAGTCCCTCTTCAAATTCTCGTGGCCAAGTCCACGCCGCTCGAACGGCTCAGCCAGGGCTCTGCGGCACGGCGGCAGCGGGCACAGCCGGCCCGGTTCTGGCGAGGCAGGTGTGCAGGCTGCACGCGGCCCCGGAAATGCAATCGCCGGCTCTAGGGGCGCCTTCTCAGAGCCCAGGGGCCCGGGAGTCCCCTTCCTTCCGCGTCCCGGCAACACAGGGCCACAGGACGTGGTGGAGCCGTGGCTGAGCCCTGGAGCCCAGGTGCCCCCATTGCCAGCCTCTCGCCTGGGCCACCCCGCCTGCATCTCGGGCCGCTGTGTGCACTCACCCGGGCTCTCCAACATCTGGGGACCCCTGCACCCCGACAGGTAGCACCTGTGACGCAAGTTCCCTGCCGGGCCGCCTTGCAGCCTGGTGGGGGGGGAGTGAGGTTCCTGCAGAAGGGGGAGTGATGAGGGAAGCAGAGGTCAGAGCTGTGCGGCGCCCCTGGAGGTCGGGAAAGGCAGGAGCTCCCAGGAGGGCCGTTTCAGACCTGGAGCCTCTAGAACTTTCTGAGATCACGGTTGGGCTGTCAGGAGCCTTAAGTCTGTGGTACTTTGCTACAGCCACGTGCTGGGCCTCCAGGGGCAGCTGCTAGACAGCAAATCGGACAGAGTCAGGAAGGAGCCGCCACAGTGCAAGTAAAGGAGACGCCGGTGGGCGTTTACAGCCGAGTTGTGCATGGTTACTTGCTGTAGGCGGCGCAGGGTAAGAGGAAGCAGATGAGTGGGTAGGGGCGCCACGGGACAGTGCCTGGCACTTCCCCGGCTCCCCCACCCCCTCTCCCTGCACTTCCCCTTCTGTACCTTCTGCCTGGTGAACTCCCAAGGCGCCTGCCCGGCCCGCCCCTCTGGCGCCCAGCCTCCCCCATCCCAGCCCGGCCTGTGCTCCAGGGACAGTGTGGGGTGACGGGCAGCGCCAGGCACAGCGTGGTGACTCTGTTCCAAGTGTGCCCTGGCCTCACAATGCCTGATTGCGCCCTCTCCTGCTCCCTGACACGGGGCTTGTACTGTCCCAGGTAACAGAGGACACAGAGCAGAGCGAGGCAGGGGAGGAGCACGGGGGAGACAGGGCTCTCACCGCCCTGGCCTTGGCCTCGTCCCCAGACACCAGTGGGCGTCCATCCTGGTCCCAGCTTGGACAGACAGGACCCAGACGGGCTCATCCAGGCCTCTTAGCTGCGCCCTGCGGTGGAGTGCGTCCCCCAGAACTCCTGTCCGCCCGTCGGGAACGTGGTTTCTGCACGTGTCCTCAGGGTAGTGAGGTCCGTTCCCGGCTCTCTCGCGGCCCTGGCGGTGCCGGCCATCCTCGGCGCGCCCCTTGGCCTCCGTCCTCATGGGGCCTTCTCCCCATGTGTCTGCATCTCCTTCTGTGAGGACAGCGGTCATCGGACTAGGGACACCTCGATAATCCAGGCGGAGCGTGTTCCGAGATACTTAACTGCCTCCGCAAAGCTCCTTTTTCCAAATAAAGTCCCGTCTGCAGGTCCCAGGGATGGAGACCTCCCTTCCCGGAGGCCACCACTGACCTGCTGCGGGCGCCCTGGGGCGCTCTGCAGATTCGCACACGCCCCCTCCTGCCGTAGGACGGGGACTCCGCCAGCTCTGGCTCCTCAGGGGCTTTGCCTCAGTGCCTTCTGCCGAGGGGGTGGACCGTTTTGTCCACTGGCGCCCTCTCGGCGAGACTGAAGACCACGAGTCCTGGGGACCTCCCCATCTGGCCCCGTGCTTCCTTCCAGAAGAGAGTTCCAGAAACAGGTAACCCTCCTCCTCTTTCTGTATTCCAGGTCTCCAGGGAGGCCGGGGACACTGAGTCTCCCATCCCCTCGGCTGGCGGCTGACAGCAGCGTCCTGCCCGGGGCCCCTCTGCAGAGGCAGCGCCAGGGAGCGTGCGGACCAGGCGGGGGGCC
>NW_027529446.1:1265246-1268376 GCF_008692635.1 Crocuta crocuta | reverse complement strand
GGGAGGCTGCCATGTCCAACCCCTTCCTGAAGCAAGTGTTCAACAAGGACAAGACCTTCCGCCCCAAGCGCAAGTTCCAGCCGGGCACCCAGCGGTTCGAGCTGCACAAGAAGGCGCAGGCGTCGCTGAACGCGGGGCTGGACCTGAAGCTGGCCGTGCAGCTGCCCCCCGGCGAGGAGCTCAGCGACTGGGTGGCCGTGCACGTGGTGGACTTCTTCAACCGCATCAACCTCATCTACGGCACCATCGGTGACGAGTGCACGGAGCAGTCCTGCCCGGTCATGTCCGGCGGCCCCAAGTACGAGTACCGCTGGCAGGACGAGCACCAGTTCCGCAAGCCCACGGCGCTGTCGGCCCCCCGCTACATGGACCTGCTCATGGACTGGATCGAAGTGCAGATCAACAACGAGGAGCTCTTCCCCAGCCACGTCGGTGAGTCGGGGCGGCCGGGCGGGGTCCATTCGGACAGTCGGCCCGCTTAAAGCGTGCGGTTCAGGGCGTTCAGTAGTATGTTTGCAGACTTGTGCAAACACCACGTCTGGTTCCAGAATGTTCCACCACCCCCTGAAAGAAGCCCCAGCACCCCAGCACTTCTCCCCCAGCCCCCCGCACCCACGAGCCCCCTCCCGTCTGTGGAGGAGCCTGTTCTGGATGTTTCACGCACGTGGACTCACACTCCGCGTGGCCTCTCGCTGGTTCCTTNTCCTTCCCCGAGCATCATGTGTTCAGGGTCCGTCCGTGGGGTGGTGGGGGTGGGCGCCTCGCTCCTGCTCGTGGCCGAGGGACGTGCGCGTGCGCGGTGGACGTGCTGGTGCTTAAAGTTAAGAACCCTGAGATGGGGAAGGATTCTCGATCATCCTGCTGAGCCCTGAACGTCGTTGTGGGCCCTTGTGAGAGGGAGGCAGAGTGCGATCGACACGAGAGACGGCGCGGCAGGGAAGGGGCCGTGCGCTTCCTGAGGCAGCAAGGACACGGACCGACCCTGGAGCCTCCGGAGGGAATGGTGCCTGCAGCACCTTGACTGACGTCACCCCAGTGACAGACTCAGAGCTGTGGCTTCTGACAACGACGGATGCAGCAAGTAGTTAAGCCGCCAAGCCGGTGGCAATTTGTTACAGTGACACCAGGAGGCTCCCCTGGACGCAGCTTCAGCTGTCCCTGCCAGGGCTGACACCGTGTCCCCGAGCAGCTGCTGGGCAGACAGGACTCAGGCCCGGCTCTGGGCTGCCGGCGGCTCTGCTCCCGCTTCTCCCCCCACAGCCCAGGGGCCCTCGCTCACTGCGTGTGTGCTCCCTCTGTCGCCGTGACCACCAGCAGGGACCCCGGCACGTCCCACCCGCTCCTTGGGGGACAGCACCCTAGAGCTTGAGGCCCCGAGCCCACCGCTCACCCGCAGAAGGGGGCTCCTTACAGAAGAGGACACCATCGAGAGGCAGAGAAGTCACTTGGCAGGTGCCACGCGGCCGTCCAGAGCCACCCCGAGGCCTCGCGTGGGCGCTTGTCCTTCAGGCTCTGGGCGCCCCAGGCCCATCCCACGCGGCCACGTTGGGTGGGGAGCCGGCCTGGCCTGGGCCACAGCCTCTAGCCCTGCCCCCTGTGGCCAGCGCCACCCCACAGCTTGCCGTCCCGGCCAGGCAGGCGGAAGGAAGTGCGTGACGCGGAGAGCGGTGCCGGTGCGCCCTGCCCCTCGGGGCCGGGTCTGTGGCTGAGCAAAGGAAGACGGGGTCCACGCTTCACCCTGGCCCCGCGCTGGTTCCGCCTGTGCTTAGTGTTGGGCCGGGGGCCGCGCGCCTTCCCTCGTGGGGACCGGCTCTCACTCCCCCGCATCGCTGGCCCCACGTTGTGTGCCTTGCGCACTCACGTCTGTGCTGGAGGCCTGAAGCCGCCGTAGGCAGTTCATCAGCAGTTGGGTGGCCTGTGTCCCGGTGTGACTTTATTTATAAAAGCAGACGGGGCCAGCTGTGCACCCCGCAGGAGAGTAGCCTCAGGAGCAGGCGCGGCAAAGTTCTGGAAGATTCCGTTTCGGGCCCATCCAGACCAGCCCACTTTAAACTGCCTCCTCGCCCAGGAGCGCCCTTGTGGCTCCCGCTCTAGGAGAGGCGCCGCGGTGGCAGGGCCAGCCTGGCGCCCGGGCCCCGCGGGGGTGCAGTGCCGAGGCAGGCGCCCCGGGGCCCCTTTCTCGGTTTGCTGCGGGCCTGATGCTCCTTCTGAGCTTCTACCCTCTTTCCACTTTGGGGGGCCCCCCAGCGCGTGGGGATTGCCAGCCTTCAGGGGACTGTCCCACCACGTGGCCTCCAGGGCCCTTCACAGTTAGCGTCTGCTCCTCAGGGACCCACGGACCACGCTCCGTGTCCAGAGGCGGGCGGTGGGGAACGCGCACACATCTCAGTGACGCTGAACAAACGCCGCACAGAGTTAGCGCCCAGGAGCCGGGGCGCCTGCTCCCCACAGTCCGGCGCTTGGCGACCACTGAACGCCAGCACCATTGTTCCCCTGCCCCGAGAGGCCACCTGGGCCCAGGTACAGAGGAGGGAGCCGGGTGGCACCCTCGACGCGCAGGCTCAGGCTGGACCTCACGGCCCACTCGCCTGTGAGGGCCTTTCCTCTCCCACGCGCCCCAGCTGCAGGCTTCGGGCGTCCCCCGCTGTCCCTGCGGTCACGGCCCTGAGAGCTTTCCTCTGCACCCGCGCCCCGCACGCCGGCGTGTCCTCTGGGAACGTGCGCGCGGCACACCGTGGCTTCCCCTCAGGGGCGGCGTCTCTGCGTCCTCTCCCCGGGCGGCTAGCCCCTCACGTCGGGGACCCACCTGCTCGTGCTGGCAGCGCCCCGCCCGTGCCATCAGAGAGAGACGGGAACGGGTGGGGGTGGAGAGCAGCGCGCGGGGGCGCCTGACGCTCCACACCGCGTCCCAGAGGGACCGGCCCCGGGACTCCCTGGACCCGCTTTCACCACAGTTCAGAAACTCGAGGGCGCCCGGGGGCCTCAGTCATTGAGCGTCCACCTCTTGATCTCAGCTTAGGTCATGATCTCAGGGTTCACGAGTTCGAGCCCCAGGTCGGGCTCTGTGCTGACAGCGCGGAGCCTCTCTCGCCCCTTCCCTGTGAGCATGCTCTTTTTCTCACAATGAGGA
>NW_027529446.1:1258020-1261232 GCF_008692635.1 Crocuta crocuta | reverse complement strand
GCCATGTCCAACCCCTTCCTGAAGCAAGTGTTCAACAAGGACAAGACCTTCCGCCCCAAGCGCAAGTTCCAGCCGGGCACCCAGCGGTTCGAGCTGCACAAGAAGGCGCAGGCGTCGCTGAACGCGGGGCTGGACCTGAAGCTGGCCGTGCAGCTGCCCCCCGGCGAGGAGCTCAGCGACTGGGTGGCCGTGCACGTGGTGGACTTCTTCAACCGCATCAACCTCATCTACGGCACCATCGGTGACGAGTGCACGGAGCAGTCCTGCCCGGTCATGTCCGGCGGCCCCAAGTACGAGTACCGCTGGCAGGACGAGCACCAGTTCCGCAAGCCCACGGCGCTGTCGGCCCCCCGCTACATGGACCTGCTCATGGACTGGATCGAAGTGCAGATCAACAACGAGGAGCTCTTCCCCAGCCACGTCGGTGAGTCGGGGCGGCCGGGCGGGGTCCATTCGGACAGTCGGCCCGCTTAAAGCGTGCGGTTCAGGGCGTTCAGTAGTATGTTTGCAGACTTGTGCAAACACCACGTCTGGTTCCAGAATGTTCCACCACCCCCTGAAAGAAGCCCCAGCACCCCAGCACTTCTCCCCCAGCCCCCCGCACCCACGAGCCCCCTCCCGTCTGTGGAGGAGCCTGTTCTGGATGTTTCACGCACGTGGACTCACACTCCGCGTGGCCTCTCGTGTCTGGTTCCTTCCCCGAGCATCATGTGTTCAGGGTCCGTCCGTGGGGTGGTGGGGGTGGGCGCCTCGCTCCTGCTCGTGGCCGAGGGACGTGCGCGTGCGCGGTGGACGTGCTGGTGCTTAAAGTTAAGAACCCTGAGATGGGGAAGGATTCTCGATCATCCTGCTGAGCCCTGAACGTCGTTGTGGGCCCTTGTGAGAGGGAGGCAGAGTGCGATCGACACGAGAGACGGCGCGGCAGGGAAGGGGCCGTGCGCTTCCTGAGGCAGCAAGGACACGGACCGACCCTGGAGCCTCCGGAGGGAATGGTGCCTGCAGCACCTTGACTGACGTCACCCCAGTGACAGACTCAGAGCTGTGGCTTCTGACAACGACGGATGCAGCAAGTAGTTAAGCCGCCAAGCCGGTGGCAATTTGTTACAGTGACACCAGGAGGCTCCCCTGGACGCAGCTTCAGCTGTCCCTGCCAGGGCTGACACCGTGTCCCCGAGCAGCTGCTGGGCAGACAGGACTCAGGCCCGGCTCTGGGCTGCCGGCGGCTCTGCTCCCGCTTCTCCCCCCACAGCCCAGGGGCCCTCGCTCACTGCGTGTGTGCTCCCTCTGTCGCCGTGACCACCAGCAGGGACCCCGGCACGTCCCACCCGCTCCTTGGGGGACAGCACCCTAGAGCTTGAGGCCCCGAGCCCACCGCTCACCCGCAGAAGGGGGCTCCTTACAGAAGAGGACACCATCGAGAGGCAGAGAAGTCACTTGGCAGGTGCCACGCGGCCGTCCAGAGCCACCCCGAGGCCTCGCGTGGGCGCTTGTCCTTCAGGCTCTGGGCGCCCCAGGCCCATCCCACGCGGCCACGTTGGGTGGGGAGCCGGCCTGGCCTGGGCCACAGCCTCTAGCCCTGCCCCCTGTGGCCAGCGCCACCCCACAGCTTGCCGTCCCGGCCAGGCAGGCGGAAGGAAGTGCGTGACGCGGAGAGCGGTGCCGGTGCGCCCTGCCCCTCGGGGCCGGGTCTGTGGCTGAGCAAAGGAAGACGGGGTCCACGCTTCACCCTGGCCCCGCGCTGGTTCCGCCTGTGCTTAGTGTTGGGCCGGGGGCCGCGCGCCTTCCCTCGTGGGGACCGGCTCTCACTCCCCCGCATCGCTGGCCCCACGTTGTGTGCCTTGCGCACTCACGTCTGTGCTGGAGGCCTGAAGCCGCCGTAGGCAGTTCATCAGCAGTTGGGTGGCCTGTGTCCCGGTGTGACTTTATTTATAAAAGCAGACGGGGCCAGCTGTGCACCCCGCAGGAGAGTAGCCTCAGGAGCAGGCGCGGCAAAGTTCTGGAAGATTCCGTTTCGGGCCCATCCAGACCAGCCCACTTTAAACTGCCTCCTCGCCCAGGAGCGCCCTTGTGGCTCCCGCTCTAGGAGAGGCGCCGCGGTGGCAGGGCCAGCCTGGCGCCCGGGCCCCGCGGGGGTGCAGTGCCGAGGCAGGCGCCCCGGGGCCCCTTTCTCGGTTTGCTGCGGGCCTGATGCTCCTTCTGAGCTTCTACCCTCTTTCCACTTTGGGGGGCCCCCCAGCGCGTGGGGATTGCCAGCCTTCAGGGGACTGTCCCACCACGTGGCCTCCAGGGCCCTTCACAGTTAGCGTCTGCTCCTCAGGGACCCACGGACCACGCTCCGTGTCCAGAGGCGGGCGGTGGGGAACGCGCACACATCTCAGTGACGCTGAACAAACGCCGCACAGAGTTAGCGCCCAGGAGCCGGGGCGCCTGCTCCCCACAGTCCGGCGCTTGGCGACCACTGAACGCCAGCACCATTGTTCCCCTGCCCCGAGAGGCCACCTGGGCCCAGGTACAGAGGAGGGAGCCGGGTGGCACCCTCGACGCGCAGGCTCAGGCTGGACCTCACGGCCCGCTCGCCTGTGAGGGCCTTTCCTCTCCCACGCGCCCCAGCTGCAGGCTTCGGGCGTCCCCCGCTGTCCCTGCGGTCACGGCCCTGAGAGCTTTCCTCTGCACCCGCGCCCCGCACGCCGGCGTGTCCTCTGGGAACGTGCGCGCGGCACACCGTGGCTTCCCCTCAGGGGCGGCGTCTCTGCGTCCTCTCCCCGGGCGGCTAGCCCCTCACGTCGGGGACCCACCTGCTCGTGCTGGCAGCGCCCCGCCCGTGCCATCAGAGAGAGACGGGAACGGGTGGGGGTGGAGAGCAGCGCGCGGGGGCGCCTGACGCTCCACACCGCGTCCCAGAGGGACCGGCCCCGGGACTCCCTGGACCCGCTTTCACCACAGTTCAGAAACTCGAGGGCGCCCGGGGGCCTCAGTCATTGAGCGTCCACCTCTTGATCTCAGCTTAGGTCATGATCTCAGGGTTCACGAGTTCGAGCCCCAGGTCGGGCTCTGTGCTGACAGCGCGGAGCCTCTCTCGCCCCTTCCCCGTGAGCATGCTCTTTTTCTCACAATGAGGACGTAAACATTTTTTTAAAAACCACGAAAAACAAAGGAGCAAGGAAGTGTCGGTCAGTGACGTTCAAATGAGATGACGCGGTAGAGACGACTGG
>NW_027529446.1:1256944-1257309 GCF_008692635.1 Crocuta crocuta | reverse complement strand
GGGAAACCCAGGCGAAGCCCACGGACTGGAACCTGGCGTGGGGGTCGGCAGGGGAGGGGGAGGCCCCGCCCCTGAGCGTGTCGCCCCGTCCGCAGGCACGCCGTTCCCCAGGAACTTCCTGCAGGTGGTGAAGAAGATCCTGTCCCGGCTCTTCCGCGTGTTCGTGCACGTCTACATCCACCACTTCGACCGCATCGCGCAGATGGGCTCCGAGGCGCACGTCAACACCTGCTACAAGCACTTCTACTACTTCGTCAAGGAGTTCGGCCTCATCGACACCAAGGAGCTGGAGCCGCTGGTGAGCAGGGCAGGCCCCCACCGGGAGCGGCGGGCGGGGGACGCTGGGGTCCCAGACCCCCGGCGTG
>NW_027529446.1:1253851-1256431 GCF_008692635.1 Crocuta crocuta | reverse complement strand
TCAGCAGAGGGGGGCGGAGGGGCGTCCGTCGGGTCTGGGCCCAAATTCGTGACTCGGTGACGCTGGAATAGAGTGGGCCGTTTGGACTCCCGCCAGGCGCGGGGGACCCGCCGCTGGGCTTGTTTTTGGCTCCTGTCGCTCCCCGTCGCCTGCTGGGAGGCTCGGGAGGCCGGGGATGCGGCTGCCGCGTCCTCGGGGCCCCTGGGAGGCCACCCCACAAACGCCAGTGGCCTGTGACCAGGCCCTCGTCGTCACAGCCTGGCCGGAGACCAAGCAATGAATTTTTTTTTTCAGTGTTTATTTCTTTTGAGAGACGGAGTGGGGGAGGGGCAGAGAGAGAGAGAGTCCCAAGCAAGCTCTGTGCACGGAGCCCGGTGTGGGGCTCGAGTTCACGACTGTGAGATCATGACCTGAGTTGAAATCAAGAGTTGGGTGGGCGCTCAATCAAGTGAGCCACGCGGGCACCTCGGGGTTTTGTTGTTTTACCTTCGTGTCTTGATTCCCTCGTCATTCGTCCCGTGTCGACGCTTGGAGTTCTCGCTGGGGCCCGCGGGACGTCGCAGGCTGCACCGTGCAGGAAGCGGCTCGTGCTGACCCCTCGCTGTCCCCGCACGCCGAGGCTCTCGCCGTCTCCTAGGGCGTGGCAGCGGGTCTTCAGGCCTTGCTTTTTTGCATTTGTCACTCGTCTGTTGGGACAGGTTCCCAGCACTGCCATTGCCGGGTCTGAAGTTTGTATCAGGGTGTTCCTCGTCATTTCCAGGCTGCTTTCCGGAAGTTTTCTTCCAGTGGGCAAGCCACCGTAGCAGCACAAATCAGTAAAGTGGCCCTGGGCTGACCGCCTGGTTTTGTGAATAAAGTTTTATTGGCACGCAGGCACTTAGTTCTTCACACGCTGCTGCGGCCGCTCTCCCTCGACACCACTGTGTCTCTGGCCCTGCAGAGAAATGGCTTCCCGCCCCGTTATCTGTCCCGTTGTTTGTAAGGTTTGGCGTTAAGTGAAGCCTGCGGGTCCCTTGAGACGGATCTGCTGCTTCTTCATTAGGGTGTGGTTTCCATCCCTCTTGTCAACCTGACATCCCGCTTGTGCTTAACAGAAAGAAATGACTGCGCGGATGTGCCACTGAGCGCCGCTCAGCCCCGCGGCCACCGAGGCAGTGCCCAGGAGACAGAGGGCCACGTCTCCGGAACATGTGCCCGTGCTTTCTAGAAAGCCCAGCAAGTGATCGAGCTCCGTGCTGTCGTGGCTGCGCTGAGTGCCGGGGTCCAGTCCTCCCCAGTCCAGATGCAGCAGCTGTGGGTCTGCACACGGCCACCCTGAGCCGTCTCCTCGGCCGGCATTGAACTTGGTCTCCATGGTTGTATGTGCTGAGCACCTGGGAAAACCCACTGTGTATGTAAACCACTGGCGTCTGCCCTGTGGGTCGGCGCAGACCTGGGCCCCGTGGGCAGCCAGCGCCTGGGGGCCCCGCATCTGCTTCACGGCAGGTACGACAGGGACCCCGCATCTGCCTCCCAGCCTCCCCGGGCCCTTTGAGGATCATGAACGATACGATTTTGCTTTTCCTGTAAGTGAGTCCGCCCCACCTTTAGAAAATCCCCCTCGCCCGTCTGAACAGCAGGCTGAGTCAGGGAGCTACTGCCTCCCTGCACCCCCTCCCCACCCGCCCTCACAGCCTCCGTGGCCTCTTGCTGTGGCTGCCCTTCCAGCGTGGACCACACCGACTCTGAGTACCTCCAGGTGTCTGGGATGCTCGCGGACGTGAGGGGCGCCGTCACCCGACACCAAACAAGTGCAGTTAACGTGAGCTCTGGCTCCGGTCCTTCCAGAAGCCTCCGGGGCCCAGCTCCAGGGGGCCTGGCAAGACCGCCTCCCGGGGCCAGGAAACCGTCTGATCGAATGTAGCCCCTTCAGATGCAAGACCACAGCCAGACCCAGAACCACTGTGCGCCCCAGGCTTCCCAGCTGCTCCCGCCGCGCGGCCAGGCGGGGACGGTGACAGGGACCGTCCGCACCCTCCCGCCCACGGGTGTTCCCACCCGGGCAGCAGAATAAATTGTGCCATTTTTGTACCCGTGGCTGCCGGTGGTCCTTTCCGTTTTCCTGGCAGGAGACTGTCCTCGTCCCCAGGGGCGAGGGAGCCGGGATGTCCCGGGGGCCAGTGGCCCGCCAGAGTGCCCCAAGGAGGTAAACAGACACACAGCCTTGTGAGATTAGGGTTTCATGGGGTGGGGGTGGGTAGGATGGTCAGGATGGAAGTCTCTGGAAAGCAGCCTGAGACCCCGTGGGGAAGGCACGTGCTCTTTCCCTCGCTTCTCTTTTGTCAGTTGTCGCCAGTGCTCAGGCCCGATTTCAGCTCTGCCCCTGTGCTGTGTGCAAGGAGCCGGGAAGCGCTGAGCCCCGGGCGGGGTGACGGGGCAAACGCGAGGGTTCTCGAGGCGGCTGCCAGCTCCGGGCGGACACCTGAGCCGCTCGCGCCCACCGCTCCTTCTGTGCGAGAAACGGCGTCCCTCTCAAACGCACGTGCGGCGGGTTCGGGGCCCCCAGGCCTGGGTCTCGGCAAGCGGCCGCAGGTGAAGGGG
>NW_027529446.1:1246414-1253802 GCF_008692635.1 Crocuta crocuta | reverse complement strand
AGGCTTCTGGCCACTAGAGGGCGCTGTCTCCGTGGGAACGAGCGGCGCGGCTTCTCCGGAATCTCCTCCTGAATGATTCCCTCTCCTTGCCGGTTGGCTTTACAAATGCACCACAGCAGTTTCCAGAAGGAGCTAAGAATGTGGAGCTGTTATCGTTTGTAATCAGCTCCAAAGACGTCCGCAACCTGGTCCCAGCACCGGGCACCTGTCGCCTCATGGCAGAGGGCGCCTTGTCAAGGTCCCTGAGGTGGGGGTGACCCTGGGGTCCTGGGGGACCAGTCCCGCCCACACCTGGGTGTAAAGACTTCCGAGCCCAGAACCAGCATGTGTGTGGGGTTTTTTTTTTTCATGTTTTATTAATTTGAGAGACAGAGGGAGAGACAGCGCGAGCAGGGGAGGGTCAGAGAGAGGGAGACACAGAATCTGAAACAGGCTCCGGGCTCTGAGCTGTCAGCACAGAGCCCGACGCGGGGCTCGAACTCACGAACCGTGAGATCATGACCTGAGCCGAAGTCGGACGCTTAACCGACTGAGCCCCCCAGGGACCCCGGGTGCGGTTTTAAGCTGTGAAATCTGTGGTCACAGCCCCAGGGAGTCTGACGCCTGTTAGAAAGGCGTGTTTCGCACACAGAGCACCCAGGGACCCCCCCTGCCCTAGGCTGCCGGGAACGCAGGGACCAGAGGCCTGATGGGGCGGCTGGTCCACTCAGAACCCGGGACCTGCCCGGCCGGGAGAGGTGATGGGGGACAGTGTCGATGTGGGAAACCTGGTCGGGGGTAGGAGGGGACGGCGGTGCTGCTCGGACGCGACCGCTGGCCGAGCTGCCTCCGGGCCAGCAGGGCCTCCCCCGAGGACGGCGGGCATCTACCTCCTTCCCGTGCACACGACGCCGGAGGCCACCTCCAGTGTTCGAGAAGGAACGTTCTGGTAATTCAGGAACTGCTGGTTGAGGCCACTCAGAAGATCAGGAGCCCCGGTTACTGGAAGTCACCCCGGGGCGGGCTTTGTCTCCCAGACGCCCCTCCTCCGTCAGCAGCCGTTGCCAGAGGCGTCCCCAGCCCGGTGCTTCTCGGCGGTTCCTGGGGCGGAAGCAAGTCCAGGTGGGGATGGTCTGGATCCCGTCTTCGTCAAAACCGACCGCCAAGTCCTGGACCGCGATGCTGGATCTGGGCCTGAGCACCAAGTGGAGAGGTGGCGTGGGGGCCACGGAGCGGGCCCGGCAGCGCGGACAAGCCCAGACACGCGCCGTGCACGTGTCCTATCCGTTAACTGATGCCTCCCGGTTGCTGCCGTGACTTTGGGACAGTAAACTCTCTACCCAGATCTTTATAAATGCCCCACTGTGGATACGGGCAAAACGGCAGGATTGGTGTCTGTGTCAGAGAGCACTCTGCGGGGGACAGTTTGAGGAGTTGTGGAGTGCCCCGAAGAAGGGGGTGCCAGTTCATACCTCCATCTACACGGGTTCGGGGGCCCCACCTCCTTACACCTCCCAACACTGGCTGTCAGGCCACGTGTCAGCAGCAATTTGATCGGAAAACATTCTCATTGCACGTTGACCATTTATGTTGCCAGTTTATATCCTTTGTCCATTTTTCCATTGGGAAGTGGTCTAATTGGTTTATAAAAATTCTTTACATATTGGGCTTATAGGCCTTTTTTTTTAAATATTTTTTTTTAATGTTTTATTTATTTCTAGGAGAGAGAGAGAGAGAGACAGCGTGAGCAGGGGAGGGTCAGAGAGAGAGGGAGTCACAGACTGAAACAGGCTCCAGGCTCTGAGCTGGCAGTCAGCACAGAGCCCGACGCGGGGCTCGAACCCACGAACCGCGAGATCATGACCTAAGCGAAAGTCGGACGCTCAACCGACTAAGCCACCCAGGCGCCCCTGGGCTTATAGACCTTTTATAAAAGCTTTTTTACATATAATTTGTCATATATGTTACACAAATTTCTTGTTTAGCTTTATGTTTCAACATACTTTTTTTTTCTTCTCTTTCTGAGGTTTCACATTTTTGGTCATTCTTTTCCTCGACATTTTCTACCCTTGGTGACAAGCTAACAAACTTGGGCTGGGGAAGCTTTTACATACATATTCACCTCTGTTTTCTTCTGGTTCTTTATGGTTTTCCTCTTTTTCATTTTGTAAATGTTTATTATTTGGGGTGGGGGGGACAGAGAAAGGCAGAGAGAGAATCCTAAGCAGGCTCCAAGCTGCCAGTGCAGAACCTGATGCCGGGCTTGATCTCACAAACTGAACCGTGAGATCATGACCTAAGCCAAAATCAAGAGTCAGATGCTTAACTGACTGAGCCACTCAGGCTCCCCTTCTTTTTGTAAAATATTTTTTACTGTTTATTTATTTGAGAGAGGGACAGCATGGAGTTGCAGAGACAGAAGGGAGAGAGTCTCAAGCAGGCTCAGAGCTGTAAGTGTAGAGCCTGAAGCGGGGCTCAAACTCACGAACTGTGAGATCATGACCTGAGCCAAAACCAAGAGCCGGATGCTTATCCAACTGAGCCACCCAGGCGCTCTCTTCTTCTTTCCTTGAAAACTAAATAAGCTTGAGGCTTTCATTTCCATGTATGGTGTGAGGTAAGGCTCCATAGGCACTTTTTTTTAGTGTTTATTTTTGAGAGACAGAGAGAATGAGCGGGGGAGGGACACAGAGAAAGGGAGACACAGAATCTGAAGCAGCCTCCAGACTCTGAGCTGTCAGCACAGAGCCCGACGCGGGGCTCGAACCCATGAACCTTGAGATCATGACCTGAGCCGAAGTCGGACGCTTAACCGACTAAGCCACCCAGGCGCCCCGGAATTTTTTTTTAAATAACAAGGAACCCCTATTCCGCCAGCACAGTGTGGCCCTTCCACAGAGATCACACACGGTACGTACTTACACGGGGCTCCGTTTCTGTGTCTTCTAGCAGTTTCCCTCCTCCAGCTCCACTTGTAATGAACCCTATAAAGTTAGAGTAATTGTAATATCTGGCAATATAAATTCCTCATTATCATTTTTTTAAATATTTTCTGGACTATTCTAAGTATAGATTCCAGATGGGCTTTAGGATTCCTTTAAGTTCCAAAACTCTTCTGTGATTTTGGTGAAAATGGTAAATTTGCATAATAATGTGGGCCCAGGTTCATTCTGGAACATAGGTCATAGGTCGATCCCTGGGATCCTGCGTCTCTCTCCCATTTACGCCCGCCACCCACATCCCTCTGTCGTTTCCAACATTCGGCACCTCCGCACACTGCATTTTCCTTTCTTTTTTTCTTCATATGATTTTAAAAACTGAAGGGCACCTGCGTGGCTCAGTCAGTTAAGCGTCTGACTCTCGATCTCAGCTCAGGTCATGATCTCACGGTTCGTGAGTTCAAGCCCTATGTTAGGCTCCACAATGAGCATGGGGCCTGCTTAAAAAAAAAAAAAAAAAAAGATATAGGTGACATACTCTAAAATTCACCATTTTATTTTATTTTTTTTTAATGTTTTTTATTTATTTCTGAGAGAGACAGCATGAGCAGGGGAGGGTCAGAGAGAGGGAGATACAGAATCGCAAACAGGCTCCAGGCTCTGAGCTGTCAGCACAGAGCTGGACGGGGGCCTTGAACCCACGAACCGTGAGATGGTGACCTGAGCCGAAGTCAGACGCTTAACCGACCGAGCCACCCAGGTGCCCCTAAAATTCACCATTTTAAAGTACACAATTCAGTAGTTGTTAGTGCATTCACAGAGTTGTGCAGCCATCACCATCAAATTCTAGAATGTCCCATCACCCTAAAAAAACAAAAACGTGCCCCTATTACCTGTGACTCCCCAGCCCCTGGTAACCATGAATCCACTTTTGTCCGGATTCGCCTGTTCTGGACATTTCATATCTGCACGTTTCTTTTAAAGTTAATTCTCAGTTATTTTTGGCTGTTCCTATGAATGAATGTTTTTCCATGACATCCTTTTTTCCCACTGTACTTTCTAAATGATTATGTCTGGCATATATAGGAAGTCTCTTGTTTGGGAACTGATTTAGTAACTGGCTTCTTTCTAAATTTTAAGTTGATCCTCCTGCATTATCCAGAGATTCACATTTGCAGACGATGTTAATTGGATCTATTCTTTTTTTTTTTAAGATTTTATTTTTAATCTCTACACCCAACATGGGGCTTGAACTCACGACCTCAAGATCAACAGTCACGTGTTCCACCGACTGAACCAGCCGGGCGCCCCTGAATATATTCATTTTTTTAAGGCCAGAATCAGTAAATACTATTTCACATGACGATATTGGCAAAATTAAGTTCAACATGCTCATATATGTGTCTCCATGTATATACACATACAGTTGTAAAGGTACACACACATAGCCACTAGTAAGCTGAAAAACAATATATATCTTTTTAGATAAAATAGAGAGACAAAGACAGGGTAAATAACATCTACAAAGATCAAGACTTCAGAAAACACCAAGGATGAATATTTTAAAGCAACCACACAGGATTAGTTCACAAAAACTTAAACACATCAGTCACCGGTCAGGATTGGCTAAGTGGAACCGGCTGCCCGTTTTCGTAGATAAAGTTTTATCGGCGCACAGCCCTGCGCAGCCATTTGCCTTTGATCTAGGGACTCTTGCACTACAGCCTCTCACCCCCCACCCCCAACCCAGGCTGAAGCCGCTATGGGCTTTTACAGAAGTTTCCCATCGCCTGATTCTCCTGTTAAAATAGAAGAGCCTCACAAAAGACTCAAACCAGAATCTTCGCACTTTCTTCTTTTCAAACAAACACACTGATGACGACTGCACAGCTCTGAATGGACGACAGCCCCCGAGCCGTGCACCTGAAACGGGAGAACCTTGGGGTGCCCGGGGGACTCGGTCACTAGAGCACCCAACTTCGTCTCAGGTCATGATCGCACAGTTCATGAGTTCGAGCCCCGCGTCGGACTCCCGGCTGTCAGCCTGTCAGCACAGAGCCCGCTTCAGATCCTCTGTCTCCCTCTCTGTGCCCCTCCCCTGCTTGTGCTCTCCCAAAAATAAAATAAATATTAAAAAAAGAATGGGAGATTCTTACAGTATGTGACCCTGTAAAAAAGAGCACTATTATAAAACAGGCATGGGGCGCCTGGGTGGCTCAGTCGGTTAAGCGTCTGACTTCGGCTCAGATCATGATCTCATGGTTTGTGGGTTCGAGCCCCGCATCGGGCTCCGTGCTGACAGCTCGGAGCCTGGAGCTGCTTCAGATTCTGTGTCTCCCTCTCTGACCATCCCCTGCTCGCGCTCTGTCTCTCTCAGAAATTATAAATAAATAAGTAAATAAATAAATAAAACAGGCATAGAACGGTCCAAAGCAGATCAGGCAAAGTTTTATCAAATCAAAGTAAAGCGTGAGAGCAGGAATTGCAATATTAATATATATAATAACAGAGGCCGGTGGACCCTTGAACAACATGGGGGTGCAGGGCGCCAAACCCCACACCGCTGAATATCCGCGTGTAAGTCATTACTAATAGCCTACTGCTGACTGGCCCTACCTACAACAGAAAGAGTTAACACATATTTTACATATTATAGGTGTTATATACTGTGTTCTTACACGAAACTAAGGAAAAGGTTATGAAGGAAATCATAAGGAAGAAAAACCACACGGGCAGTACAGTTACGTAAAACATCCACTTATAAACGGACCATGTGGTTGAACCCTGTGTTGTTCCAGGGTTAACTGTGTGCTTATTTTGATCAAGTTTTCTGATTCAAGTATCAATAGGAAAATATATTAGGAAACTTTATGTACTGAAATATACTAAGTGAAATAGAAAGTTAAGGAAAAACATAATAAAGTTATTTGATAAGCGTTTTAAAGCTACTTTTCGTGGCGCCTGGGGGCTCAGTCGGCTAAGCGTCCGACTTGGGCTCAGGTCATGATCTCACGGGTCGTGGGCTCAAGCCCCGCGTCGGGCTCTGTGCTGACAGCTCGGAGCCCGGAGCCTGTTTCAAGTCCTGTGTCTCCTTCCCTCTCTACCCCTCCCCTGCTCATGCTCTCGCTCTCTCTGTCTCCCTCCAAAATAAATAAACATAAAAACATTTTTTAAATAAAGTTACTTTTCTTTTAAATGTTCTTACCTGGAGGCTCAACTGGGGATGTATCTGCTTTGATCCCAGGGTAGTCGGCAGAATTCACCCCCTGCAGTCACAGGACTGGGCGCCAGTCTCCTGCTGGCTGTCCCCACAGGCCACCCTCGGCTCCCTGCCACGTGGGCCACCCCGACGTGGCCTCATGCTTCATCAGAGCCAGCAAGAGCGAGACTGGGCCAGACGAGCGCTACAGTCTGATGTGCCCATGACCCCACTCACCGGTCAGAAGCAAGTCACGGGTCCCACCCACACTCAAGGAAGGGGACTGAACAAGGGCACGACCACCAGGAGGGGGGGCCTCGGGGCCCTCAGCTGTCTCTCCCTGAGAAGCGATGCTCCTTGAACCCCACAGTTAAACTGCAGGGTCGCGCTCCGTCACACAACAGGAACACAGATCAGATGGCTTTTGAGGACACGAAGGTGGTGGGAGCTATTCATCCCAAGAGAATGGAACATTCTAGACGTTTCCTCCCACACCCACCTGGGCGGAGACCCCCAGGGTCTGTCCCCCCAGCCCCGCTGACATTCAGGGTTAGATCATTCTCTTGAGGGCGACCCAGGCGCTGGGGGGAGGAGGTCAAGCAGCATCTCTGGCCCCACCACTCGATGCCGGTGTGATGACCCCATCTGGACAGGGTCCCCCGGGGCAGAACCACGGCCAGGTACAAAGGCTGTAGGGGACGTTCCTGGCTCCGGATGTGGGTGCCTGCCCGGCCGCCGCTGGGGAGCACGGAGACACCCTCCCGGCGCCGCCTGTGAGCGCACCATCTAACGTTTCGTGTAGCCAGCTGTTCTCTCAAATGCCCGGTTTCCTGTTGCCAATCTTCTTCAGAAGCGCGGTCCCTGCTCAGCTCTCCATCTGCGAGTGGCAGGCCCTCACGCGCCCCCGCTGGCTTCCTTCTCCGTGTTCTTGCAGATCCGTTCCTTCCGTGACCTGCCGCGGCCAGGAAATGTGCCAGGCACTGGCTGGCACTTGTGGTCATTTGCTGTGTGTCCCATCCGAGTTAGCAGGACAGCAGGCTGCCCTTCGTGCCCGGCCAGGGCTCTCAACCCCTGGCCCCCGGTCACCGCGCGCCATCACAAGCCACCACCTTGCTGGCTTCCGTTGTTGTCAAACATCTTACCAAGATATCACTGACATGCTATGCAAGTCACCCAGTTGAGGTCAGCAGTTGGGTGGTATTTGGCACATTTGCAAAATTGTGCAATCACCACCTCTATCTAGTTCCCGAACATTCTCAACTAACAGAAAC
>NW_027529446.1:1239910-1246280 GCF_008692635.1 Crocuta crocuta | reverse complement strand
TCCTGCTCGCGGCCGAGGGACGTGCACGTGCGCAGTGGACACGGTCCTCTGTGGACGTGCGCGTGCACGGTGGACACATCGTGTGCAATTGTCAGACGTTGAGGCTGTTGCCGCCTTTGCTGTCCCCAGCCACGGGCAGAGTTTTGTGCAAGTCTGCTGTTTTGAAGTCACTGTTTACAACTACACTCTGCTGACCTTCCGATGCCACTGCTGGTCACCTCCCGGGAAGGGGGGAGCGTTCCTAGATATTTCTGGAGCCATCCGCCCTTCTTTCCAAACCAAAGACAGCGGATGAAAAACAAAACCACCTGCCCTGCTCTGCCCCTCCCTGCTGTGGCCTCCAGTCCCTAGATGGGCTGCCGTCCGTAGGAAGGCCANGGGGGGGGGGGGGGGGGGGAGCCTGGTCCCCGCCAGCCTGCTGCCCCAGCCCCAGGTCTGTCTGAGCTTCCGTCAGACGCCGGGTTGACCTGGATTTCACACTGGTGATACTTGGCACCCTCTAGCGCTTTGCTGGAAAGTGGAGATGGAGTCAGGTGGCCACCGTGCGCCCCCTACCCCGGGACCCCCCGCACTGACTTACCAGGTTGCTGATTTTCCCTCTCACCTGGCACTGGACCCCCTAACCAGACCTCCGTAGGGGATGGGCACAGGGCTGGCTGGGACCCCACAGCCAGGTCCCTGGTCCGTCACGACACAGGAGGTGGCCACGAGCCCAGGGTCCCTACTGACACCCTGGATCTGCTCACGCCGCTGCCCTTTCCCCTGCCGTCCAGCCCATTTCCTCTCCTTGTGTGAGCAGATCTTCCTGCCTGTTCTCTGCTCAGCCCTGGGAACAGCCGTGAGTTCCAGCCACCCACCCAGGCCAAGGCGAGAACAGGCATTCTGGTGGGAGTCCTGGAGGAGAAGCCCCAGAGCAGGGGGGCCCACCGCACCCTCTGCCGAGGTCCCCAGAAGCCGCCAGGGAGGCTGGTGCAGGCTCATCCCTAAGGCTCAGCCAGGGGTGAGGGTGTGGTGCCGCTGTAACAAACCACCACAACTCGGTGCCTTAAAACCGCACACGTCCTGGGCGCCTGCCGGCTCAGTCGGGTAAGCATCTGACTCTTGATTTCAGCGTAGCTCATGCTCTCATGGTTTGTGGGATCGAGTCTCTGGCCCAGCTCTGCGCTGACAGTACGGAGCCTCCTTAAGATTCTCTCTCCCCCTCTCTGCCCCTCCCCGCTCTCAAAATAAACATTTAAACACTAAAACACAAACACACACACACACTCTGGGGTTGGAAGTCCCAGTGCCTTGTCTTCCAAGGCTAAAACCCAGGTGTGAGCAGGGACGGATCCTTCCAGAGGCTGCAGGAGAGAATCCTTCCAGCCGTTTCTGGCTTCCAGAGGTACCATCTCCCTGGCACATGGTCCCTCTTTCCATTTTGTCACAACTATTAGCACAGCATGCTGGCCCCCGGGGGACAGACAGCCCACCTCAGGGTGCCTCCATCAACCCTGAAGAATCCTGGGGGAGTGTGGAGACCTCGGCCAGCCAGCGGGGAGAGCCCTCGTGGCCTGGGTGCCCATGGCCTCCCCAGACCAAAGCCAGGCCTCCCTGACCACTGCCTGCCTGGAAGCAGGAAGGCTTCTAGAACAGGTGGAGGCCCATGGCACCGCAGACACACGCCCAGCTGGGTGCCTCGGAGGGCCGTGCTGCACCTGAAGGTGATCTTTTACGGGTCAGCAAGGAGGCTGAACAATGTTAGAAATTAACAACAGTGGTGTGTTTTCTTTTCCATGTTACTTCATTTTGAACTAGTTCTAGACTAAAGTTGCAAAACTGAGGGTTTCTGGGTACCGCCACCCAGTTTCCCCTAAAGCTAACATCTTAACATGGCCAGGGAGGGGCGCCTGGGTGGCTTAGTCGGTTGGGAGTCTGACTTTCGCTTGGGTCATGATCTCGCGGTTCGTGGGTTCGAGCCCCGCGTCGGGCTCTGTGCTGACTGCCGGCTCAGAGCCTGGAGCCCGTTTCAGATTCTGTGTCTCCCTCTCTCTCTGACCCTCCCCTTCTCACGCTGTCTCTCTCTCTCTCCTGGAAATAAATAAAACATTAAAAAAAATTAAAAAACAAAACAAAACAAAAAAACATGGCCAGGGAACCAGGCTCAAAGTAGGTCACCCCGGTAGTGGTGTCCAAGGAGGCTGGGGTGGGGGTGATGGAGGGACAGGAAGGAAGGCCACGGCGGGGAGCTGTGTCCACCCCTCAAAGCCCCATGCGGACCAGGGCCCTGCCCTTCTCCCCAAATCTGTGGGTCCTGCCCCCCCTCCAGATGCCAGTCCTTGAGGGCAGCCTCGGCGGGGGCCCTGGCTGCAGACATCTCCAGTCCCTGCAGGCCACCGCTGGGGGCACTCCAGGCTGGGCACACAGAGGCTGGCAGCGGTTTGGGGTATCGCTTCAGCCGCTGTCTGCACCCAGGACAGCCAGTGTCAGTGCTGACCCCTGATCTGTATTTTCATCGACCTGGGCCAGCTGAGAGGAGAAAGGAGAGCCGGTCCAGGGTGAGGGGCACTGTGATCGTGGACACCGGCCCGCAGAGCCCACGGGGACCAGACGTTCACCACAACCCCTTTGCTTTCCGCTGTCGGATCGAGGGCTGGAGGGGATCCTGCCTGGTCACTGAGACCTAAAGCCCAGGACAACCAACCTCCCCAACCCTGCACTGGGGAAGAGGGCCTTGTAAAGGCTGCTGTGTCCTGGCCCCAGGGTTAGAGGGCTGCGCGCAGGGGCCCAAGCCTGGGGACGAATTCGGTTCCCACCTGCGGTGTGGCCTTCTGAGGGTGTGCTTGTCCTAAAGCCCAGGGGCGTGGGTGACCCTCCTGCACGCGCTGCCTGAGGCCTAGGTGCACACCGTGGCGCCGCATAAATGTAGGGGTCCCCTTCCGGGAAGCAGCGAGCCCTGGACGCACCGTTCACGTACCCCTGATATGCGCACCTGAGGAAACTGAGGCACAAGGAGATCCGGGGGTCTCGCGTCCTAGGTGCAAACGGAGAGGAGAGAAGGGCGCGGTCCCTTTAAAAAGAGCGCGGCCCTCCTTGCGTGACCCTGAGGAGAACAATCCCATTGGCTGAATTGTGGTGCTCCGCCACGCCCCCAAGCTCTGTCCTTGGAATCCTATTGGCCCAGCTCCAGGGCCCATCTTCCACACCCAGGGAGTCCGGGCACCGCGCCAGGCTCGATGACGCAAACGCGTTGCCCGGCAACCGCTCCCGCCTCGGGGCAGAGGGGCCCAGCGCCAGAGCTAGGGCGCAGGCGCGGCCGCCGCGAGTCCCTGGGCAGGCGGCCCGGACTCCGGAGTTCACCCCTCCCGCCCCTGTTGGCGCCCTCGCCCCCGGCCACCCCGGGGTCCAGCTGCGGGCGTCCAGCAGCAGAGGGCGGGGGGGAGAGGGGAGGGGTCTGGAGGCGCAGGGTCACAAGCCCCGCAGCAGATCCGCTCGAGCTTTTAGCAGAACTAGCAAATCCACCCCTGCGGGAGGGCGTTCCCTGAGGCCTGAGCCGGTTCCCCGCACCAGCCGCTTTTGGCCACACAGTGGCCCGGAGTCCCGGCTGCTAGGCCTCTCCCGCCTCCTGGACACATCGCCACTGTCCGCGCCGCCTCGGCCAGGTTTGCCTCCTCTAGGGCTGGCTGGACATGCCTCACTTTGCTCACCTGCAAAATGGCAACCCCAGGCGTCAAGGCCTGTGTGAGCCTCCCAGGACTACTGTAAGAATTACCAGATTTAGGGGCTTAAGATGACAGAAATCTATTCCGTGACACTTGTGGAGATCGGGGATCCCACACAGGACTCGCGGGCCAAAAGCCAGGTGAGGGCTGGTTCCTCCCGGCCCAGGAAGACCCGCCTCCTACCCGCGGCCCCTCCTCCATCCTCACCGCCAGCAGCGTGGGGTCTGCACATCTTCCTGCCTCCCACCCTCTGCCCCCCTCTCATGAGGACTCCCGGCCTCCTGGGAACCCAGGGCCACCCCCACCACAGGGGCCTTAATCTCATTCGCAAAGTCCCTTCTGCCACTAGGGTTCATGACCACAGACAGGTTCCTGGCACTGGGACAGGATGTGTTTGTGCTGTTATTCTGCTGACCCCAGGGCGTGACTGCGTTTTCTGCAGGATGGAGTCAGCTCTGCCCTCTGCCNCCACCAGGCATGAGACCCAGACTGGCCAGGAGCTGCCTGAAGGAAGCAGCCTCCAGATGGTGCCTGGAGTCACCCAGCAGGGAGAGGCCCTGGGCTGCAAGAGGGTTTGGGGCAGGTGACCTGAGGGCTGTGGCCTGGCTGGACATGGGGCTTCCCCCTGCATCTGCTGCCCTTCCCCTCCCTAACCTATCACCCTTTCTTTAAATTATTTTTTAATGTTTTTTATTTATTTCTGAGAGAGAGAGAGAGAGAGAGAGGCAGCGTGAGCAGGGGAGGGTCAGAGAGAGAGGGAGAATCTGAAATAAGCTCCAGGCTCTGAGCTAGCTGTCAGCACAGAGCCTGACGCGGGGCTCGAACCCACGAACTGTGAGATCATGCCCTGAGCCGAAGTCAGATGCTTAACCGACTGAGCCCCCCAGGCATCCCGCCTGTCACCCTTTTGGTGATCCCATGGCCTGCCCCTCCCAGGACCTGTGCGCACCCCTGAAAGCCCCCCACCCTCCTCAAAACTGAGGATTCTTGTACATGATGCCCCAGGTTACTGGTGGAGAGGTCAGCTGGGAGTGAGGTCCCCGCTTCCCCAAGAGCCACCTCCAGTGCCTTGGAGGACGGGGCAGAGAGGAAACAAGATGACAAGCCAAGCGCCCCATCCTCGGTCACTGGGGCAGAGTGGTGGCCTTTGGCCATCTGCTGGGCCTGCCCTGGCAGCCCCCAGCCCCACCCTGCCCCCACCTTGGGGACTTTCAACAACTGACTCTCGGGAGACAGGACACCCGCGGGCCCAAGGCTGCTGGAGACACCCACAGCCAGGCAGGCAGCCCGCCCACAACTCCTGGCCACACCCACCCCTGCTTTGCTGGCTCCCTGCCCTTCCCCCACCCTCACCGAGGCGAGGCCTGCGGCCCTGGCTCCATCCCCGGGACTGCTGAGCCACCGGAATGGAGCGGCCTGTGAGTCAGTCAGCAGGAAGGGACACTTACAGCCACTTGCATCAGATGTTCCTGCCGCGTGGCCCCACAACCTTCTAGAAGCCCCAGCTCGTGACCCTCGTTTTTCTGGGGGGCTCCTGGGGCTTGTGGTTCCTGTCCCTGGGGGCCCAGACAGGTGGGGACCGGTGGAGAGGGTGCAGCACGTCCCCTACCCCCACAGCCACACCCGCCCCAGCTGCCAGTCCTGGTCCCAACACCCTGATCCTCCTTTGAAGCTGCGCTGGCACCCAGGTGTCCCACACCAGCTCAGGGCCTTTAAGGCAGCCCTGTGCCCCCTCTGAGTCTCAGGGGGCCGGCTCTGAGCCGGAGAAGGACAGGAGAGGCTGGGGGGGGGGNNNCGTCCCCGACGTCCCCCACGTCCCCCACGTCCCCCAGCCCCTGGCTCGAGCCCCGCTCCTCTGCCCGGCTCCCACGCCCACGCAGACCCAGGCTCAGGGCTTCTCTAGACGTGCGCAGACACACATGCACACCCCAGTCTGGTCACACTCACAGACACTCACAGCAGACTGGTGCCCTGGTTGTAAAGTTGGAGGAGAAGGGTCTGTACCATCACCCCTGGGCAGGGCTGTCAGGTACCACACAGGACACTAAGTCACCGAGTTACATCTGAATTTCAGAGAAGCCAGGAATAAGGGTTTGGGACATTTGTATGCATGGGGCTCCCACTGGAAGGCATTCATTGTTTCTCTGAAATTCAAATGTAACTGGGTGCTCTGCAATTTATTATCTGCCTGCTGGGTTGTGGGGGTCCTGAGCTTTCAGGGTGCCCCGACACGACCCAGGAGGTGAACATCCAAGCCCCCGGAGGGGCCCAGGGCGCTAGGCAGGCCGCCAGACCACGGAGGGGCGGTCAGCCTGGAAACCCGCCTCCTCGCTCGGAGGCTGGCAGAGGCGGAGCCCCCCAGGCCGGAAGTCAGGACCTGCCGGGTGTCCTCTGGGCTTTGGGGGAGACCCCACATGTGACACAGGCTGAGAGTCACCCTGCAGAAGCGAGGGGCTTCTCGGGGGCCTGGCTGGGTGTAGACTCCTAGAAAGAGCACAGTCCCTACGCCTTTGGTCTAAGCTTCGCCAAGGCCGCTCCATGACTGGGGCGGGAAAGGTGGTCAGCACCCCTCTCCTGAGCCCCTAGGGAGCCAGGGGAGAGGCTGGAGTAAAACTGCGGGGGAGGGGGAAGGAGAGGGGAGGGGGGAGAGGGGGAGTCCCAGGAGCCGG
>NW_027529446.1:1239520-1239882 GCF_008692635.1 Crocuta crocuta | reverse complement strand
CCGTGAGATCATGACCTGAGCCTAAGTCGGACGCTCAACCGACTGTGCCCCCAGGTGCCCCTTTGTCCTCCTTTCTCAGACCAGCACCTGTTGCTCTGGGAGCCTCAAACTAGCCAGTGGGCCCCCAGGGCAGTCCTGAGCCCCCCTCCCAGGCTGGCCGCTCTCCTCAGCAATCTTTGGAGGGTTGGGAAGCATCATTGCCCTGGGCCGGGCCTGTCCTGCCCACCAGCTGTGTCTGTCCTTTGCCTTGGCTGGAACTGTACCTCCACCTCCCTACCCGCCCCCCCCCGGCAAGTGACAGTCACCAGGAGCTGGGTACGGGTGAGGAACAGCAGCCAGGACTTCAGCTTCCTGCCTCACCC
>NW_027529446.1:1229990-1239404 GCF_008692635.1 Crocuta crocuta | reverse complement strand
GGGGGGGCAAGAGGAAGGGGGCAGGGTGGCTGGCAAGGACCTCTCTCTCGCTGCCCCTGGGCACCCAGCACCTCTGGAGGCTCTGCCCATAAACAGGGCCTCCTCGAGGAAGATGATCGGAATGGGCCGTGGGCATCTGCGGCTGCCCCACAGCAGGACAGGGCCCAGGCCTGAGAGCCCGCAGGCTGGCCACAGAGGCCCTGCCTGCCTGCCCCCAGTCCCCTCTGCCCCCAGCGCAGGCCAGGCTGGGGCTGGGCTTGGCTGCCTCGCCCTGGCCGGCATAGCACAGGCACCCGTACCGATGAGCTCAGACTCAGGGGCTCCAGCATTCCCGGGGGGGGAGTGCGGGGGAGGGCAGTGGTCTGACCTGAGCTGCTCAGGGTATGTGCGTGAACTGACTGAACACGCCCGTAGGCAGCACGGGGTGTGCACAGAAGCTCATCACGCACGGCTGCCACCGTTTTAGAGGGGCCCATATGTGCCTCGTGGGCCCTCCCAGTGCTCATACTGGTGCTTTCCTCACGGTTCCCACCATCTCAGACACAGGGCAGGGGGCTGCAGGACTCAGGAGGGGACACTGAGTGATGTCTGGGGACATTTGTGGCTGTCATGACTGAGGGCACGCTCCTGCATCAAGTGAGGGGGCACGGATGCTGCTCAACACCCCACGGTGCCTTGGCTGGGCCCCCACAGGAATGACCTGCCGCCCGTCACTGGTACTGAGGCCTGCTGGAAAGAGCCCAGGGGCAGTGCCATTGTCCCGTCGTTCGGCCTACAGCCTGGTGTCCCCCCCACACACACACCAGGGGCCACCCATCTGGGCTGTGTGACGGGGAGGCAGCTTCTCTGAACGGTGCTCAGTGCTGCGCCCAGCTTCTGCCTTTGGGAGCAAGTCTGTCGTCTGTCCCCGCTGGCCAGGCTCCAGGATCGGCCACCAGGCCCTGAGTGTTGCGGCGCTGAGAAGATGGCCTGGGGCGAGGCCTTCGGTCATTTACGTTCCCTGAGGTCCGTGTGAATGGCCACCCCACACTGGTCCGCACGTGAGGGTGAACGTAAGTAAACACCCACACTGGGGTACAGACTGATTTTCCTGCCCGGGGCTCAACCACGTTCCCCAGATATGTCCATGACCCACCCCCACGTGACATCTGGAAAGAGGGTCTTGGCAGGTGTAACTGCGTGAAACGAGGCCGTGCTAGAGTAGGGCGCGAAGGGGGACGCAGAGGAGACAGCCACCTGAAGGCGGAGGCAGGGAGCAGGGTGCCCCGTCTACAAGCCCGAGGGCCTCCAACCCCGGAAGCTGGGAGAAGCAGGAAGGATCCTCCCTGGGAGCCTTCTGAGAGGGTGTGGACCCGCGGGTGTGGACCTGCGGAGACCTTGATTTCAGACTCCTGGTCTCCGGAATGGGACAGCGTGCATTTCTGTTGTTTTAAGCCTCTCCAGTATGTGACGCTATGTTACAAAAGCCACAGAAGCGGACACACTTACAAGCCCTGTAGCCACACACCCACAACCACGCACACATGCACTCTCAGACACACCTACTCCTTCCAGCAACATTCAGCGAGCACTTCCCATGCGCCAGGCCCTGTGTGCTGGGCTCTGGACCAGCAGCGGACAGAGTTCGTATGGAGCTGACCTGAGGAGGGGCAGTGGCCCATCTGTACCCACCTGAGCCATCCGAAGTGCACGAAAACCCGCAGGTAACCACGTACACACAGAGAGGGCCCTGTGGAGGCAGAGGTGGGAGGGGACAGCCAGGAAAGGAGGGAGGGAGGGAGGAGGAGGAGGCTTTGAGGTGGCTTCTCCAGGGCAGGCAGGTCTAACAGCCCCACCCCAGGCACTTGGAGCCAAGGTGTGTGTCTACACACACACACACACACACGCACGCACGCACGCACGCACGCACACGTACCCAGGGGACAGAGGAGGACTTGGGGCTGGCTGAAGTCAGGTGCAGGCTGAGCTGGGGCCTTGGCAGGCAGCACACAGAGGCAGCCCCACCAGAAGGGGACAATTCAGTTTCAGGTCAGCCTGGCTGGGGGACGCTGGGGTTGGGGTGGTGGTAGCGGGAGCTAAGGTCTGGAGGAGACGGGGGTCGGTTCACCCCGCAGGCTGCGCTTCGGGGCGCCCAGAGTATGGAGTCAGGACTTTGCACCACAGCGCTTCAGGGACAGGGAGCCGGCCCAGCTCCGGATGGGCCGATTCTACCCAAGCCTCGGTGGCGGGTGCGCCGGCCCAAGTGGGGTGGTATTTTATTTCCTGTCCTGGCTGCCCCCCACCCCTGGGGCTCTTTCTTGATCCAGGGTCTCTGCTCTTCCTGAAACGTAACTTTGCAGCACTGAGGAAAGGCCCTTCACCGATCTCAGTCCCCATCCCGTACAGCGGCCCGCCGTCCCCAACAGCAGGGCAAGCTCCTGGGGAGCTCCCTGGAGGAGCCCAAAGCGTGTTGGGCTGCGGCAGGACAGCGGGGGCCAGGACCGCGGAGGTACAGGGGGGGCCATGGCAGGTTGTGGGATCAATCAAGAGAGAGCCACAGCACGCTGTTCCAGGACTGGGGAGCTGCAAGAGGGAGCCGTGGCGCGTTCTAGGGAAGGGAAGTCGCCCAAGGGAGGCAGTGTATCCCGGGCCCTGGCCGGCATCCTGGGGGAGTTGCCAGAGCGTAGGGCCCGGCTTCAGCTCGGTGCAGGGGATCTGCGGGGCTCCCAGGGCCCCAGGCAACCAGTCCAGCAACCACACCGCTGCCCGCAACCGCCGGCACCTCTCCCAAGTCCTTCCCGGGTAGCCCCGCGCACCTCACTGCGCAGGCGCGCGGAAACCTCTCCAGGCCCGAGTGCGCAGCCGCACTTGGCCCGGAGGGCCCTCCAGCCCCGCCCCCTCTGCGCGCTTGGGNCCCTGGGAGCCCCCAGGGCTGGTGCCCGCCCCCCCCACCCCACCCCCGTGTCTGGGGCTGCCCCAGCCGGGTGTGGGCTGGTGGGGCAGTCAGCGGGCCACAGCCCAGTCCCTAGCGCCCTGGGGACTGTGGGGTCTTTCCTCTGGGAACCCCAACCGTGGCCAAAGCTCCCAGGCCCCTGGGGACACTTGGTCGTGTGTCCCCTGCAAACCCCAGCCGGGTGTGCACTGCTAGGGAGCTGAGCAGGCCACAGGCCAGTCCTCAGCGCCCTGGCCTGGGGGGTCTGTGAGGTCTTTCCTCTGGGAATCCGAGGTGGGGTTTCAGGTCCCCGAAAGCCCTCCCAGGTGGTCCTTGGAATAGGGGAGTGGATTGGAGGCCCCCCAGCCCTGCGCCTCCCAAGCAGTCCAGGCCCAAGTGCTATTTCCTGTGGGAGCAGGAAGTTTCTGCGGGGGCCTCACGGCTGCAGTCTTGGTCTCAGATGAGCGAGTCTGGGGGGGGCGGGCAGGTGCTGGGGGGGGCCCCACAGGGCTGGCTCAGGGGGCGCAGTGATGTCAGCGGCCACCCCACCCCACCAGCTGCGTTATGTAATGGTTTCTCTGGGCCTTCTTGGGCAGGGACCTGTTGCCCCGTACAGAAGGCAGGACCTGGGTGTGGGGGGGGGGGGCACTTGCACGCGCGCGAGTGCACTCGGTTGCCCGTGTGTGTACACAGGCACTCCCAGAACGGGGGTGGGAGGAGCAAGCTGAGACTGTTTGGGTTAGAATTCCCAGGCCCATCCAGCCACATCTCGGGCCAGCGTGCCCCACCCCTGCCCACACGCCTGTCATCCTCGCTTTCCCCTCGCCAGGACAGGGACAGCCTTGGCACATCCAAGTGTCCAGGGTGGGCCAAAGGGGGGATGGACCCAAGGCGTCATCGGCAGTGGTCTGTCCCCTCCTGGAGCTGGGCAGGAGCTAGGACAGGGTCAATGTGAGGGGCCACACAAGGCAGCCAAAGCAAACTCGAACTTTCTGGATGATTCCAGCTGCCTTCTGCCAGGGCCTGCTGACTGGAGGCCTGAGGCCAGCCCCAGCCCCAGCCCGCCCACAGTGCTTGGGATTGCAGGCTGCTCCCAGGTGGGACCGTGGGAGTCCTGAGAAGCGGGAGGGACGCTGGACAGGGGCCCTCAGCGCTGGGAAGGCCCTCGCAGCCGCTCCGGGACGCCCCTCCCACCGCGCTGAGGTTGCTTCCTTGGGCGGGGGCCGCTCCCTCCCCGCAGTCCAGCAGCAGCACCCCGGGACCCCTTCCGCTGGCATCCCCAACATACCTCCCCGTGTTCAGTTGGGGAACCGGAGGCTTGGACAGAGACGTTTGCCCCGAGTCTGTCCTGCACGTGGAGACGACAGGGAGCTGCTTTACCAGGGGTGGGGGGTGGGGGGGGACCTTGGGCACCCGTCCTGTCTCCAGGGTGGGGGTGGGACAGGTACGCGGAGGCGGTGAGGGGATCCGCGGGCCCTCTCAGGGGTCCCTGCGCCCTTCCTCAGTCCGATGGGCACAGCCCGCTGCCTTCCATCTCTCACCCACAGATGTGGGTCAGGCCTGGGGCTGAGGTCGCTAGACCGAGGTGACGCTGCCGGCCCTGAGCCCCTCAGCCACCCACTTGTGTGGTTGCCCTGGGGCCCCAGGCGGAAGTAGTGATCTGACCCCTCTCGAGGCCCCTGGAGGAGCCCCTGAGGAGCCCGGGCAGGGTGCTGGTTCTGGCATTGGTGACTGTGTGCCTGACTCCCCAGGAGGCCAGACCCCTCATCGGGCAGGGCCAGCGGCCAGAGCACCCCCCTCTCCCCACGGCCTGGCCCAGCCGGGCCTCCCCGCAGCCCTGCGCAGGGGGTTAGGGAGGCTGGGAGGCCCGCGCCTGTGTTTTTCAGCCGCTCCCTCTGACCTCCGGCTGCCCCCTCTGCTGCCGGCCTGGCTTCCGGGCCTCCTGTCTGTAGGAATCCGGCTCAGCTCCTTCTGCCCTGGGCCCCTCAGGGTCTCTCTGGGGCTTTCCAGGAGCTCCTACTCCGGATGACCCTTCTGCTGGAGCCCTGGCCCCGGTTGTGCTGAGGCCCCGGGGAGGGGCAGTGGCCTGGCCTGGGGCACCAGCATCAGCGGCACTGAGGCCCCCACACCCACCGGAGGCCCTGGCCACCCAGTCGGCCAGGCCGCGGGAGCTAAATCAGAGCCAACTCCTGAAGGCGTCTGGCTGGGCCTCCGGGCCCCAGCCTCAAAGGCCTCACTCCTCACGCCAGGGGCCATCGTTCCTCACGTGGCCCATCTGGTCCGAGGCAGGTCACTGCAGCAGCCCCCTGGGGGGTGAGACCAGGTTTCTCCAAGCCCCAGCCGCCTTCCTTCCCTGCTCAGGGTCTAGCACCCTTCCCCCAGTCCTGGGGACGCGCGGGTGACCTCCAGCGGCCCCCTCCCTGCCCGGGCTGGTTGCTTCGCTGGGCACAGGGGCCTATGAGGAGCTGTGTCCTGGGGGCGAAACGGGCTGTGGCCTGGGCAGGGCCGGGCAGGGGCCGATCCGGTGCCTGCGCTGTTGCGGCTGGAGCCCTTGGAGGCCCATCCTGTGAACCACGGTCGGGCAACAACGGGCCGTCAGCGGGAGCAGCGCATGGCCGGGAGGGCAGTGGCCCCCCATTTCATGGAGGGGAAACTGAGGCCAGAAATTCGGGGCCTTGCGCTGGCGGCCGTGGGAAAGCAGGCAGGGCCGCCCCTGCTGGGAACCCCGCCTGGAAGCCAGCCGCCGGTGACTCACCCCTCCCACCGTCCGCCCTGCTGCCTTTGATCCCGGCAGGCCAGGGGGCCAGTCCGGCTGAGCAGCAAGGCCCGGCCTGGGCACCGCGGTGACTCACACCAGGCCCTCTGCCTGCTCGGGGTCCCTCCTCACACCGCATCCCCTTCCTGGATGCCCGAGGGCCCTGGCCTGGCAGGGAGATGGTGCATTTCCCTACAGTCAGGCAAGGGCAGGCTTTGGTCCCCCTGGGCTTGTGGACGCGGACAGGGGGGCTGGGTCATTCTCTGGGCGGGCCCTGAGAGCTCCCCTTTCCCCTCCCCTGCAGGGGCAGAATCCTTTCGAGCTGGCCTTCTCCCTAGACCAGACCCACCTCGGGGAGACCGACTTCAGCCTGGAGTGTCCGGCCCGCCCTGGTGAGGGCCGGAGAGGAAGGTGGCGGTGCGGGAGGGCCGGGCGCGCCTGCGAGCCGCAGGGGCCCCCTGCTGAGCAGGCCGGGCCTCACCTCGGGGTCTCCTAGTGCAGATATGCCCGCCAGCCAGCCCATTGACATCCCGGACGCCAAGAAGAGGAGCAAGAAGAAGAAGCGGTGCCGCGCCACTGACAGCTTCTCAGGCCGGTTCGAAGGCGAGTGGGGGCTCCGGGCGGGGGCGTAGGGAGACGGGGCTGGCCTGGGGCGCCGCTCACTGGCCCCCCGCGCCCCTGGCCCCCAGATGTCTACCAGCTGCAAGAGGACGTGCTCGGGGAGGGCGCCCACGCCCGCGTGCAGACCTGCGTCAACCTCATCACCAACCAGGAATATGCCGTCAAGGTGAGCGGCAGCGCGCGGCTGGCTCCCTGCACCTTTCCCTGCAGCGCCTGCGATCTGGCACTGGCCGCAGGCGGCGGGAGGAGGGAGCTGTCATTTGAGCCCCTGGACCAGCAGCTGGGGGAAACTGGTGTCTAAAAATGGCCCCAGGGCCCGTGACTCAGGCCACCCCTGGGAATCTAGGTCAGCCCGGTCTGAGCCCCCGAGTCTGGGCGGGAAGTGGCCACGAGGCACAGTTCCCCACACCGGTGGCTGCGGACCTGGTGCCAGGCGACAGCCTGGGGTTGTAACCAGCTGGTTACAGTGATTAAAAGGCAAGCTGTACTTGGGGCCCAGGGAGGCTTGGCGTCTGGGGAGACCAGGGCAGGCCCGAAAGAGCCTACTGAGTGTTTCCATGTGGCTCCTGGCCCAGGCGTGGCCTTGAAACCTCCAGGAACCCTTCCAGTCTTCCCTGGTGACCCTGTGTCTCGGTGCGGTGGGGTCACGGGAGCCCAGGGATGAGGACCAGGCGCTCCCTGCTAGCCAGAGCCCAAGGCCGAGGTAGAAGTCTGACGGTAAAAGTGGCCATCGCCCTGCCCTCCTCCGTGAGTTCCCAGGTCAGGCGGAGCGATGGTGCCAGAGAATCGGACGCTCAGCTTCCCGCGCTTTCCGTAGGACAGGTGTCGCACTGAGTGTCTGTCTCCTAGGGACTGCGTTGGGCAGCCTGGCTTCCTGTCCCTGTTTGGCAGTTCGGACCGAGGCTCAGGAGGGTTAGGGAGCCTGAGTCAGACCTCCTGTAAGGTCACGTCTCCCCCCGCCGAGGGACCGCAGTTTCCTCTGTGAAGTGGGGATCCTAGCGAGATTCCCGAGGGATAGGACGAGGTTCTCTGGAAGGGTGTGCTCACTGGCCTGTGTCACGAGGCCCTGAGATCTGCCTGGTCGGCCTCTCCGAGGCACAGGTGTGTCTCACCGGACAGGTAGGACTGTGCCGAGGCTGGGCCCCGGCAGCAGATGGACACCAGGCCTGGCTGGTGCAGGAGCGAGCTGGTGGGACACCGCGTTCCCCTCCTGCGGGCCAGTGCGCCCGCAGGGAGTCCCGGGCCTGCCCCGCCTGCCCACTGCGGGGGGGCCTAACATCTAACCTGGGAAGACGTTCCCAGCGGTTGCCTCGGGGCCGGAGTGGCCCCCAGAGAGCCAGCCGGCACCTTCTGCCCCTGCTTCTGTGAGCAAAGGTGGCTGGGGGTGAACCCGGGACGCGGGTGGGCCTGGAGCTCCCAGGTGCCATGGGATCAGGGGCAGAAGCTGGCTTCTGGAGGCTTTGCAGTCGCAGGGGACTGTGCCTGCTGGTTGGCAGGGGGCCACTGTGGGCTGATGGGCCCGTGGCGGCTGCTCACACTCTCATGGAACCGGGGAGGTGGGACGTGGCGCCAAGGTGGCCGGGGACAGCTTGGCTGGCAGCCCAGTGCCCCAAGGCCCCTCTAGTCCCCTGGGTGGTGTGGGAGCCCGCACGGTGCCCACCAGTCTCCCAGGCAGGGAGGGGATGCAGATACCCTGAAGGGGCTTTTGCAGGAGCCTCAGGCCTCAGACATGCCCCCAAGGCCTGTGGGGTCAGACGCGGGAAAGACCCGCCTCCTCTTTCTGCCTTGCTTGTCTCTCTCTTGATGCCACTTGGGAAACGTGTTGCAACCCCCCCCTCCCCGCCGTCCCACCCCCAGCTTGCGCTGACGCCATAGTTCTGACTTTGGCAAAGTCTGGGCCCCAGGAGGAGAGTTCTGCTTCTTAGAACTTAAGGGCCAAGCTCTGGTGGGGTTTCAGCCGTGGCACGTGGCAGGTCTCCAGGAGGACCCCCTTGGGCTTTGGGAGGGGCTTTGGGTGACCCAGCTGCTGTGTCCCCTGCCCCCCCTCCACCTTTTAGATCATCGAGAAGCAGCCGGGCCACATTCGGAGTAGGGTTTTCCGGGAGGTGGAGATGTTGTATCAGTGCCAGGGACACAGGTAACGTGACCCACTCGCCACAGAACTGGGCCCAGAGCCATCTCTCCATGGACAAATGGGCCCGAATGCCTCCTCGCCCCCAGCAAGCATTTAGGGAACGTCCAGTGTGTACCAGACTCTGCTCAGGGTGCGCTGGGGGACACCTGGTGTCAGGCAGGCAGTCCAGAGAGTCCCAGCCTTCCCGTGCACAGGCGGAGGTGGAAAGGGTGGACCCCTCCGGGGCTGGGCTGGGCTGTGGGTGCACAGGGGCCTTAGGAAGCCTCCTTCCTCTTCTGCCTCTCCAACCCCCCACACCCCAGGAATGTTCTAGAGCTGATAGAGTTCTTTGAGGAGGAGGATCGCTTCTACCTGGTGTTTGAGAAGATGAGGGGCGGTATGTGGGGCCTGGGGGGCATTTCCAGCTGTGTCCTAATGGGCTGTGGGCTCGGCCACCAGGGAGGACCTTTCAGATGTGCTCCTCCTGCACGCTGGAGGGGGGCTTGTGGGGGTCTGAGCTTCCTGTCCATATGTCAGCTCAGGGTTGAAGACTTGGAGCCCAAGGAGGCCAGAGTGGGCACTTCCCTGTTGGGTGGAAGTGGGTACCGGGCACTGGGCAGTGGCCTGGGACACAGAGGTCACCTGTATGTGTTCTCCCTCCACCACGGCCTGGCCCCAGGCTCCATCTTGAGCCACATTCACAAGCGGCGGCACTTTAACGAGCTGGAGGCTAGCGTGGTCGTGCAGGACGTGGCCAGCGCCCTGGACTTCCTGCACAACAAAGGTGGGTGGTGGGGCTCCCTTGTTCCCTGGGACGTGCAGCCTCGTGCCCGGCCCGCCTGCCACAGACTCCTAGAAAATGCCTCCACTCCCTCCACTGAGCCCTGGTTCTCACCGCAGGCATCGCCCACAGGGACCTAAAGCCAGAAAACATCCTCTGCGAGCATCCCAACCAGGTGAGGGGCGCCGGGGAGCGGCCCTCCATGCGCCGGGGCGGGGCGGGGTTGGCCGGGG
>NW_027529446.1:1228444-1229901 GCF_008692635.1 Crocuta crocuta | reverse complement strand
GCCGTTTCCTGCTCCTCCTAGGTGTCGCCCGTGAAGATCTGTGACTTCGATCTGGGCAGCGGCATCAAACTCAACGGGGACTGCTCCCCGATCTCCACTCCAGAGCTGCTCACCCCGGTGAGACGCGCGGGCAGCGGGCACGCAGCGACCCGCTCGCCTCGCTCTGCTCCCGGGTTGGGGTTGGGCTGCCTGCCTGCCTGCCGTTGCGTAACTCGAGGTGCCGGCTGCACGGCTGCCCAGCCCGTGGAACCGGGGCCTTTGCTTAGCAACAGCCTCTGATTGGCCCGTGGAAAGGTGTGGGCGGGGCNACCTGTCATCTGTTGAGTGGGTGGGGTGGGGGCGGGGCCTGTCCCGGGCTCCCCTCTGATTGGCCAGGCTG
This sequence comes from Crocuta crocuta, assembly GCF_008692635.1. NCBI lineage: Eukaryota > Metazoa > Chordata > Mammalia > Carnivora > Hyaenidae > Crocuta > Crocuta crocuta. The sequence goes on along the minus strand of NW_027529446.1, from coordinate 1,229,522 downwards.
AGCATCGGGGCGCAGCCGTCTCAGGTGACCCTGTGTTGGGGCTTTCACGTGACACCGGAAAGTCCCGGCCTGCGGCAGTCCCCCTTCCCTCCCGGGCCCTGACGCCTGCTCCCTCCCGCAGTGCGGCTCGGCAGAGTACATGGCCCCCGAGGTGGTGGAGGCCTTCAGCGAGGAGGCCAGCATCTACGACAAGCGCTGCGACCTCTGGAGCCTGGGTGTCATCCTCTACATCCTGCTCAGCGGCTACCCGCCTTTCGTGGGCCACTGCGGCAGCGACTGCGGCTGGGACCGCGGCGAGGCCTGCCCGGCCTGCCAGGTGCGCGCGTGCGCCCGTGCCCGGTGCTTCAGAGCCTCAGTCCGGTGCACCATGCCGGCCCGGTCTGTGTGCGCGAGCGCCCCGTGCCCGGTGCGCCAGAGCCTCAGCCCGGTGCACCATGCCGGCCCGGTCTGTGTGCGCGTGCGCCCCGTACCCGGTGCGCCAGAGCCTCAGCCCGGTGCACCATGCAGGCCCGGTCTGTGTGTGTGTGCGCCCGTGCCCGGTGCGCCATGCAGGCCCGGTCTGTGTGTGTGTGCGCCCGTGCCCGGTGCGCCATGCAGGCCCGGTCTGTGTGCGCGTGCGCCCGTGCCCGGTGCTTCAGAGCCTCAGCCCGGTGCACCATGCAGGCCCGGTCTGTGTGCGCGTGCGCCCCCTCCCCCGTGTGCCAGGTCTGTGAGCCGGTGTGTCGCTCACCCCCAGCACCCCTCTGTGCCCTCCCTGGGGGCCTGCTTGCTGCCGAGATCCTGGCCTGTGATACCTGATCTATCCCCAGGGCAGTGCTGGCCTGGTCCACCCAGGGTTACACAGACTCCTTGGTTTTATGGTCCACAAGAGGAAGCATTTGGGGGTCAGGGATCTGTCATCCGGCAAGACTTAGGGTCTGGGATGACCAGGTTCCAGCCTTGCGGCCTTCTGTCCCCCGGAGCTTGGCTGCCAAGAGCTGCCTTTTTGCTATCAGCTTCTGCTGGGCAGAGTTCACTGAGACTTGCCCGAGGCCAGCTCTCCAGTCCACTTGCATTCCTCTCAGGCCTTTGGCCCCCT
>NW_027529446.1:1225542-1228328 GCF_008692635.1 Crocuta crocuta | reverse complement strand
CAGCGGATCTCAGGCCCCCTCCCCCCGCCCCCCATTGTCTGGGGACCAGTCTGTCCAGGTCCCGGGTCAGGCTGCATGGCTGAATCTGGGGCCCACGGCAGCCCGGTACAGAGCAGTGTCACGGTGTCCCCTGCTGTGTCGGGCCGGTGTGGGTGTTGGGCTAAGTTGCTCTGCAGCCGATCTTTCACCCCTGTGCCCCTCCCCCACAGAATATGCTGTTTGAGAGCATCCAGGAGGGCAAGTACGAGTTTCCGGAGAAGGACTGGGCCCACATCTCCTTCGCTGCCAAAGACCTCATCTCAAAGCTTCTCGTCCGCGACGCCAAGCAGAGGCTGAGCGCCGCCCAAGTCCTGCAGCACCCCTGGGTGCAGGGGGTGAGTGAGCGTTGCTGGGGACCTCCTGCCTCCGGCCCGCCTCCCATGGGGAAGGAAGGGACTTTCAGCAGGAGCGGGAGCACCCCTGTGCAAGCCAGCATCAACACCCCCGGATGCAGTGTGGGCCTGGGGCCCGGCCTGGGGGCCCCCGCGGGAGCTGGGGCGCTGTGGTCAGACCCACCACCTGCTTCCGGCTGGGGCCCCGGCTGCAGAAATCGCTTGAGCCCGTGCTTGGAGGCATCAGGCATCTTCCTGCCCGGCACGGGGAGCAGGCTGAGGTCATCCAGCTTTGGGGCAGGTGGCAGACCTGCTCCCTGTCCCCACGGGGCCGGGAAGCGCCAGGCTGCCAGCCCAGGGCAGGGAGGGCACACGTGCAAGAGTCTTGAATGTAGAAGCTGGCACTGGGGGTCCACAGGCAGCCCTGGTCGCAAGGCGAGCTGCTGGAGGGGCTTCCGTCCCCTTCTGGAGCAGCGGGAGGCCCTGGGGGGCGAGAGAGGGGCAGGGCGGGGTCTAGAGAGCCGCTCTGGGCTTCTGCTCCCCCTTCCCTTCCCCCGGCCTGGCTGGGCTCCAGCAGACACACCCCCTTCACCTCGGTCGCTGCCAGTGGGGCCCCCGGGAGGCAGCTGGGCTCTGCTCTTCAGCTTCTCCTCTCCCCTGTCCGTACAGTGTGCTCCAGAGAACACCCTGCCCACTCCCATGGTCCTGCAGAGGTGAGGCCCGCGGGGGGTCTTGGGCCCTGGAGTCGGGGGGACCCCAAGTCGGGAGCGGTTAATGTTAAGATGTTTAAAACTACAAGCCGTCTTTAAATTGGGGGGCGCTGGGGAAGCCATCTAAGCGCTTGGGCGTCCTTGTACTAGCGGTGGTGACGCATTGGGTTGCTCGCAGGGGTCCTGGTGCCCAGGGAGGCTCAGCGCGCCTGGGACCTGCGGCCCCCTCCCCCCGAGGTATTGCACGGGCTCCAGGGATCCCAGGGGGTCCCCGCAGCCACCCTCACCTCCTTGGTAACCGCCCCGTCCCCAGGAACAGCTGTGCCAAAGAGCTCACGTCGTTTGCGGCCGAGGCCATCGCCATGAACCGGCAGCTGGCGCAGCGGGAGGAGGACGCGGCCGAGGAGGCGGAGCAGGGCCAGCCCGTGGTCGTCCGCGCCGCCCGCTGTCTGCGGCTGTCCCCACCCTCCCAGAGCAGGCTGGCCCAGCGGCGACAGCGAGCCAGCCTGTCCTCGGCCCCTGTGGTCCTGGTGGGAGACCACGCGTGACCCTCCCCTTCCTCTGTACATAGGTCACCCCCCCCCATCAAATCTAAAGAGTTTTTTAAGCTATTGCCAGCCGGTGACCAGCAGGCCACCCTGCCCTGGCTGGTCCCCAAGGCGCTAAGCTCAGTTGGGGGGGCCCTTTTTATATGAGGTTTTTGCTGTTGGGTTTTTTTCTTTTTTCTGTCTCACCCTCGTTTTTTTTTCCCTTTAAAGGTGTTAAAAGCAAAGCAGGCGCCTGGGGGGAGGATGGAGGCTTTGTCGCTGGGCTTGTCCCGTCCCTGCCCCCAGTCTCAGATGCTCACCTGTACTGTGAAGGGCCCCCACGCCCGCCCCGCCCAGATGTGACTCAGGAGAGGAGGGCGCGAGCGCCTTCCAGAGCTGGGGGCACAGAAGCGCACCCCTCCCCCAGCCCTCACAGTGTTTTCAGGGACGGGCCACCCCCACGTCTCCCCGGGGTGACACGGCACCTCTTCCATCCCTCACCCGGAAGCAGCCTGGTCGCTTGGAGGGCATGGGCTCCTCAGGTCTCCCTTGTGTCTAGAGGGGGTCTGGGTGCAGGCAGGTGGGATACACGGCCGCCCGCCGGACCCCCCGTCTGACTGACAATCGGGGCTCCCTCGGACCTTGACCTTAAGCTGCAGCTCTCCCTGCGCCCTCCCCTGCCCTCTCCACGGGGACCCCGCCCACGCAGGAGGGCAGTGCCAGAGGAAGTGGGAGGGGTTGGACAGGCGCCCGTCAGCCAACGTGGGGGTCCCTTGGACCCCCACCCCGGGCACCGGAGTGCCCCTTCTCAGGGCTCAGTCTGACCATGGCCACGTCCTGCCCCTCGCCGTCGCCGCTCGGGTCTGGTGAGGAAGCTCCGTGAGCGCCCCCTGCCGCCGCCTCAGAGCCAGGGCCCAGCCAGGGGTCCTGCTGAGCCCCCCGCCCCCCAGGGCCACGCGGCCCACCTTCAGGAACACGGCTACCGCTCCCCCCGGGCACCCAGGAACCGCCGCGCCCGCCTCCACCCACCTCAGCGCCAGGGTCAGACGAGTGACCCCCTTCTTCCCTCGGGTGGGAAACACTATGCAATACAGGCTCCCCTTTTCGCCGTGTCCCGAGCTTCGGCCGGGGGCTGGGGGGCCCGCAGCGCCCCGTGAGGGCAGCCCGGCCCCGGGGTC
>NW_027529446.1:1225264-1225481 GCF_008692635.1 Crocuta crocuta | reverse complement strand
GGACCCCGCAGCGGGCCGGGCCCTTGGCTTCTAGTTGTTCGTCCTGTTCTGTTCGTTTTTTAAAGACATTGGTTGACTTCCCTTCCCTGTTCTGGAATACTTGAATGTTGGGGGGCCTTGTGGGTTGGGGGGCTCACATGCCGTTTCTGTGGCAGTCTCTGGTGGCTGGTGGGGACGGGCTGCCCCTCCCGGCCCCGCCCACCTGGATCTGTGGACC
>NW_027529446.1:1224551-1225238 GCF_008692635.1 Crocuta crocuta | reverse complement strand
CAAGCCTTTCCAAAGACCCCCCTGGGGAGGGGGGAGGCGTGGGGGGAGGAGGCCGCCCCCACCCCTGCCTCTTGCCCTTCAGTGGTTCCACGTTCTGAACTGGGGATTCTGCCTTTTTGTAAAAAAGAAACAAATGGACCCCCGCCTGCCGCAGGCGCCTTGGCCGTTTTAACTCTGGAAAGCTGAGCTGTGAGGAGCTTTTTTTTTTTCCAAAGGTGGGACAGCCACTTCCTCCCCGTCACACGCGTCACACGGACGGACACTGTGGCCGGAGGACTGTCAGAACCGCTACTGTGAAAGCGCCCGGCCCCCGGCCGCTCCGGCCCTGGGGGAGGGGAACGGCAACGTTTCAACGTTCAGATGTATAAAAAAGACAAAAAAAAAAAAAAAAAAAAACTCAAGTTTTTTAGAAGTGGGGGGAAACATCAAGCACTTTAACTCCACCGCACCAGGTGAGCCGATACAGCTCATTTCCTTACACCAACTGTCGATGCCGGACTTTTGTATTGTTTTGTAAGGATTTAATAAAAGTCATAAAAACTTGTCGGCTGTGTCCTGGTTTTCTGTTGCATAACAAGCAGCCCCAAACCACTTCTCCCTCCGAGCGATGCCCCGGAGTCCGGAGCCTGGGAGGGCGCCGAGGGGGGTGGCCCGCTGCTGGGGGGACCTGGGCCCTCGTCCGTCCCC
>NW_027529446.1:1223983-1224436 GCF_008692635.1 Crocuta crocuta | reverse complement strand
GGGGGGCAGCTTTGGCTGCTGTGGCTGCTGCTAACTTTGGACAATGCAACCCAGCGGAACCTGGGAATCCCAGCCCCTCCCGGGTGGCTGGCCCTCGGCCATCATTGAGTTCTTGCTGCATGCGGGCCTCTGTGCTGGATGGTCCAGGGCTGACCAGACCCCGGCAGGGAGGGAGTGGGCCAGGGAGGGCTTCCTGGAGGCGGCAGCCGGTGGGCCGTTAGCCCGGGCTGCGTGTGCCCCAGCTCTTCTGAGAAGCCAGGTGAGGCGCTGAGCAGGCGGCACGGCGCCCGAGCTGCCCAGGAGAGCCGTGGGTGACCGGGCTCTGCGGGGTGGGCGCCTGTGTCCGAGTGCACCGGGCCGGCTCGGTCCCCGGAGCTCGCGTGTCTGGGTCCCGCCCCGGCGTCACGTGCTCAGGACGGAACCGGCGGGCAGCGGGTGCCGGCGTCTGTGACG
>NW_027529446.1:1222783-1223104 GCF_008692635.1 Crocuta crocuta | reverse complement strand
TGTGACGCTGCCGCGCGTGGTGGACACGTGGGCACCGCCCCTCCGGCCGCGGACACCTGTGGGCACCGGTGTGTGAGCATCGTTCTGAGTGGACACCCACAGAAGGGGCGCGAGCGGGGCACCCCTCTCCTGCCCAGGACCCCCGGCTCAGCAGGTAGCACACCCTCCCCCGACCTGGCATCCTCCAGCCTGGGCCTCACCCCTGCTTTGGTCCAGCCACCTCCTAACCCTCCTCTGAGGTCCCACGGCTCCCTGCCCCAGGCCGGGCTCCTGCCTCCAGGACCACCTGCCCTCCAGGCCCCTCTCTCAGTGCCTCTGGGC
>NW_027529446.1:1213261-1222678 GCF_008692635.1 Crocuta crocuta | reverse complement strand
ACGTCTCTCTCTCTCTCTCTCTCTCTCTCTCTCTCTCTCTCTCGGAGCAGCAGGAAAATCCTGGAGCTGGAGGACCTGGGAGCCAGGCCAGTGACTATGGTGCCCTGCCCGCCTCCACCTGTGAAAGAGGAGGTGCCGGCCTGTGACCCGAGCGTCCCCGAGGCGCCCTGGAGGTGCCATATGTGACGAAGGTCTCCGCTGCACGCAAGGAGCTCTGTGCGCGCAATGGGGGCTGGGCAGGCGCCTGGACACTCTCCTCTTCAGGTTTTCTGTAAAGCTAAAGCGTTTTTAAAAAATAAATTTTACTTAAAAAAATAAAGTAGTGGGGCGCCTGGGGGCTCGGTCGGTGGAGCGNGGTGCCCGTCTGTGTAGGGTGGGGCATAATAAATGCATCGGGGAGTAATTTAGCACCAAGGGGTGGGGGCAGGAGCACGGTGCCCCCCCCCGACACTGCTGCAGGGTTCAGCTGTCGTCACCAGTCCCCGTACCGAGCCCTCCCTGTGGCCCCCTAGCTCGCCGGTCCCGCTGCGGACGAGGCCGGATGGGAAGCGTGATGGGGTCGAGCCAGCGTGAGAGGGCAGAGGACGCTGCTCCCGGGGCCGGGACAGCCTGGAGGTGCCCGTCCGCCTTCCGCTGTCCAGTGTGGGGCCGCCTGCATACACACCCCCGTCACCCAGCTGCTTCCCTCCTCCCCACACCGCGCTCCAGGTTCGTGGTCACCTTGGGAAGACACGGTAAGGGTGCTGTCGCATTTGTCATTTCCCCCGTGGAGACTCAGTTTCCCCAAGTGGAACATGACGGTGATGGCTCCAGCTCTCCCCTGACTCAGTTTCCGTTTTGTGCCCCCCTGTGAAGCAGCAGCAGAAGGCTGGGAGGGGATGGGGTTCTTGTCCAGCGTGGCGGCCTTGGCTGGGGGCTCATGACGTCCATGCCCAAGCCCCTCAGGGAGTCCCCAGAACAGTGTCACAGACAGACAGGCGGAGCACAGTGCTGCCGGCGTGTCTCAGCGCGTTCAAGGCCGCACCTGAAGGTTGTGGGTCCAAGGCCGGGTCACCCCTCACCCAAGGTCATCAGCTCAGTGACTCAACCCTGCAAGTAGGAGCCAGGACCACGGACAGGTGAGCCGGAGCCTCTCCAGGATACAAAAGCTAAGGGGCTCCAAACATTGGGTCCCCAGGAGACTATTTTGTGCTGGGAATCCTCGCAGGGACAATTGTAGATTCAAGGGGCACCCACTTTCCCCCAGTGGTAACATTTTGCAAAACTGCGTTACAAGGTTACAAGCAGACACGACTTTGCTACAACGCAGCTGCTGGAAGCGCCGATTTCCAGTTGGCCCCTGGGTCCTGCCCCCACCCCCCGCCCCGCCCCCAGGTCTCAGGACAGAGCAGGAAACTCCCTTCCCTTTCCCTCTCTTCTCCTTTGGAAACAGAAATGCATCAGACTGGACCTCTGAGCTGGGTGCCTTCTGACAGAACTTTCTGGAATGACAGACGTGTTCTCCCTCTGAGCTGTGGAAGACAGCAGCCACCAGACACGTGTGGCTACTGAGTGAAATGTGGCCAATGCAAATGAGGAACCAAATGCTTCAGGTGTTTCTTTTTAGTTGATTTAAATTTGTGGAGCGCAGCAGGGCCGGTCCCCCTCTGGCTGCCCGGTACTCAATCTACAAACGCGTCGTCCATTTCCCTCCGAGCCCTTCTGTGCGGACCTGCTCATCCGAGACGCGGCGGCAGGCAGACCGCCGAGGCCAACATCGTCCCGCCTCTGGCCGCCGCGGCGAAGGCCTGCAGAGCGCGGACTTGACCTCTGCTCACTCCTGCAGCCCGTCCCGCGTGTGACCCTCCCCAGTGCTGCCCTGGGAAGAGAGACCTTACAACTGTCAGAGCTTTGGTGCCCCGTCTGTTAATTGGGGGAAGGACACAGGCCTCAGTGCCAGGTGCCACCAATAAAGAATCTCGTGACTCAGAGGACTTTGGCTTTGCCAGGTCCTGGGAGGACCAGTCAAGGAGGGTGGAAGGAAAGAGGAGTAGGATCCCAGGCACTGTGGTTCCTGAGTGGCACGCTCCTGCCTGAGAAGGGCGGCGTGCTTCCAGAACATTCCAGAATATTCCCCGCTTGTTGTATCCTCATCCCTGGGCAACATTCCTGGAGTGCAAGAGTCAGCCTGGAAGCTTGTAAAACACGAGGTGGGCCAGTGTCTGGAACGGTGTGGGTGTGGCGCAGGGAGCGAGTCTGCACTGCAGGGGTGTAAACAGATCAGTGTGTTGATCGGGCCCGTGCCCCGGAATCCCAGACACCCTTCTGCTCATTTGGAAAACCGCAGGCCCCAAACCTGCTGTTGCCCCTGCTGCCTCCCCTGGGCCAGGCTTCCCGACGCACACAGGACAGGGGCCTGGGGGGTGGGGGGGCTTCGTTAGTGCTCCCTGGGAAGATCCAGTAGGGTGACAATTTCCGACGGGGCCAGCCGCCCCCGGGGACCCTGGGCCGCGTCTGGGGGCGTCTGTGGCCATCACACAGGGGTGCCCCTGGCATGGAGCATGTGTTTAGCCCCCTCCCGTCCCCACTTCCTGCAGAGAGGAAGTCCCTTGTCCTGCAAACACCGCCTCCTGGCAGGTCCCCTGGCTTCCACGGGAGTTCACTCAGCTTGTTTCCTGACCCGCTGAACTTCCCGTAGGTGGGAGGTTAGACTCGAAGCCGAGAGGGGGTCCGGTTTGCACTCTGGGCTTGAAAGCTTCGTCCGTAGGTGGTGCCGGGTACTTCATCCGGCAGCCCCTTGGCGAGATCCGGTGGCTCCCTGCGCTCAGACCCTCCCTGGACCGGGGCGCTGGGGCCCCCTTGGGCATGACCGGCCGCTGCCGTTGGAGGTGAGGGCCCCCCCCGCACATACAACACGCCGCCCCCCTTCCTATGGCGCGCCTCTGAGCTCCGCAGCGCTGACCACCACTGCTAGAATCCAGATTTCTTTATTTTTATTTCTTTATTTTTTTACAAATAGTTTATTGTCAAGTTGGTTTCCACATAACACCCAGAGCTCATCCCCACAAGTGCCCTCCTCCATGCCCATCCCCCCCTTCCCCTCACCCCCATCAGCCCCCAGTGTGTTCTCGGCATTCAAGAGTCTCTCATGGAGTCCCTCCCTCTCCCCTGGAATCAAGATTTCTTAACAAGCTGCTCGTCTCGGTCCAAGGCGTCTCCTTCCTCTCCCCAAACCCAGCCGCATACTCGGTTCATGACCCAGGGAAGCCACGTTCTCCCCGCGGGGGAATAGTCTGTTCTTTGCCCAGGCAAATCCCATGGTCTGACTCGACGTGAGACTATGGCCCAGAGATTAAACCCAGGCAGAACTCACTGGCACCTGACTGGGCTGGGCCTCACCTGTTCGGGGTCACTGACCCACTTTTAGGAGGTGCCTTGCCGGGTCAGGATGTCAAGGAGAGGGCTGGGCTGGCCTGTTGGACATGTTTCTACCTTCAGCCCAGGCTAACGTAAGCCAAGCGGAACCAGGAAGCATCAGGCCACAGCTGATATCACTGACAAACAGCAGTTGTGTGGGGGAGGGAAACCTCTTCCTCTACTCTCTTAGGTTCTTAACCTGGGCCCTGCGAATTAAGCTGATGAAAGACATTTTTTTTTTTTTTAATTATTTTTTTAATGTTTTATTTTTGAGAGAGAGCAGGGGAGGGGCAGGGAGAGAGAGACAGAAGAACTGAAGCAGGTTCTGGGCTGACAGCACAGAGCCTGACACGGGGCTCAGACTCACGAACCGTTGAGATCATGACCTGAGCCAAAGTCGGAGGCTTAACCAACTGAGCCACCCAGGTGCCCCATGGAAGATACATTAATAGGAGCCACACAAATGTACTTATTTTTAATTTTACGAGTTCAGGCGTCACAGAAAGAAGTGTGCAAAGGAAGCGTGGGCTCTGAGGGCTCATGCACCACCGTTACAGGGAAAAGGAGGTGAGAAAGGCCACTTGAGGGAGAGCAAATGAATTTTAGGAAAAATAAACAGGCCGTTAGAAGGGTAAACAGGAGTAAACAAAGTCTCTCTCTTGGAAGGGCCCAGTGTCCCTTCTCTCAGAAGAGAGGTTGATCCCTGCAAGGGATTTGTGGCAAATGAGTTCTTTGGGAAGTCTCTGTTTTTAGGTAGATAAGGGATTTCAGGGGCTCAGACACTCTCAGCTCAAAGTAATTCTTACCCCCAAGTGGTGGCTTCGGGGGCAGCGTGTCTTGGTCCCCTTCAAGCTCCCCCTAGATGTTTTGCTAACCCTCCATTTATTTTTTCTTTTCAGTATCATCTTTGTTGTGGATGATACCCCTGTGTGACATCCAGGCCCTAGACACCGCAGGGGGGGGCGGGGGATGACACCCCGCCCTGCTCTCCAATGACAGTTTCATAGAAGTTGAGGTCTCCGGCGCCCTCTAGTGGCCACCACCAGCTTGGACAGGGCTGGGCCCGTCCAGAGGCCCCTGGATGCAAAATTCAGACACCTTCTCACCTTCTCAACGACAGTGCAAGGGCCCGGGGACAGGTGTTTGGGCAGCAAACAGCATAGCGTGTCAGTTAGATGGGACAAAACGTCCGCTGCCCTTCCCTCGTCACCCCTGGGGTCGGGGTGTCCTCACGGCTAAGGTCTGTGTCTTCTGAAGGACACCAGAGCTCGAGTGGAAATGCAATATTTTAACAGCGGCTGAACTCACAGGCGCCTACGCAGATCCTAAACACGTCTGGGTGGGTTCTGATGAAAGTACGTCACCCCCCCCCCCGTGGAGATCTAGAACATTCTGGTCCCTGGAAAGTTCCCTCCGCTCCCCAAACTTTCCTGATTCCTAGCTCCACAGAAGTTATACCTGTTCCGGAACTTGATCGGGTTGGGACTAAACGCCATGTCCTCACCATCTGGCTACAGAGCTGGGACTTTGCAAATGTATGTTGTGCTCAGATATACCTAAAACTTTTTTTTTTTTACTTGAAACATAAAAACCTTTACTGACAGCTGCATTGCTTCCTTCTCTGGGCAGGCATGGACTTGCAAGATGTTTAAGAAATAAATAAAGATGGGACTCCTAGGGGGCTCAGCTGGTTGAACTTCAGTTTAGGTCATAATCTTGCGGTTCGTGGGTTCGAGCCCCGCGTCGGGCTCTGTGCTGACAGCTTGGACCCTGGAGCTGCTTCAGATTCTGTGACTGCCTCTCTCTCTGCCCCAACTCACGCTCTCTCTCTCAATTTCTTAAAGATTATTTAAATCAACATTAAAAATTTTGAAAACAGAGTTATTATAAAGCTAACATATGACCCCTGTCCAGACTGAGAAGCCCTCCCCCACCCCCTTGCATCCGGAAGACCCAGCTGGACCCGGTCCTCCCTTCTCCCACAAATGTCAATAACGTGAAATTCGTGAATATTATTTTCTCACTTTGTTTATGGTTTGACCACATGGGTCTGCAGCCTAAGTGGATTTAGTCTTGCCTCTTTTAAACCTTTGCATAGTGGGATTATATTGCATGTACCCTTTGTGTCTCATTTTTTATTTATTTATTTATTTATTTATTTATTTATTTATTTTCAAGAGAGAGAACACATGGAGGGAGAGCAGAGAGAGAGGGAGACAGGAAGCCAAGCAGGCTCTGCGCTGACAGCAGAGAGCCAGACGTGGGGCCTTAACCCACAAACTGAGATTATGACCTGAGCCAAAGTCAGATGTTTAACCGACTGAGCCACCCAGGAGCCCCAGAGTGTGTTTATTTTCGTGACTGTATATATTCCATTGTACGAATATACTATCAGGTTATTAAACAACCCATTTAACTGGGTTGTTTCCAGTTTGGGGAGATTACCAAAAATTGAAAAAATGCTGCTAGGCTCTGTGTACATGTGATTCGCGAGGGCACCACCTAAGGGTGGAGCCACTGGGCTGTCGCATTTGTACGTGTTCAGACTCCACGATGTGAAACTTTTTCTCCAAACTGAGGTGCTGGTTTATCACCTCCCTGCATGAGGGCAGCAGTTCCTAGTGCCCCACACCTTTGCCATCATTTCCTATCAGCACATCTGAGTTTCCTTCCCCAGCCTGCTGGGTCTGTAGTGCTGGCTCCCCGTGATTTCAGCCTCCGTCTCCCTACTCACTAATAAGGTTGAACACCTCCTCATAGTCCATTGCCCATTTCGGCTTCCCCTTCTGTGACTCATGTAGTCTAGTGTAGCTCAGCGTTCAACGTGGCTTCCTGATTCTTAGTGATTTCTCGGAGCTCTTTGTAGATTCTGGATGTGAACCGCCTGCTGCACGTACCAGAGACGCCTCGAATTGCGTCCTGCGTTTTCACTCTGAGCAGGCTGCCTTTTGAACAGTTAATTTTTTTGAAATGTTTTATTTATTTCAGAGAGAGAGAGAGAGAGAGATAGTGTGAGCAGGAGAGGGTCAGAGAGAGAGGGAGACACAGAATCTGAAGCAGCTCCAGGCTCTGAGCTGTCAGCACAGAGCCCGACGCGGGGCTCGAACCCACGAACCGTGAGATCATGACCTGAGCTGAAGTCAGATGCTTAACCGACTGAGCCCCCCAGGCGCCCCAAACAGTTCTTAACTTTACTATAACCCAATACAGCATTCTTTTCCTTTATTGTTATGCGACCTTTTTCAGAAATTCCCACCACAAGGTCAGAGAAGTATTATCCTACGTCACGTTCTAAAATGTCACTGTCTCATCTTTCCTATTTATGTCGACAGTCTCACCCAAACTGACTTTGAGTGTGGTGTGAGGTGGGGGTCACATTTTGTTTTTCCTGCAGTAGAGATGCCTCGATGTCCCGGCGTGATTTATGGAAGACATTGTCGCTTCCGCACTGCCCGGCTCTCCCAGCTTCATCCTGAGCCAGCCCGCCGCGTGCTAGCCTGGTCTGTCTTGGGCTCCGGATCTCCCTGTCCATCTGCAGCCCCCGACTTCATGATGGTAGCTGTCTGAGAGTCTCGATCAGCAGTGCGAGGCCGTGCTGCGGGTGACGGGAACCCGGGTGCACAGCGCCTCGCCCCCTTCAGCGGGGCACCTGAATCAGCACCGCCAGCTGCTGCCGATCAGCTTCGCCAGCCCTCGCCCGAATCCGTACCTTCAGGAAGGGTCGCAGACTTGGGGTTATCAGCTCACAAGCGCTTCGACGTCAACATGGGTGTGATGAGATCAGGTGTGTGACGGGATCAGGCTGCGCGCCCTTGAATCTCCCCTAATGACCACTCCTGCGCGTGGGCGTTTGCAAGGCTCTTGGGGAGACCTTCAGGCATTGATCGGCTCCCGCCGTCTTCCCTCTGTTTCCCAGAGTGAGCTGCGCAGGGCTGACCTCCCTGGCCCTGCAGGAGCTGAATGCCCTTGACAGACAAGGGCTGATGGCCTGAGTGAGAAGTGTAGGGAGTCCCAATCGTTTCTGTCCGAACCTGCACTTCAAGCAACTGGACTAACTTGGTGGATTGTTCAATGCCGGCAAGGTTCTCCCATCTCTACAAGCTCATCCCTTTGCAAGGAGACGGTGCCCCTCCTGTCCACAGGGGGCGCTGTTGCCCCGCCCCTGTAGTGTTTATTTATGTATTTATTTTATTTTTAATTTTTTAAACATTTTATTTATTTCTGAGAGAGACAGCGTGAGCAGGGGAGGAGCAGAGAGAGGGGGAAACACAGAATCTGAAGCAGGCTCCAGGCTCTGAGCTGTCAGCACAGAGCCCGACGCGGGGCTCGAACCCACAAACTGTGAGATCATGACCTGAGCCGAAGCTGGATGCTCGACCGACTGAGCCCCCCAAGGATCCCCAAGGACTTCAAATTATTATAAAAGAGCATGAAGATTATATAGCTACAGTTTCTGAATTTCTCAAACTCATTGCATTTCAAAAGCTGAAGGCAAAGTTCACACAGCAGAATATTCATGAGACTGCGCCTTCTTTGTATTCACCTGTAAAAACCAAGAACCAAACCACAGCTTCACAAAGACGTAGCTACTTCTGGGCTCCGTTACTGCGGGCGTCACAGCCCGCTGGAACTAATTGTCACTGTCCCGTTAACAGTTTTCACAATACATCTTTCCTACAAAGACAAAGAAGAAGTGAGGGAATGTGGATTTCCCACACTGAAGCCAAGGTACTAGAATCTTCTATCTTCTGTTTTTAATAAGCGGCAGCTCTTTCTCCCCCACTGGGAACTGTCCATACAGCACAGCGCCGCATACAATGGATCGTTCCAGGGAGAGGTCTACTTAGATTTACATTACGGTGTCGGTGTCGTGCAAAGATTTTCTGCAGGAGCAGATGCTAAGCACCTCTCTGCTCCTCCCCTGCTCATGCTCTGTCTCTCTCTCAAAAATAAATAAACACTGAAAAAATTTTTTTTTTAATTTTTTTTTTAAATGTTTTATTTATTTCTAGGAGAGAGAGAGAGACAGCGTGAGCAGGGGAGGGTCAGAGAGAGAGGGAGTCACGGACTGAAACAGGCTCCAGGCTCTGAGCTGGCAGTCAGCACAGAGCCCGACGCGGGGCTCGAACCCACGAACCGCGAGATCATGACCTAAGCGAAAGTCGGACGCTTAACCGACTAAGCCACCCAGGCGCCCCTGAAAAATTTTTTTAGTAATGTCTACACCCAGCGTGGGGCTCGAACTCACGACTCTGAGGTCAAACCCTGGCCTAAGCCAGCCAGGCACCCCTGAATTTTTTTCCTTTGAAGTAAAAAGTAAAATGCACACACAAGGACTTTCATTAATCTTAAGTATACATTTGCTGAGTTTTAAATAAAAATTGTTAATGTTTATTTATTTTTGAGAGAGAGAAAGAGAGAGACACAGAGCACGAGTGGGGGAGGGGCAGAGAGAGAGGGAGGCACAGAATCCGACGCAGCTCCAGGCTCCGAGCCGTCAGCACAGAGCCCGACGCGGGGCTCGAACCCACAAACCGTCAGATCCTGACCTGAGCTGAAGTCGGACGCTCAACCACTGAGCCCCCAGGCGCCCCCACACTTGCTGAGTTCGGTGGGAACGAGCCCCTATTAAAATAGCATTCAGTTCACCGTGTGGGGGCCAAGTAACAGCCCCCGACGTGTCCATGTCCTAATTCCTAGGTATTCACCTCCCGTGGCAACAGGGACCTTGCAGACGGGATTATGTTAAGGACCCCGCGAAGGGGCGACCCCGGAGTCCCCAGAAGGAGCTCGCCCTGCCCCCACGCTGGAGGTCGTCAGGGGACACAGGATGGACATGGTGCTGGCGCCCCTGTGAGCTGGGAAGCCGTGCTCCCCGGAGGAGCTGCCCGAGGACACAGCCTTGAGAGCGCGGGTGCTGTCGAGACGTCTGGAGGGTCGTGGGTCCCTGCTCACGAAGCTGTCCCTGTCCTCTGCCTGGAGACCCCGCCCCCCGCCAGCGTCCCCCCCCCGCCGCGCCCC
>NW_027529446.1:1212020-1213000 GCF_008692635.1 Crocuta crocuta | reverse complement strand
GGTCACCTGCCCCAGTCCCTGAACCAATCAGCTGGCGAGCCATTCGCACCCACCAGGACGGCGAGCGATCTTCGATCTTCGTTTCCAAGCGGCAGTTATTTCAGATACTGCGCGCGTTCCCATTGCGGGCTGTGCGTATATTTGATGTTGACGGATAAAAAGAATATGAAATCGCCCAAGTTACAACGGGATCTTCAGATGCTTATATGGTTCACCAAATGATAAAAGAAAAAGGCAAAATTATGGGGCGCCTGGGGGGCTCAGTCGGTTAAGCGACCGACTTTGGCTCAGGTCATGACCTCACGGTTCGTGGGTTCGAGCCCCGCGTCGGGCTCTGTGCTGACTGCCAGCTCAGAGCCTGGAGCCTGTTTCGGATTCTGTGACTCCCTCTCTCTCTGCCCCACCCCTGCTCACGCTGTCTCTCTCAGAAATAAAACATTAAAAAAAATTATATATATTGATTAAAAAAAGAAAAAGGTAAAATTATATTGGGGGGAGGGGCTAAAATTTTAGGTAGGCGTTTGAGCAGTGTCCGCAAATGTTTTCTGTGGACGCTTTTGCCCCCCGCGTGGTCTCTGCGCAAACAGTCCCGTCTGGCCTGGGAGCCAGGAAGCAGGCAGAGACACCCGTGTGCCACCCGTGTGCCACCCATGTGCGACAGAACTTTATCTACAACCAGCGGGGGCGGGGGCGGCGCCAGGCAGGCCGCGTCTGGCCGGGACTCCTGCTGCAGGGTGTTGTCGGAGCTCAACCGGAACTCGCAATACGGATTCACACTCTTCAAACTCTCTTTCTACCCGACCGCTAAGCAGCCCCCACCCCACCCCCGGAATTAGTGTGCAGTAATTGAAGAGGCACCCACAGTACCCAAAATGCAGCCGCCAGACGCTCCTCCCTCCCCACCAAACGCACTCTTTTCCACCCCAGGGAACAGCGATCAATGGCGACTTGTTTTGTCTTTGCGGCGGGAAGGGGGGCCT
>NW_027529446.1:1210685-1211956 GCF_008692635.1 Crocuta crocuta | reverse complement strand
GATGCCGTCGCCAGAAGGGAGGGAGGCTTCCCCAAATTCTAAGGGGTGTTGCAGGTAGGCAGGGGCCCACATAGTCGTATCCTTCATAAATAATGATCCCAATCAAAACTACCCGAACTTGAATCCCGTGAATCCGTAATTATCTTTAAAAGGCAAGAATAGGATTTTCTTTTTTTCTCCTAAATTTTAAATGTTATTTATTTTTGAGAGAGAGAGAGACAGCACAAGCAGGGGAGGGGCAGAGAGAGAGGGAGACACAGGATCCGANACATTACTTCTAGAGTGGAAAAAAATTATCCCCAGGTTTGGGACCCCTTTGTCCATGGTTATAATGTTGCATGGTTTGGCTTTGGGTACATTTTTTCATCCTAAAAGAGCAGAGGCAGTGAGCTCGAAAGGTGGCATTTTATGAAGCCCAGGGGGAGAGGCTGCTGACGGAGCTCCTCGTGTTGCAAGGTGTTGAGCTACAGGCTGCCCGGGGCTGTGTCCTCACCCCCAGGGGGAGAGGCTGTCCCCAGGGCAGGGCATTGGCTGTCAGTGCAGGGAAGCCCCTGCAAGGCTTTAAGCAAAGGCTCCAAGACCCCAGGTCAGGTCTGGAGGAGACTGGACTCTACAGAGTGAGGCTGGGGGCTGTCCCGGGAAGCAGCGGACAGTGTAAACTAATACGTGGGGTCCCTTGTTCCAAAGTTATGACACATGTCGAGGTGGTGACAGCAGAGCCTTGCGTCAAGCATGGGGCCCTGGATGACCTCTTGGGCTGCCTGCCGTGAAGGTGACGGCGCTGGGGGCCCAGGAATGGGGCGCATCCAAGGTCTGCTTTGGCGGAAAGCGCTCGTAGAGTTTTGGGCAGAGACTGGACGCTGAGGCGGGACGGCTTTCCTGCGGCGGCTGTCCTAGGGGTCAGTGGGCCACGGCCCCCCAGCCCGGACACCCGGCGTGGGGGTGGGTCTCCCGGTCACTATCAGATGCTGAATTGTCGCCGATGTTACGCAGCGTGTCCTGGAGTCCTGCGAACAGATGAGGAGGGGCTGCTGGGCCTGACCCACCCCGCTCTCCGGCCACCCTGACCAGGCCCAGGACCGGGAAGAGGCTCGGCTGCCTCAGCATCTCGACCCCTGGCCCCTGGTCAGCAACCCTCCTTCCCGGAACCCCTCCCCCAGGCTGCGGCTCCGGGCTTCGACCCCCGCCCCGGGCTGCCGAGGACTTTCCGGTGTCCCTCTTCAGGCGTCCGGGCGCTCCGACACTATGGGCGGGCTCAGCACTTTGGGGGT
>NW_027529446.1:1210028-1210495 GCF_008692635.1 Crocuta crocuta | reverse complement strand
GTCTGTGCCCTTGACCCTGCCAGGCCCCCATCTACCCCTCAGCCCCCTTGTGCCAGCTACACCCTGCCCTGCGCCCCCCACTCTCCGCCCCCAGCAGAGACTCCCAGCTTTAGGGCGCCACACCTGCCACCCAGGCCGGGGTCCCCAGGCACGGCCCCTCCCCCAGCCTCCTCCACCACTGGGCCCCACCTCCCTGCCCCGGTGACCTCCTGCACCAAACGGCCCCGCCTTCCCCTGTGGGGACCCCCAGGCCCCCACCAGACTCCTGCCTCCTGACCCCGGGAGCCCCGAAACCACATAACCCCCTCAGGGACGCGCCAGTGCCCCGACCTCTCTGGAAAAGGGACCCAGGTCCTGTGCTTCTGCCGGTCTCCAGGGCTCAGCCCCAGGCCCCGGGCAGGGCGGAGCTGACGTCAGACTCCCTGTCCTTTGCCGGCCTCCCTGACTCTGCTCCCCGTTGCACTCCA
>NW_027529446.1:1208751-1210018 GCF_008692635.1 Crocuta crocuta | reverse complement strand
ATTGGAGGAAGGGGGGTGGGGGGTTTCTTGCCGCTGGCCTGGAGTGCTCCCCAGCTGGCTGCGAGTCGTCCTTGCTACTTTTCTGGCCTGTGGCCTTGATTTAACCTGTGCCTTTGAGATTTTTCTTCCCGGCTTTTTCTTGGTTATTTATGTACAACTGGATCTAGATTCCTGTCTGCAGAATGTTCCAGGCCTATGGTTGGGTCCCCAGAACCTCCCATGGCTCCTCCCTCCCCTGTGCGCGTGCAGCTCTCTCCGGCGTCTCTGACATGGGCCTCACCCCCACCCGAGCTGGAGTAGGGGCTGGTCTGTGTGCTGCCGTGAGCCCCCGCCCCCGGCCTCCCTGCCGCCATCGTGCTCCCGGATACTGGTCAGCCAGGCCCGGTCCGAAATGACGCTCCCCTCCCTCACCACCTTCGGGGAACAGAATAAGTCCAGTGAGGCTGCACCAGCCCCCGCCTGCCTGACCCGAGCCCTCTGGGGACGGGGTCAGTTGGATGTGGATGGAAGCCCCACAGGGAGGTTGGGGGGGGGGCTCAGGTTTCTGCTTGAGGGGAGCCAGGGGCCCCCAGGCCCCAGTGGCCTCCGCGCCTGTCCTCGATTGAGCGTGACTGTCCGTTGCTGGTGAAGTAGGGCTGAGGCAGGTGAGCGTGGGGACCCCCAGGAGGAGTGGGGGTGAAGGGCGTGGCCCCCGGGGGCTCAGGAGAAGTAGGAGGGCAGCCAGTGGCCGTGGCTGTGGCCGTGGCCAGGAGCAAGGGGTCTGGTAGGAAATGGTGGTGACGCACGGTCAGCTGGTGGGACTTCTGAGAGCAGGTGGGAGACGCAGTGCTCTGGGGGCGGTGACCAAACCCGTACCCTGAGCAGGGGCACCGAGGGCGCGGGGAGGGCCGGTCTGGAGACCAGACGAGCTGGGCACCCGGGAGCCACAGCAGGGGCTGGGGACACTGAGTGACTGCCCCGAAGGGTGGACTGGCTGGAGTTGGAGCCTCAGGTGCTTGGTGGGGACGGTAGAAAGGGAGGCGGAGGGCTCAGCTTCCCTGGGGGGAGGTGCCTCCCGTGGTGCGGCGGGGGACGGGGGCACCGCGGCTGTGGTCCCCCGGAACCTGGCTGCCGCATCCTAGGGAAGGGCAGGCGTGGCAGAGACGCACGTGGAGGCCTGATGCCCTTGGTGGAGAGCTGGCCAGAGGCCATGTGGGCCTGGGGTCTGCGGCTCTCAGGGGCCGGGCGATGGGGGGGATGGGGGCAATGGGTGGCCTAGGGGGGGCCG
>NW_027529446.1:1202613-1208526 GCF_008692635.1 Crocuta crocuta | reverse complement strand
TGGCTGAGGGGGGGCCGTGTGGATGGGGGAGGTGGGGTGGTGCTGAGGACGGGCTGCAGGGAGCCACCCTGAGCGTGGGGTCTGGGCATGGGGGGCGCATGCCTGCACGCTGACCTTTGCCCCCACGCCTGGCCACCCATGGGACCTGTGGCTTCCGGCGCCAGTGGCCACGCAAGTCCAGGCCCCCAGGCTGCCCACGCCGGTCCCTGCAGGTGTGGGTCGTCCCCTGGGCCCCGCCGACCCCTGGCCGTGTGTGCCTGGTGCCCAGAGGGGGTGGGTCAGGCCGATGGCGCTTCCCCTGCCCCGGTGCCCTGGCAGTGGTGCCTGCGGTATGGACTTCACTGATAGAAGATTCTGCCTTTGGGTTGTTCTGCACGTTGGTGAGGTTTTCCCTGCAGCAGTAGGCGGGTGCCGCCCAGGGGTGGCGCTGTGCTTCCTGTGCCTCAGTTTCCCCACCGGTGAACTGGGACTGACCACTCAGATGCCTCCATCCCGGGGCCTCTGGGAGGATTGACTCAGTGGCCCCAGCGAGTCCCTATGACCATGGTCGGGGGTGAACTGGAGTTAGATGTGGGATGTAACCCAGAGCTTGGAAACATGCGGGCGGCCGTGCAGGCAGGAAGCCGTGGTTGAATCCGCCGGGAGCCGGAGAGGCGGTCGGTATGGGAGAATCCTAGTGTGCGCCCCCGCCCCCCACACCCCTGGCCGCTGCCACGCTGCTCCTGGGGCTCCCCTTGCTTGTAAAGAACTGAGCGGAAAGCGGATGGAGGTAACCTGACCGCTGTGAAACCTGGCAGACGCCTCCTTAGCCAGGGGTCAAGGTCACCTTCTGAGAGGCGTCGAGTGGCTGCGGGGACCAGGAGGGCCCCTCGCCTGCAGGTGCTCTTCCCCCAAACCACACTCCAGTGTCGTGGGGTGAACGGTGGCCACCAGACAGGTGTGTCCACGTCCTAGTCGGTGGTACCTGTGGGCGTGACCTTATTGCCGGGGTGATGAAGTTAATGGTCTGGGGATGAGCTCGTCCTGGGTCATGTGGGTGGGCTCTCAACCCAGTGACCAGTGTCTTCCTAACAGACCCAGAGGAGAAGCCACCGGATGACCACGGGCAGGCACTGCGGGGGGAGACGAGGCCACGGGACGCCCGCGGCCCCCGGAGCTGGGAGGGACAGGAAGGACCCTCCCCGGGAGCCTCCGGAGGAGGTCACACCGTGACCCGGGCTCCCGGCCTCCAGGACGGAGAGAGGGTGAAAGCGTGCTGTTTGGACTTGCCCAGCGTGTGGTACCTGCTTAGATCGGCCCCAGGAGACCAGACCGATCGCAGGAAAACACCCCACAAACCCAGATCGGGGACACCCCGCAGGACACCTGGCCACACATCCTGGAGGGTCTCAAGGTCACGAAGACCTGTCACAGCCTAGCAGAGCCTGAGGAGGTGACCACGTGCCTCGTGGGGCCCTGGGTGGTGTCCTGGGGCAGAGAGGCGATGCGAGCGCCCCAGCTGGTGGCGTGGGGACCACGTCTGCGGTTCAGGGCACAAAGCAGAGTGGGGGAGGGGCTCGCACGAACTTCGAGGAAGGCGCCTCGGTCGGGCCCTGCCAGGGCCCACGTTCGGATGGGCACAGGCCGCCCGGCCCGTCGTCCGGGGGCTCCGCTCAGCCCTCACCCTGTGCTGCGTTTCCTGTAACTCTTTCCTTCTAATCTCGGTCCCGGCCGCTGTCGGCTTCTGTCCTCCGCTGCGGCCAAGGCCCAGGGGCGGGCCTGGCGGACACGTGCTCAGTGAGGCCCCGGCCCCGGGCCGCCCCAGCCACGTGTGTCTTCTCCTGCTGGGGTTGCTCCGAGGAGACCCCGAATCTCCTCCGGTCGGGAGACTCTTGTAGAAGCCGGGTGGGCCCACGAAGCCAGGGCCCCAGATGTTCTTTGTGGTCTTTTTTAACATGTTATTTCTTTTTTTGGGGGGGGAGACCCAGAGTCTGAAGCAGGCTGCCAGCACGGAGCCCGACNCTCGGGGCCGCGTTTCAGCGACCGTGTTCTCCGCACGGCCACGCGGTTCCCAGCGACCGGCCCAGGCTCTCGTTCCCAGTTTCCTTCTCTGCCGAGGCTTTTCCAGCCGGTCTCACCCTTGACCCTTACGGTGCCCGTCACCCACCCGTCCCTCCCCCCCCTTCCATCACTGTCATCGAAACATGGTGGCACCCCTTTCCCTGCGGGACGCCCGCCAGCACAGACTTAGGCAGACGGCCAGACGGCGAACACTCCTGCGGCCGCACCGTCTGCCCCACTTCCTCAGTCCCGTCCTGGCCGCCGCGGCATGGAAGCGAACGATCGTGGGTGTGTTCCAATAAAACTTTGTTTGTAAAAGCAAGTGGTGAGCCAGGCGCCGGCCCCTAGGCATCCTTGTGATCCTTAGAGTCCGTCTGTCAGGCAAGCGCTCAAGGAACTTACTGGGGGGCTGGTCCCCCAGTGACACCAGGCCGAGGAGAACGGACAGCCCAGCCACAGAGCGCGTGCGGGAGCATAGTCTCCCTCCATTTGTTCAGGGCATTTTTTATGTTCACAGGATAGTTTTGTACTGTTCTTCGTATCGTTTTCTTGCACATTTTTGCTTATTTTTACTCCTGTTTTTTTTTCCTCTGTTGTGAATAATCTTTTAAAAAATGTTTTTAAGTTTTCTTATTTTTGAGAGAGAGACATACACAGCGAGCAGGGGAGGGGCAGAGAGAGGGAGAGAGAATCCCAAGCAGGCTCTGCAAGTCAGCATGGAGCCCGATGCGGGGCTTGAACTCACAAACTGTGAGATCATGACCTGAGCCGAAACCAAGAGTCAGACGCTTAACTGACTGAGCCGCCCCGGTGCCCCGTGAATAATGTTCATTATATTTTTCCAACTGGTTCTCGCTGGGAAGTTATATGGTGTTTGCATATTTATTTTTATCTGATTTGAATTTGTTAATGTTTTATTTTTGAGAGAGTACGAGTGGGGGGAGGGTCAGAGAGGTGAGCACAGAGGATCCGAAGCAGGCTCTGTGCTGCTGACTCCAGTGCGGGGCTCGAACCCATGACCTGAGCCGAAGTCGGACGCTCAACCAACTGAGCCACCCAGGTGCCCCTGATGCAATGATTCCTGTCTGAACCCTTGTTCGTGAATACTTGTTCCGTGGAGCCTGTGGCCTGGTGCTGTCCGATAGACTTCTCTGTGATGATGTTCTAGATTCAGGCTGTGCAATAGTAGCTACACGGGCTGTTAAGGATTTGAAATATGGCTGTTGCAACCGAGAGTTGAATCTTTATTTATTTTTAATGTTTTATTTATTTCTAGGAGAGAGAGAGAGAGAGACAGCGTGAGCAGGGGAGGGTCAGAGAGAGAGGGAGTCACTGACTCTGAAATAGGCTCCAGGCTCTGAGCTGGCAGTCAGCACAGAGCCCGACGCAGGGCTTGAACCCACGAACCGTGAGGTCATGACCTAAGCGAAAGTCGGACGCTTAACCGACTAAGCCACCCAGGCGCCCCGAGAGTTGAATCTTTAATGAAAAGAATATGTTTTGCATTTAATTTATTCTAGAGTGAGAGAGAGAGCACGGGAGCGAGGGAGACGGGCAGAGCCAAAGAGAGAGAGAGCCAGAGAGAGAGTCCTAAGCAGGCTCCATACTTAGAAGGAAACTCAACACAAGGCTCCATCCCACGACCTTGGGATTGTGACCTGAGCCGAAATCAACAGGCGCTCGACCGATTGAGCTGCCCTGGCGCCCCGAATCTTTAACTTTAATCTGGACTTAAATAGCCCTGCGTGGCCAGGAGTACCGCACTGGGCGGCGCAGTCCTAGAATTTCCAAATTTGGAAATCCTGTCGTGGGCAGATTATTTCTCTCCCTCTGATTTCTGCCGCTTAATGCTTTTCTTGCTGCATTGCTGGCCGCAGGGCCTTGCCCCATGCCGGGTGCCAGGCAGCCACCTTTGCACCGTGTGGACGGCATCTCTGAAGCTCTCTCTGTTCCCTGCCTGCCGATGGGTGTCCTGAGCTGTGGGCGCGGGCGCTGCTGCTCCAGTCTGGCTGCGCAGAAGAGGTGCGAGCTTGTGCCCTGACGGCCACCACCCCCGGGGTCCCCCCTGCCCGCTGGCTGTCGGTCCCCGCCCCACCTGAACACCACGTATTTAGCCCACGGTCTGTATCGCATGCGGGGTCCTTTGTGATTAAGGAAATCGTAGGGAGGAGAACGGACGTTTGCAGTCCGGTGCCGCCTTCACTGAAAAACATCTGCGGGTGAGTGGCGTCTGCACACTCGAGCCCGTGTTGTTCAAGGTCAGCTGCAGCTCATTTATCTGTATTGGTAATTCAGGCCCTTGCTGAATTCAGTTGTACGGACGCCCCTCCGTCCGTCCCTATGCCGGCCGGCGGGCGTGTGGCCCTGCCCCCGGTCCTCACGAGCACGGATCGTGCGCGCAGGTCTGTGCGTGGCCGTACGGGTCCTCTGGCCCTGGATGAACACCTCCGAGTGGGCTGTTGGAATTCTGGGGTGACTCGTGACATTTTCAGAAAGTGCCAGGCTGTTTTCCAACGCGGCCACGCTGTCGGCCCCTCGCCGTGTTCGGGGGTCGCCGCGGGGTCTCTGGGCTCGTTCTCCGTTTCCTGGGAGAGCCTGCCCACGGTCGGTGTCACTTGCGGCGTGGTCGGCACGGGTCCCCCGTGGAGCCGTCTGGGACCGCGCTCTGCGGGGGGAGGTCGCCTTCCTTAGGGTCCTGAGCCACGTTCGCGCCCTCGCTCCTGATTTCGGTGCTTCTCATCTCCTGTTTCCAGTGGTTTCTCTGCACCCCCTGCCCCGTGCCCGACTTCACGGGGGTCTGCTCCCACCTTGACTGCCCCTTCTCGGGTGTGGTTTCCTCTCTGTTTTCTGGGCTCCTGACACAGAAGCTCGCCTCGCGGGTCCCTGGGCCCTTGTTCGTAGATGCGCGACGTGTCCTTCGAGCCACGAGCCTCTTGTCGACCTGTCGTGTTGTCTTCATTCCCGCTAAGATCTTTCCTCACTTCCCGGTGTTCCTCCGTGGACCCGTGGCTTGCTTACAAGTGGGTTCATCTGCGAGCATTTGGGGGTTCCTCACACTTCCTGTGTTTGTCAGCTGGTGACCAGAGTCGTCTGTTTGGAGGGCACTGCCCGGCGCACCTGCCGTGCTGAAGGGGGTGGCCCGTCCCTTCCGCGTGGGCCCATCCAGTCACTTAGTAGCATCTTCACGGACTCTGGCTGCCCGCCCTCCTGGGAGGCGCTGGCCCGCTAAGTCGGGGCCCGTCTGCGCTCAGTTCTGTGCCCTCACCGTCCCTCCCCGCGCTCGGGCGCCCCTCCCGCCCCCTGACCCGGGCGCTGTCGCCCGGTGTGTGAGGTCCGTGCCCGCCCGCCCGGCGTCGGGGCTCGGCCTTGACACACCAGGCACAGTCAGCAGCCTCTTCTGTGTTTGGGTCGTTTTCCAGCAGGAGACGGAGGTGCTTCTGGGAAGGCACCTTTTCTGGGGACCCGACGCGGGGGCGCCTCAGCGTGGGGACGGGTGCCGCCCGGTGCGGCCGAGCCCACGGCTCAGATGGGCCGGCAGAGCCACACGGAGTCCCCCGCCCCCACTCCGGGGCCAGGTGTCTGAGGTCACAGTGTCAGCAGCGCCGCGTTCACTTCGTTCACTTCGGGGCCTCCCCGCCTCCAGCTCCCGGGGCTCCAGGCGCCCCCTCCCGTCTCTCCCTCTGTCCTCGCCGGGCGTCTCCCTGTGTCTGGGTCCAAATCCCCCTCTTGTAGACACACCGGCATGGGGTGCGGGCCCCCGCGTGACCTCAGGGGGACCAGTCCCGCCTGCAGGCACTGTCCCCAGCGGTCCCGTTGCGCCTTTCCGGGCGGACGTGGCTCCCGCCGGGCTGGCTCGGGTCTGGTCCCCGCGTG
>NW_027529446.1:1202176-1202607 GCF_008692635.1 Crocuta crocuta | reverse complement strand
GGTGACGTCACTCGTCCGCCCAGTGCTGCCCTGGAGCGGGTGAACGCCTTGCTCCAGAGCGCCTGCCTTCCAGGGGCGTCCGCCACCGGCACGTTCCGGGCTGGCGTCTGCGGGGTGCTGGGCGGGGTTGCTCCGCAGCGTCTCCTGGGGACCCCCCCCCCAGTGGCGGGAGCAGGCGGCCGCGCGGAGGGTAACCGCCGTCTTCTCTGACACGCCAGGTTCGTGCTGGCCGTGGGCAGCGCTGTCTTCGACGCCATGTTCAACGGGGGGATGGCCACCACGTCCACAGAGATCGAGCTGCCCGACGTGGAGCCGGCTGCCTTCCTGGCCCTGCTCAAGTAAGACTTTCCGGATCTTTCACGCTGTGGGGTGGGACGGACAAGGCTGATGTTTTACAAAGTACAGACGGGGTTTGGGAAGAAGGTAAAGAG
>NW_027529446.1:1200656-1202156 GCF_008692635.1 Crocuta crocuta | reverse complement strand
CCAGGACAGGGCCACCGGAGCCCCTGAAGATTTCCAGAATTGCCTCTCAGGTACAGGGTGGGCTCTGGGGCCCTGCCCCGTTTTCATTTTTGTAGATTTTTGATTGAGATGTAATCCTCACACCGTACAGTTCGCCCGTTCGTAGTGTGATCTCTGGGGCTCGCAGAGCGTTCATGGGCCTGTGCGCCCCTCATTGCTGCCCGACTCCAGCCCCTCGCTCTGAAGAGCAGGCCTGTCCCTCCCCCGCCCCCCGGAGCCCCTGCCCGGCCATGGAGGAGCCTGTTCTGGAGGTTCATGCACGTGGACTCACACCCCGCGTGGCCTTGGTGTCTGGTTCCCTCCCGGGCGTCACGTGTTGAGTCCTGGCCACGCTGCAGGCAGGGCGTTGACGCCCCATTTTCATCCTTCGGGGTCGACACGAGCTTTGGAAGAAGTAAGACTTAGTGAGGGTGTTAAACTCCACCTCTCGATTTTCCTGCTTTGAGCCTCAGAATCTCTCAAGTACTTGAGATAAACGCGGTGAAGGCCCAGCGTGGGCGCCGCAGGCGGCTGGCGGGACACGGTCCGCTCCGACCAGAGGTCACACGTGACACCCCCCACCCCGCCCCGAGGTCCGGCCGCGGGCTCTCCCCGGCTTCCAGGCTGTTCTCCTTGCTCAGCTGAGCACAGCTGTCTTACTTCCGGAAGTGCTGGCTGTGAATCACGGTCACAGCGACTGACTTTACAGATCACCCCAAACGGTTAAAACATCTTTGTAAGTGCAGGGTTTGTTTTCTCTCTGTTATATACGAAGATAACACAGGTTCACAAAAGAAAAAAGAGAGGAAGGGAGGGGATAGAAAGAAAAGAAAGTTCCGGAACTGTAAAGGACGGATTGGAGCCGCCTCCCACCCGCCGTGTCCGAGGCCCCGTGAGTCCTCGCTGTGCCTCCAGCTGGCATCCCTGCACCCGCCCTGCCTCCCGGGGCCGCCACCCTTCTCCCTGCCACTGACGGGCAGGATTTCATTCCGGTCGATTGTCTGCGGACGCCCCTTAATCCTGGGCGCTGACGCGGCTGGTCCTGCGTGCTGCCAGCGTCTCCCCGATGACCATGCTTTTGGGAACAGTCTCATGGCTGTGTGTCTCTGGGGAGCTTNCAGCCCCAGGTGGGGCTGTGTGCCAGTAAAACTTTATTTACAAAAGCGGGTGACAAAATCATAAGACGTCACTTTGTACGCGCCAGGGCAACTAATACCAAAAAACCAAACCCAGAAAAGCCAAAGGAAAATGATAAGAATTCATGAGGAAGTGAAGAAGTCGGGGCCCTCGTGCGTGGCCCGTGGGAAAGTGACGCCTGGCGGAAAGCGGTCTGGAGGCCCCCGGAGAGGCTTGAACGTAGTCCCCGCGCCCCGGCCGTCTCGCTCCCGGACCCCAGATGTCCGTGCGAGTGGCCAGCAGCAGGGCTTCAAATAGGGGCCGGCACCCGTGGCCACAGCAGCGGCGCCCAGAAAGGTGGGCATG
>NW_027529446.1:1187012-1200504 GCF_008692635.1 Crocuta crocuta | reverse complement strand
TAGCGCGCCCGTCCGCACGCCGCGATGCGATCCGGCCTCAGGAAGGAGGGACGTCCTGCCGGCCGCCACAGCGTGGATGGACCCAGCGGGCACTGCGCGGTGACGAAAGCAGACATAGGACACGTCCACTCACAGGGGTCCCCAGAGGCATCTCGTCCACAGAGACAGAGAGTAGACGGTGGCAGCCGGGGGTGGGGCGGGGGCAGGGAGTCCCTGCCTCATGGGGACAGGGTCTCAGTCTGGGGAGATGGAAGGTTCTGGAGACGGACGGTGGGGGCAGCTGCACGACGGGGAGTGTGCTTGATGCCACTGAGATGTATGTGTAAAAATGCTTAGGATGCTTTGATTAATGTATTTTTTAAAATTTATTTAATCCCTACGCCCCACATGGGGCTTGAACTCACAGCCCCACCCAAGATCAAGATTTGCATGTGCTTCCGACTGAGCCAGCCAGGCGCCCCCGTGTAGTATTTCATTGTGATGAAGAAAGAGAAGCCATGAAAACACACAGACGGGGCGGGTTTAGATGGAAGTCTGGTGAGAGGCGGGGTCCCGGCTGTAATCTCCCGGCGCCGGGTCCCCCTCGGTCCCTCTGCCCCCTGGGCTTTGATCAGTATTGCTGAGCGGCCCCCAAGTGCTGGACACTGTCACGCTGCCGTAGGTGGGGTGTGACAGGCTCGGCCATCTCCTGGGACCAGCCTGGCAGCGTCCCCCCCCCCCTGCAGTGCTGACATCGGGGTTCGGTCCTGGGCGCTCCTCCCTGCTCTCCTCGGGTCCAGGGTCTCCCTGACCCCACAGGATGGCAGCTGCTGCTGTGTGGGGCTGCGTCTGGCTTCCGGCACATTCGGGGGTGGGGGGACACCCTTGCAAGGGTTTGCTGCGTTCGGCACCCCCACCAGCTCTGCACGAGGGCTCTGGTATCTCCACCACCTCATTTTTTTTTTCTTTAATTGACCCGAACTTCACATTCCGGGTGTGGCCATGAGCGTCTGATCCTGGGGTTTACGGTCCTGCCATCCAGGCCGGAGGCGTTGGGCTCTCAGAGCCCCGGGCGAATGCCATCCGGGTGGCCTTGGTGCCCTGGCCTGGGGATGTGCCCACACCCGTGTTCTGGTGTCCGGGTGTGCCCGTTCCCGCCACGGAGCCAAAGATGGTGGCTCTGGAAGTTCCCTGGAGCTGGGCCGGGGGTCTGCCGGCCGGGTCTGAGGGAGCAAGCGCCCTGTCTTCCAGGTTTCTCTACTCGGATGAGGTTCAGATCG
The DNA here is from genome assembly GCF_008692635.1 of Crocuta crocuta. Taxonomy (NCBI): domain Eukaryota; kingdom Metazoa; phylum Chordata; class Mammalia; order Carnivora; family Hyaenidae; genus Crocuta; species Crocuta crocuta. Next base: position 1,199,245 of record NW_027529446.1, on the reverse strand, counting down.
GACCCGAGACGGTCATGACCACGCTGTACACCGCCAAGAAGTACGCGGTGCCCGCGCTGGAGGCGCACTGCGTGGAGTTCCTGAAGAAGAACCTGCGGGCGGACAACGCGTTCATGCTGCTGACGCAGGTGCGTGGGGGGGGCGGGGCCGGGTGCCGGAGGGGACGCCGGGTGCGGGCGGTGGGACCCCGCGGGACGCGCTTGCTGGGCAGAGGCGTAGAGGGCAGGGACCAGGTGAGGATGAAGGGGTGGGGAGACTGGGTGAGGACGGGGGGGGCAGGGCCAGGCCGTGGGAACCCCAGACTGCAGCGCCACCGATGCTCCGCGCAGGTGTGCTGCGGGGAGGGCGCTGGGCCTGGCCAGGACGTGGGTACAGGTGGGGGAGGCGGCAGAGTTTGGGGGGGCGCCAGGGACAGGTGAGGGCGCGGGTGGGCTGGGCGGAGGCGCAGGGTTGGGGGCTGGGTGGGGACAGAGGTGTGTGGGGANGGGGGGGGCGGGGCCAGGGAGCCCCAGGTGCCTGCAGGTTGGGGGGGGCTGGGGTGAGGACCTGACATGGGGGTGGATCCCTGAATTTTGAGGTCCTTTAAATTTTGCTCCCCACCCCCACCCACCTGGTGCCCTTCTGTCTCCTTCGAGGCCGGGCGCCTGGCACTTGTTTGACTAAAGATTTCCACCTGCGTTTGTCCCTGTCCCGGGGGGGCCAGGTGTGTGTGGGGGGGAGGCCTGTATCCTTATTAAGATTCTTTGAGAAGGTCCCTTTCAGGCCTGCAGCGCTGGTTGGGGTGGGGCTGGCCAGGCCCAGACGGGCAGCGGCAGATAGGGGGCTGCGGGGGGCGCCGTCTCCCTGGTGGGCCCTGGACCCCTCCCTGAGTTGCCGGGTCAGGCCGGCGCTGGGCCCGAGCGCAATGTGGGGCTCAGAGTTGCAGCCACACCGGCCCCAGGCTGTAGGCGGTTGTGCTGAGCAGAAGGGGCCGGAATCTTCTGGGCTCCTGGTTCCCCCACACCGTGAACAGGTTCCGGACGGCACAGTCTCCCGTGGTGGGAAGTGCACAGCCCCTGACCCCCAGGGGTGTGTCCCGTCTGTGGCCCCCACCCCCACCCCTGACACTGGGATACCAGTCAGGGCGGCAGCCAGGCCCGAGCCTCCCGCCCGGGCTGATTCGCTCCCTCCCTCCAGGCGCGGCTCTTCGATGAGCCACAGCTCGCCAGCCTGTGCCTGGAGAACATCGATAAGAACACAGCGGACGCCATCACCGCCGAGGGCTTCACGGACATCGACCTGGGTGAGAGCGAGAGCCGCGGGCCGGGGGCGGGGGGGGGGACGGCTGGCGTCGCGGGGCGTCGGCACTGAGGCAGCCCCTCCCCGCAGACACGCTGGTGGCCGTGCTGGAGCGGGACACGCTGGGCATCCGCGAGGTGCGCCTCTTCAACGCCGTGGTGCGCTGGGCGGAGGCGGAGTGCCAGCGGCAGCAGCTGCAGGTGACGCCGGACAACAAGCGCAAGGTGCTGGGCAAGGCGCTCGCGCTCATCCGCTTCCCGCTCATGACCATCGAGGAGTTCGCCGCAGGTAACGGTCAGGTCGCGGGGGCCGCTCGGCGGGAGCCTGACCCCCGGGGCCCCCGGGTGTGACCCGCCCCGTGGGCGTGTCCACGTGGGAGGACAGAAGGCCCCGTGGACGCTNGGCCCCCGGGCTGCGGTAGCCCAGCCCCGGCCCCTGCTGTGCCCAAGTCACGGGGAAGGACACGGTGTGTGTGTCCCCTGGGGTTGAGCCGGGTCCTCCGCCCTGTCTCTGTGCGGGGTGCCCCTCGTCACTCAGCATGTTCTAGAGAAGTACCCTGCTTCTCAGGTCCCCCGTGAAAATACNCTGCCCCGTGTGGACACGGCTCCGGCTGCGGCGCCTGACCTGGGGCCGCTGCGCCCCCGCCCCGCTCGGGCTGCTCCGTGATGGGCTGGCAGGAGTGTCTTCCCTGTGCTCCCCGGGACAGATTTACCCCGCAGATCAGTCCTCTCTGACCTCAAGTTTGGATGTGACAGGGCCCCCTGCGTCGTGTTTATCCACCATAGTGGTCTGTCCATGGCGGGGTGAGGCTCTGTTCCGGGATCGCTCGTTCGTCGCTTAATGCGTCCCGCGTGCTGGGCTCTGGCAGTACGGTGGTGACCGTGGTGGCCTGGCCACTCGGGGGCCGACAGGGGGCTGCCGCTGGGGCCAGAAGCACCCCAGTCAGGAGGGTCCCGGTGACCCCAGATGTGGCTCAGGGGCCAGGATGCCAGGCTGCCCTGTCCCGTCCTGAGACCCCTCCCTTGCCACCCAGGCGGGTGCCCACAGCCCTCCCCTGGAGGCCCCCAGCCTGCCNGGGGAGGCCCCCGCCCCACCTGCCCCCCTCTGCCCGGGGCTTCCTGGTCTGCTGCTACTTCCCGGACCTCCTTCTGGCTTGGGCCTGTGTGGGGAGTCACCCCCTGCAGCAGGGGCCCCACGCACTCCACGGGCAAACCCAGCGGGCGGGGTCGCCAGGGGAGGCGGGAATCAGACCCCACCCCGCCCAGCATCTTCACTCCGGTGCCCTTGGAGGCTCCCGGCCGCCAGGTGGGCCCCCACCGCAGCCGCACCCCCACCCCCTGTGCCCGCAGGGCCCGCGCAGTCGGGCATCCTCGTGGACCGCGAGGTGGTCAGCCTCTTCCTGCACTTCACCGTCAACCCCAAGCCCCGGGTCGACTTCATCGACCGGCCCCGCTGCTGCCTCCGCGGGAAGGAGTGCAGCATCAACCGCTTCCAGCAGGTGGAGAGCCGCTGGGGCTACAGCGGCACCAGCGACCGCATCAGGTGGGCGGGGCGCGGCGGGAGGGGGGCGCCCCCTGCACCTGCTCTCTCGGGACGCGCCCGTGGCTTAGCGCCCCCTGTGTCCACGGCTCAGGTTCTCGGTCAACAAGCGCATCTTCGTGGTTGGCTTTGGGCTGTACGGCTCCATCCACGGGCCCACCGACTACCAAGTGAACATCCAGGTGCCCGCCCCGCCCCTCCGCGCAGGTCCCAGCCCGACTCCCTGCGAGGCCGCCCCCTGCGGGGGTGGGGGCCCCTGGTGAGCAGCGCCGGCTCCTGCCCCCGCAGATCATCCACACAGACAGCAACACGGTCCTGGGCCAGAACGACACAGGCTTCAGCTGTGACGGTTCCGCCAGCACCTTCCGGGTCATGTTCAAGGAGCCGGTGGAGATGCTGCCCAACGTCAACTACACGGCCTGCGCCACGCTCAAGGTGAGCCCAGCTGCGACCAGTCTAGGACCTGCCCCCAGTGGCCGGAGCTATAGGGTGCGCCATCGCTGTGTGGGTGGGTGCCGCCCTGGGGCGGGGCCCTGCTGTCNCACAGGCACACCATCCCCACTCAGGGCCCAGACTCCCACTACGGCACCAAGGGCCTGCGCAAGGTGACCCACGAGTCGCCCACGACGGGGGCCAAGACGTGCTTCACCTTCTGCTACGCGGCGGGAAACAACAACGGCACGTCCGTGGAGGACGGCCAGATCCCCGAGGTCATCTTCTACACCTAGGCCGCCCGGCCCCGAAGCCGCCTGACGCAAGTAGGCCGCCCCCACCCCATACCGCGCCCCCTGCCACGTTTCTGGGCGTCAGGAGAGGGTCTTCACTCCTGCTCGGGGGAGCCGGGCAGGGGCTGTGGGACAGTCCCTCAGGACTTGGGGGGGCAGGGCTGGCCCGGACCTGCCCTTAGGCGTGGGGGTCCCGCACGCAGCCCCCCACTCCCGGAGCTCAGGGCTGCCTGACCAACTGCCTGACCACAGGATTCAAACAGGATTCCGTCTCACGTCTGTGTTAACCGCACATAGCAATGCATCTTGGGTCCCCATTTCGCTGGTAGGAGGCGGTGCGTGGGGGCACCGCTAGCGCATTTGGTTGGGGCCTTGCGTTCTGGTCTAGTCACTGGGGATGCTTAGGCCGCCCCGGCCCCCAGCGCGCTGGCCTGAGCCCCCTCGAGGTCCGGCAGGCTGGCTTTCTGCCAGGCCCAGGCCTGCCCAGGGAAGGGCCCCTCTCGGCCCCCGACCCGATCTGCCTGCATGGGCAGTGCCCGGGGTCAGCCTTGGTGGCCCCGCCCCCTGTACATACTGAAGCCCCGCCCGCCTGTGTGAGGGCGGGGCCCCTTCCCGAAGTCCCCAGTACCTCGCCCACCGCGTGTTTCTTCCCTAGTGATCCCTTCTGGAAACTGTCCTCCCCGAAGCCATGAAAGGTGTGCCCTCCTCACACCAGACCCCCAGACGATTTTTTTAAATAAAGGAAAGAAACGAAACCGCCCTGACCGTGTGCTTCTTCCTGTCGGGGGTGCAGGACGGGACCCTGGCAGCTGTAAGATGTGGCTCTTCTCTCTGCAGCGTCTCTTCCCCGGTAAGACTTGGGGGGGTGACTTCTGTCCGCATTTGGAGTCGCTGCTGACACAGACATCCCTCCCCATGTCCCTGGTGTCCAGCAGTGGGGCCTCTGAGGAAGCCCTGGCTGCAGCGACCCCCCCTACACCTCGTTGGCTCTGCCCTCTGGGCTGTGCCCCACGTGTTGGGGGGGGTCCCAAGAAAAGGTAGAGCGGGAACAGCATGGTAGCCAAGAATTTTCCAAAATAAATAAAGGCATCAGTTCACATACTGAAAAAAAAATAAAAACCCATATATATGCGAACTGCTAAAAACCAAAGGAAAAATAATCTTAAAAACAGCTAGAAGAAAGAACTACCAAACTAGAAATCTGTGTCCTTCAAAAATAAAGGACAGAGTCCAAAAAAACGAACAGCAAGATGCAGGAGACCAAAACATCAGTTACGCTAAACGTATGCAGATCTCAACACTTGGATTGAAAGGTTAAGACTGTCAGACTGGATGCGACACCAAAACCTACTTCCTGATGCAGGAGTCTCACTTTAACTACAAAGAAAGAGAAAGTGAGGCTGTGAAAGATGGGAAAAGTTGCCCGGGGCCAACACCAGCCGTGCCCTCATCAGTATCAGACAGGCTTGAGGCGGTGAGCGTGCCAGTCAGCTGAAGGACATCTTACAGGGACGAGCGGGTCAATCCCACAGGAAGAGCTGCCCTGAGTCTCGGCACCACAAGGCCATTAGATGCAGTTAAGAGTTGGCAGAACGAAAATGAGAAATCTGGAACCCTAGTTGGAAATGGGCACCGTCACACACATCTGAGAACAAAAATCAAGAAGGATCTTTAATATTTGAACAGACTTTAATCAGTATCTAGAGAATGCTACACCCAACTCTGATGACAGTGGAATCAAACATATACACTTTTACATAAACATGGGCTAAAAACAAATATGTAAATTAAATACTTTGAATGATTATAATACACCAAAATTTCAGGATCCTGCTAAAGCACACTTGGTACATATTAGAAAAGAAGAAATGTTTAAAACCAGAGGTCTAAGCTTTTTCATCTTAAGCAAGAGAAAATTAACAGCAAATTTGACCCCCAAAACGGGGAATAAAATAGACCAAAAATGAAGCTGAAGACAAATGAAATACAAAACTATCAGCTGGTTCCTTGATGAAATCATCAGCAAAAAAAATGTATTTTTTAAAGAGCAAACACACAAAAGCGGTAAGACCGAAAAGGGGACAGCACCACAGACCCTACAGACGTGGGGAAGCCAGTAAGAGAGTGGTTTCTGGGTAGAACACAGACCATCACAGCAGACACCGTAAACTCGTTAAACAGAGAAGACAGAGGTGTTCGGGGGGGCTCAGTCGGTTGAGTGTCTGACTTGATTTCAGCTCAGCTCACAATCTCAATTTATGTGATTGAGCCCCATGTCGGGCTCTGTGCTGACAGTGCGGAGCCTGCTTGGGATTCTCTCTCTGCCCCTCCCCTGCTTGCACTCTCTCTCAAAAACAAACAAAAACAACCCAAGATGCACTACAGGAATCACACACAGGTACAGCCACTGAAAAGTCTTAGAGGTGCCCCCAAGAATTTCAAATAGAAACACATAACGCAGGGGCGCCTGGGTGGCTGGGTTGAGCGTCTGACTCTTGGTTTTGGCTCAGGTCATGATCTCACGGTTTCATGGGTTCAAGTCCCTCATCAGACTCTGTGCTGCCAGTGTGGAGCCCGCTTGGGATTCTCTCTCTCTCTCTCTCTCTCTCTCTCTCTCTCTCTCTGCCTCCCCTGCTTACGCTGTCTCTGGATCTCTCAAAATAAACTTTTTTAAATAATTTTTTAAACATTTCATTTTTNAATATATATATATATATATATATGTAATGCAGCAATTCCATCTCTGGGTGCAAAGGAACTGGCATCCATGTCCCAAACATCTGCACTCCCCTGTTCAGTGCGGTCCTATTGACATGAACCCAAATGTCACAGATGAATGAAGAAAACATGTAGTGTGTATCATTCAGCTGCCTTAAAAAAAAAAATCTTAACATTATTGAGACACAGAGAGCACGAGCAGGGGAGGGGCAGAGAGAAGGGGAGACACAGAATCTGAAGCAGCTCCAGGCTCTGAGCTGTCAGTGCAGAGCCCGACGCGGGGTTCGAACCCACGAACCATGAGATCATGGCCTGAGCCGAAGTTGGACGGCCAACTGACTGAGCCACCCAGGCGCCCCATCAGCCTTTTTTTTTTTTTTTTTTTTAAAAAAAAGCCCTGCCATTTGCAACACATGCATGACTGGGTGCCCGGAGAGATGGATGCCGTATGGCTTCTCCCACGTGGAATCGAAGACTGAATCTGAACTCACGGAAGCAGAGAGCAGGGTGGCGGCCAGGGTGGAGGAGACGGACAGGTGCCAGTCGCGGGGAGTGGGTTTCAGTTATAAGGTCTGCACGTTCTGGGGGCACGACGGACAGCCTGGGGGCCACAGCGCTGTCCCGTGTACCTGAGGGCTAGTGGGGCGGACCTGTGTTCTCACCGTGCGCACACGCGCTCAGGTCTGTGGTGACGGAGGCGTTCGCTACCCTGAGGGCTAAGCCGGCGCTGCTGCATGCTGCATGCGAGCCTCAGACCACTATGAAAACCACAAACTTAAAAAAAAGATGTAAAAGATATTTAACTGTAAACGCATCACAAGGGCGCGGATGCCATGGAGAGAAGCTAGGTTTTCAGGGGAAGAGCCACGGCCGGGTGCGCAGGGGCCCGAGGGGCCCCCCTGGAAGCGCTCGCTGGGCGGGCTGTGCTCTGACGACGGGAAGCCGGCTGGGCCAATGCCCGTGGGGGCGGCACGAAGGCCCGGAACCTGGGGGGGTGGGGGGGGCTCAAAAACCAGCAGGTCTTCCCCCGTGGCGTTTTGCTTAGTGCTTGGCTGCTGATGCAGGGTTGGGGGTGGGGAGGCAGAGCGAGATCCGAGGTCTCCCCATGCCTGGAAATCAGAGCCCCTGCTACAACTCGGGGCCGACAGCAGAAACGAGGCAGCCCAGGGGGCGTCTGGGGCCGTCGTCGGCTCAGTGCCCGACTCAGTTTGGGCTCAGGTCATGATCTCACGCATCAGGCTCGGCACCGACTGTGCGGAGCCTGCCTGGGACGCTCTCCCCCATCCCTGCTTGCGTGTGCGCTCTCTCTCAGAAGCAAACGTTACACAACTCTGCCCCCAAACAAGGCAGCTCAAGACGTGAACAAAGTTCAAGACGTGTGAGCAGATGCCACGTGGAAATCCAGCCTCACGGGTGGCCTGGCCCCCTCGCCCACGGGACACTGAGGGCACCCGTCCCCATCCCGCTCACGCGACGCCGGGGGCACCAACAGTTGTGAGACGCACGGAGGAGGAAGATGTAACCTGTAACTGAGAGGACAAAAGCAGCCACGAGAAGCGTCGTGCGGGGACCCGTGGACCTGGCACAGGAACGGCGGGGCCGAGCCGTGAAGAGACGGCAGACTTAACAAGCTACAGACTCAAGTGGAGCCTCCGGAACTACGCATACGGGGGAGACTGGACTGGAGAGCCTGAAAGCACACGGGGCAGAACGGAAAAGACGACTCGTAAACCCAAGACGCGTCGGGACCGGCCAAACCGAAGCACAAAGGGGAAAACAGAAACCGCAAAACGGGGCCACCCGGGGGCTCAGTCGGTTGAGCGTCCGACTTCAGCTCAGGCCATGATCTCACAGCTCGTGAGTTCCAGCCCCGCGTCGGGCTCTGTGCTGACAGCTCAGAGCCTGGAGCTCCTTCGGATTCTGTGTCTCCCTCTCTGCCCCTCCCCTGCTTGCGCGCGTGCACTCTCAAAAATAAACAAATGCTAAACAATTTTTTTAAAAGGAAAGGAAAACCACAAAATAAAACCAAGTCCTCAGAGTGTCGGAGCCCCTTGGGTGGGATACATCGGTCCTACGCACCGATCTCGAGTCCTGGGGGAGAGAGAAGCTGCGGAAGAACGTGCCTGATGAGAACATCGCCCAGAACTGACGAAGGACACAGCCCACAGATCTAGGGGCGCAGCAAGCGCCCTGCACGATGGATCCGGAGACAACCACACATCACAGCCAAGTAACTTCCACACGTGGTCTACAGGCAGGCAGAAAGGTCACAACTTTCGAGGGAACGACGATGGCAACTCACCTGGCATGAGCAACCACCCAACGAGGCCTTTAAAATGCTGGAAGCTGACGAGGGGCGCCTGGGCGGCTGGGTCACTTCAGCTCCCACTCTTGATTTCGGCTCAGGTCATGATCTTGCATTTCGTGGGTTGGAGCCTCACGCCGGGCTCGGTGCCGACAGCACGGAGCCTGCCTGGAATCCTCTCTCTCCCTCTCTCTCTGCCCCACCCCTGCTCACACTCGCTCTCTCAAAATAAACTTAAAAAAAATTTTTTTTAGATGTGCTAGAAAGCCAAAAGAAATCCCCCCCCCAAAACAAATGCACCTGCCAACCTAAAACCCCACCCCCAGCAGAACTCCCACCGTCAGTGCAGGCAAAATAGAGAGATTTTCAGGCAATCAGAAGCCGTGGGGCTTCGCTGCCCAAAATACCCACACAACAAAAAATATTAAAGACTGCTCTTTAGGCTGAAAAGAGAGGCCCCCAGATGGCATCTCTGGTGGGAAGGATGGAGAGCACTGTGGAGTCAGTGCATGCACACACGTGTCTACGTAACGCGTGTATGTGAAAGCGTGTTCAATAATTACATGACACAAGTGTAACGACGGGGAGCTGTGGGCTTATAACGTTCATCAGAAATAAACCAGACGGCAAGAACAGCACAAAAAGTGGGGTCGTGGAAACAGGAAGTACGCGTGCCAACACGTACCCGCACGTCTATTTTTGCGTTTACCCGTCTGCCTGCACGGGCGCAGTCTGAGCTGAGCCCTCTGGCTCTACCCGGACCCCACGGGGCTCACTCCAGTCTCGTTGTGGCTCCTGAGCTTACAGTTGTTATCTGTGCCGCTTTCTCTCCGCCTCGGGTGTACGTGCGGCCGCAGCCCACCACCCCCGGCCAGCCTGCCCAGGGCTGCCTGCTGCCTGGGTGCCTCGCACCGTGTGTCAGTTTGGAAAGTTGCCGAATCGTCTTGCCCTGGCGAAGCACTCTGTCTCCCTGCCTGCAGGCCCCAAGGGCCATCGTCATCTTTAAAACAGTCGTTTTACGAGGCGATGCCGCAGAGGTGGCTGTCCTGTGCGCTTCCGTACGGCCCGTTCAGTGTGGAGCTTCGGGGTTTTTCCTCTCTGTTCCCTCCAACAGCGGTTTTAAACACTAGCTGCGATCTGCGTCTCCCACGGCTCTGCTGGCGGGGCGTTCCTTGGTGGCCGGGGTCCCGCCACCTCTGCCTTCCTCCTAACGTGTGGCCGCTGCAGCTTCATCTCCCTTCATTTCCTCCTCCTCCGGCTTCCCCTGCCCGTCCGCAGATCTCTCTCGGGGGCCCGGGCACCCTACACTCTACTCCTCATTTCCAGAGTCCTTTCCTTCCTGAATTCAAGCTGTTTCCGCTGCTAGTTTTCGCCCATTTCTGATCTGAGATGATTTCCACAAATTTCTTCAACGACTGTTAGGAGCGATCCTTGCCATCTTCTTCAGCTTTGACATTCCCTACCTACCTGGGGAGGCTGGCTTCCCCTGGTCACACTCCCCACTCTGTAGTGTGAGGACCACGTTCTGGTTCTGAGAGTTCACTCCCTGTGCTTCTGGCCGCTTCACTCTTTGACCCTTGAACAAGGGCACTAATCCCACCGGGGGGTCCCACCCTCATGACCTCACCTGACCCTCATCACCCCACAAAAGCCCCATCCCTAACGCTGTCCCATCCCACCGGGATTAAGTGTCAACGTGTGAACGTGGACACATTCAGTCCACAGCAGCCACCAAGCAGATGACGCCCCCGCCGTGCTCCATTCAAGGCAACTTGTGAGGCTGTCCTGGGGCTTCCCCGCCTGGCTGCTGGGTGCCCTGGAGACCCAACCAGACGCAGCTGCCCTTCCCCATTTCTCCTAGAAGAACAAGCTGTTCTGTTAGGGTTTCAAATGCATCAGTGTGGAGCCAGAGCCAAGGTGACCGGTCCTTTACTGATCTGAGTTACCAGCTGTGCCACGGCCCCTGCACAAAAGCAAACCCGGCTGAACACAGACGGGGGCTCGCAGCTCCTACTCTGACCACGCCTTTCTCCTGAGCAAGAGGGGTGCTACCTCCTAGCCAGTCCCCTCCTGGGGAAGGAGCAGCTGCTGCTTTCAGCCAAGTCCCCTGAAACACGGGACACCACACTCGGGAGTGCTTTCATTTTCCTTTATTTTTTTAAAAAAGCCCCTAAATTCTATGGCTTCCAGGAAGCATCAGAGAAACCGAAGCGCCGTTTCTGTACACCGTGTAAAGCAAGACCCAGACCCACACGCCGCCGCCAGGCCGTCCCCACTGCTCTCTGCCCACCCCCCCCCCAGGGACCCACGAGAACCGCACCACCGCTGGGGGCTGCCCGGCCCTGAACGCACCCACACGGCTGGGCCGGGGCTTTAAGGCGCTTGTCTCCCGCTGCTCGGCCGGCGGCACGGAGCGCAGACGCGAGGATGCGAGGGGCCCGCGCGCACCCGGGCACAGGCCGCGGTCCGAGCGCCAAGCAGGGGGCCGCCCCCGGGCTCCAGGCCCCAGACGCGGCTCTGAGAGCAGGCGCAGCAGGAAACGCCGCGGGGCTGTGCCCGCTGGCCCAGGCTTTGGTGCAGCATTTTGGTTGGGGGGCCGCCCCCGCCCTGCCTTCCCCTGCGGTGCAGGGAGGCCCCGGCAGCAACGCCCACAGCGCCCCCTCGAGAAAACGGCCTTTGGATCGAGGGAGACAAGCCGGACTTTATGAGACTAACAGGGCGGGCGGCCGACTACTCACTCCGGCGGCGGGAGGGCGCGGGGCGGCCGCTGTCTCTCTTTTCCTTGTTTCAAATAGTTAATGCTCTCGGAGGGGAGGACGAGACGCAGGTGTAGAAATTTTGGCCAAAGTCTCGTGTGAAAGAAGTGACCCCACGTGGGGTGGGCGGCGGCCGGCTGTGGCCGGCCCCACAGTCTGCGCCCGGGCCGTGGGCCACACAGCCAGGACGAGCTGGTCCCAGGGGCCACGGCGGGAGGATTCAGGGCACCGCTGCCCAGGGTCACTTGTGTCGCTGCACCGATTTTCTCTTTCTCCTCTTGAAGAAACAGCAGCACCTGATGGGTGGACAGCTTGGTGGGAGGGGGGAATGAGCGAGGGGGAGGGGGTGGAGGTGGCCCAAGGGCCCCACCCCCAGCGGGGGGGCGGGGGACTTACTTGGTGTCATCGACCACCTCCACCTCCGCGGGCGCCGTGATGGGGGCGTTGGAATGACCGGCAGTGGGGTCGTCCGTGTTCAGCTCCCCATTAGTGGAGTTCAGAGCCTAGGATGGGGGGTGGGGTACAGCGGCAGTCAGCTGGCCCTGCCTCACCCCCACATCGTCGGGATCCTTGCCCCCGCCCCTCACCTGGTTTTTGCTGTGTAGCTGGGCTTTGTCCCGAGGCTGAGGCTGCGAGGGCAGGTCGGTGTGGACCGTGCCGATGGGTGTCGGCTGCAGGGGGGCAGGACGCAGCTCTGAGGCCAGGCGGCCTCTCCCCACCCCCCGCGAACCTGGGGCCCCGCCCACTTCAGGAACCGGGACCTGCACGTACCAGGGGCTTCCCCGCCCAGTCGTACTCATAGTCGAACACGAAGCCGCTGCGGTCGAAGAGATCTGTGAAGAGCTTGCGCAGATAGTCGTAGTCAGGCTTCTCGAAGAAGTCTAGGCGCCGCACGTAGCGCAGGTATGTGGA